>NW_019154135.1:12014466-12131387 GCF_002288905.1 Enhydra lutris kenyoni | reverse complement strand
GTGATGGTGGAGGTCAGGGGTGGTGATGGTGGAGGTCAGGGCCGGTGATGGTGGAGGTCAAGGGTGTGTGATGGTGGAGGTCAGGGGTGTGTGATGGTGGAGGTCAGGGATGGTGATGGTGGAGGTCAGGGCCGGTGATGGTGGAGGTCAGGGGTGGTGATGGTGGAGGTCAGATGGTGATGGTGGAGGTCAAGGGTGTATGATGGTGGAGGTCAGGACCGGTGATGGTAGAGGTCAGGGGTGGTGATGGTGGGGGTCAGGGCTGGTGATGGTGGAGGTCAGGGGTGGTGATGGTGGAGGTCAGGGCCGGTGATGGTGGAGGTCAAGGGTGTGTGATGGTGGAGGTCAGATGGTGATGGTGGAGGTCCAGCCCCAGGTCTAGCAGCAGGTGTGACTTGCATTGGTTCAGTCACTGCTAACTCACATGACTCTGTGGGCAAACCTGACACAGTTTGCCCATCAGTGTGGGAGAGAACTGCGTGTCAGAGACCAGAGCAGAGGTCCAAGGGCAGGGGGACCTCTCCATGGCCAGAAGGTAGGGGAGAGGGAGCTCTAGGAACACATGCTGGGGGACCGCCTCTGAAGGCCTGGAGCACAGAGAGAAATGGAGGAAGGCCCTTGAGGTCCCTCTTGCCCCTCTGTGGCGGCCTCACGCATGTAACAGGAGCGACGGCAGGAGGCTCGCTGCCCCTGGGAAACAAGAGATGCTTCTGTTCGGACGTTTGGGCCGGCGTGGGAGGGGAGCGGGAGCAGCGGCAGACACAGGGGCCCAGCTGCGTGCTCCTTGTGTGCCCCCCGGCGGAGGACCCGGCAGCCGGGCTGGGAGGTGGCGCGCCCCCCATTCAGCCTCGCGCCCCACGGGGAGCCTGCATCTGAGCAAGGCCTGGCCCTCCTTGATTAACAGAGTCCGGAGCTCCAACAGCGGCTGCCCCAGTGTCCTCAGGTCAGGGTGCTGCACGTATCTGCACAACCAGGGGCCCCAACATCGTGGCAAAGCACAGATCTTGCAAAGCACGAGACGTTGCTGAGAAGGCAAGAGAGCAGGGCTAGGAGAGAGGGCAGAGCTCATCCCGGCGGCTCACCCGCGTGGGGACAGGGTCCCCAGGCCCCGGGGGCTCCAAGGACTGGCAGGAAAATGGGATGGCAACACAGGGAAAACTCAGGGTGGTGTCTGGTCCTCAGCGGAGCCTAATGGACCTTCTGCCAATCCCCCTCTCTCGCTGCTGCGTGTGCCCCTGTCCGGCTGAGTCCTGCGTCCTCGCTGGGTGGCCTGGGCTAGGGGTGCCCCCCGCCTTGCAGCACAGGCCTCCAGGTCACCCGCTCACTGGTGCAGTGCAGATCCGGACAACCCCACCCCCGCTGAAACCCGAGCCTTCTCTGGAATGCAGGACCCTGTGAACAGAATGGTCCTCTTTACTTTGGCAGCTCTGGATGGAGAAGGAAAGCTTGGGGGTGGGGTGGAGAAAAGCCAGAGACCCCAGCTCTGCTGTTCCTCAGAAGCTTTACAGGAAGTGGTTAGCGGCCCGGGGCTAGGCCCAGACATTTTCCGGTGGGTTTTGCAGGGTGGAAAGAGACAAGGCCTTCCAGTAACTCATGTGCACAGACCCCGGACTCGCGAAGCTGGGGTGTGGACTCAGCAGTCATTGCCCCGATGGGGCAAGAGGGGGTCCCCGTGGGGGTCCACAGCGTCTGGGGCCCACATGAGAGATGGGTGTGCCTGTCCTGTCTGGAGCAGAGACCCCAGGCTCCCGCTGGGCCAACGCCACCTTGGCTCGGCTTGGCCACAGGCCTGTGGAACCAGCCGTGGGATCAGGACCACCCACGGTGCCCAGATCTGCCAGCAACGCCCAAGGGGCTGTCCCTGGGGCTGGGGTGGCCCACGGTGGCGGTGACTTGGGCAGATGTTAAAATAGATCCTCCCTCTAGACCAGAAAGGCTCGTGGGATGGACAGACAGAGCCGATGAGTGTTTTGGGGTCACAGGAAAAGAGCTTGGATTGGCCCGGGCCCCGCCTCTCCAGAGTCAGCAGCGGACTCTGGGCATCTGGCCCTGGACTTCCCGTCAGGTGGTGACAAGGCCACCTTCACGGGGGTGCCCAAAGTGGAGTCTTCATCATCTGGAAGAATTGGAAATAGTGCTGATGTCCTCGTTAAAAAACAAACACGGTGACAAGGAAGGGGACTTGAGCTCTTCTGTCCTCACAGTCAAGTGCAAAGTTGCTCTGGCCGGCGCCCCAGGCCGGCAGGACCCTCCCTGGCCTCTGCGGGCCTAGCTGGCCCCAGGAAATGCTTCAGGCGAGGGGAGGGCCGCCCGGTTCTGTTTGTCTCCCATGGCCAGTTTATTTTAGTCTTTAAAATCTCACTCATTCCACCGAGGCTGTCTAATTAGAGGGTCCCACTGGCCCCGGTCTCACGTTCTAGACGATGCACCGAGGGACAAGAGCTGGTATGTTTCTGGATTATGAAATAGCCCCAAACCACAACCAAAAACATAACCCACAAAAAAAAACAAAGCCCCAAACACTGCAAACAGAAATGACTCTAAATGCATCCTTTCCCAGGCCGACCAGAGGAGACCGGAGTTCTGGGAAAGTCTCCGCCGCGCTGGGGGGCGGGGGGTAGGGGTGGGAGGGGGCCTCGGCGCTGAGCGCCCCCTGCACCCAAGACGGATGTGTGGGTTTGAGCCTTCGCCGAGACTTTCATCAGACCAAACCACAAGAGATAGATGGGTTTTTGCTCTGAGATGCCTCCCTTGTTTCTGTTGAGAGAGCTGTACCGACGTTTAAAAAAATAGATCCGTGTGTACATCTAAAGCGTGACCTCATTCGTGAGTACATTCAGGGCGGTTTGGGGGGATGAGAAAATTCATTTCGAGAGAAAGCAAGAAATGAGTCCCCTCTCCCACAGCCGGAAAGCTGACCCGAGATGGTCTCAGGAGAGAGACAGGCTTTAGAAATGCTGAGTCAAGGGCCCGGCGCAACAGCTGGGCTGTTGGTGGCGATGTGGGGACCGTGGTCCTCTGACACCCTCCCACGCACCCCTCGCCAACAGGGGTTCCTGCCTGAAGAGGTTTCCAGGGGCCCAGGAGGGAACAATGTTAGCATCAAAGAGGAAAGAGATTTCTCTCGACCAGGAGGCACCAACAACGTTAAAATCCATGTGTTCATGGCTATGGGGACAAAGGAAAGCCGGCTGGTCCCCTGAAGGATGCTAGGGTAGGAATTGTAAGTAGGGTCGTACGTGGATCCCACTTTCTCCTGGGGGAGCCCATGGCTGCATTCGCTCCCAGGGGGCAGGGACCATAGTCTGCTTGTCCTCTCGATGCTCGGTGCTGGATGAATCGGGAGCCCGAGGCCTTCGTCCACCAGCCCAGGAGCCCATGCTCTGCGTCCGTGGTCAGCTCAGCTGACCGAGGGATGGGACCGCTCCAGATTCCAATGGGAAACCTGGCTGGTGGGTGTCTTTGCCAACGATGGGGGAGGCTGCTGTGCCTTTCCCTGAGGCTGGAGTCTCTGGTTTCTGGATCTGGGGCAGTTGGGATGTCGCTGCCTTCCTGGTTTCCACGGCGGCCCCCACGTGCTACTTTTCTGGCCCACAACCCTCCTCCTGCTCAGTCTGCGTGCCGCAGGGACTCTGGTGGACCCCCTAGAGGGTCCCCAGGTACAGCTCCCTCTTTGAGGAGGGACAGTGCCTGTGCCTAGTAAGGCAACCAGGGTCTTCTCCCCTCCCTGGGGACAGGTGGACAGCAGGGTGACACGGGGGACCCAGCAGGTTGGGTGTTGGGCCCCTCTGACTCCCATCCACAGAAGCCCCTAGACAGTGGGGTGATGGACCCAGTCACTCCGTGGCCCTCTTGCAGTGAAATCAGTGTCCCCAAGTAGCAGCGTCTGGGGTAGAGCTGTGGTGTCCCTCCCACACAGCCCCCCTGGCCATCTCCGGATTCCTACCAACATGTCGGGAGCTAAGGGCTCCTTTGGGCTTGTCCCTGACTCCTCCTGTATCCCGCGGTCCCCTGTCCCCCACTCCTGGGCGGGGACCCTTACTCATGATGTGGGTGTCGGCGGATGGCACCACTCACCTTGCCCAGGGTCCCGGCTGAGCCCGGAGAGACACTTTCTGCTCATTGTCCCCACTCCGGGAAGCTCAGGAGAAATTCTGGGGTGTCCCCAGTGCTTGCCCGAGAGGGCACAGGCTCCCCTCACCAAATTCTGCCATTATCAGTGACATGGGTCGGTGGGGTGTGTGTGTGCTGAATCAGCCACATTTTGTGGATCAGAAACAGGTTGGGAGAGCCACGTGCCCGCGATCACACAGCCAGGACGGGCGAAGTGACTGACCAATTGCTTTGTAGCCCCGCGGGCACACCGGGTCTAGAGTGCCCCCTGCGTGCCCTTCCCAGTCCCCCAAAATATCCCCAAGGACAGCAGCCTCCGGATGTCGCGTCTAGAGGCTTACAACTCTCCTCTGGCACAATATCGTGATTTCAACACAAACCGCCACGTAACCCCCTACGAATTCTGGACCGAAAGCCCGATTCGCAGGAATCCGTCCAGCAGACCACAAGTGACCTGAAGGATCTCGGACCAACACGTTGTCGCCGGGTCCTGTTCCAGGTCGCCCCGGGGAATCAGACGTCCTCTGGGGGCAAAGTCGGACCCTGAGCGGGCAGCAGGTGTGGAAGGGCCGTGGCAGGTGTGTGACCCAAGACGGGGGCACCGAGGGTCCCCGAGGCTGGGCTTTCTCCGCTGTAGCGCAGCACGGTCAGTAGCGTGACTTCTCCAAGGACACTGGTGAGATTTCACTTTTTCAGAAGAAACCCATAAAGCTCTATGGGAATCCTAAGTCCTTTGGGTTTGCCTGTCACTGTGGTTTCACCTAAAAACGAATCTGGTTCCAGGCCAGGCTAAACTGAGCAAGAAGAAACAGGCGTTGCTAGTGGGAAGCTACTCGTCCTCCTCTCTGACGAGCTAATTCCTTGTTTTTTTCTTTTTTTCTTCTTCTTCTTTTTTTTTTTTCAATTTCCAACCCATGCCCTGTGACACGCAGGCCTCCAGGGGCTCTAAGCAGTCCACACGCCCAGTGTCGGGCCGCCCTTAGCCCCACGGGCTCCAGGAGCCCCTCCTCGCCCAGGCATGTGTCCTCCTCACCTGCCGGCTCCTTGACTCACTGCGAGGGGCCCCGCTCCCCTGGAGAACAGGAGCCGAGGGTCACGGGGGTCCGTTTGCCCCAGGCTGACTTCGCTCAGACGCCCAGGAGAGCGAGAGCCGCAGGCTCCCGTCCTGTTAGACCCGTGCTGCGTACTTAGGCCAAGTCCACAAGTCCGTGATTTCAGCGGATTTGTGTTTAAATCACCAGGTCTCACAAGACGCCTTGAGAGAACGGCTCCATCTCCTGGAAGGAAGTCGCTGGCTTGGACGGATCGTTAAAAAATGAGAATATTATGATATTAAAAGTCCCCAGGGTGCTTGGAGAAGGGCTCAGGCCATCGCCACGAGACGCTGTGCCCACTGGATCTGTCCTGAAGTCACCCCGGTGTCCCTTGCACGCTGACTACTGGGGTGATTTCTTACTTCACCTACTGACTGTTAGAAGTAAATGATGAAAACTAACATGAAGGCGCAGGATGGTTATTAATGCTCTTAAAGGTTTTAAAATAAGCCCAAAACAAGCCCCAGACCCAGTGTGCCCTGCCCCACGCCCCACGCCGGCCTTTGCAATACCCCGGATTTAAATGGCGACTTTGCAAAACATCCATGTTTCCACGTTCTGAGCACGGGTCCCTCAAGCAGACACGAGGCCTGAAATTACAGGCCGTCAGGATGACTGTGGGTTGAACGAGGTTCCCACAGGCCGATCCTGGGCTTCCTGGAATGTGTGGGTGTGAGGAGCCCGGTGCACCCTCAGCTTTGGGGCAATCAGGGGGTTGTCCGGTCGTGCCCCCATTGGAGGCTAACACAGGTCACAGGTCATAGCTGTCACCCATGACCTGGGGTCCATCCCAGGGACCCAAGGCTGGGAGCCCCGTCAAGCCTGCCTCGGGGTGCGGGGTAGTCTGCGAGCTCCTGGCTTCCCCCTCCATTCCCAGGCAGTAGGAAGGCAGGGTGCTGACAAGTTGTCAGCGGAGCACGGCTCCGGGAGGCCGTTCTCGTGGTCCGGACAGTGGCTATTCGTGGGATGGGGTGGGGCGGGCCCTGGGAGGGCCCTCGGGGGTGGTCCAGACTTTTGGACGGCGTGGACGGCCTCTTTGGGGCCCGGGTACGTCCATGTCACAGTAACTCACCAGGAGTTTTGGCTCCCCTTTCCGTATGTCCGTGACTCACGGAGGCTTGAAAAACATTGTGAGGCTCCCAGAGGTGGCCTGCACCCCAGGATGGCGAGCCTGAGTTCCTACCAGCTGAGCAAGGAGGGTTCAGGGCTGCATGGAGTTCGTGGAAAGCAAGTGAGGAAGCTGGACGTGTCTTGTGCAAGGGAAGGAGGCGTCTGTCCAAGTCTGGGGTCTACGGCCGCTCAGAAAGCTGGGGACTCTGAGCCGGGGCGGTCGCTCTGGGAAAATGGGACGGAGGCTCCTAACAGAGTTGAAAATAGGGCTGCCCTACGACCCGGCAATTACAATACTGGGTTTTTACCCCAAAGATACAAATGTAGGAATCCGAAGGGGCACCTGTACCCCAATGTTCATAGCAGCCATGTCCACAATGGCCAGATTATGGAAAGAGCCCGGACGTCCTTCCACAGATGAATGGATAAAGACAGGGTTCGTATATACGGTTTCCCCAGCACCACTTACTGGAGAGACCGTCTTCTCCCCACTAAGTATTCCTGGCTCCCTTAAACAGTTTTCATTGTGATGGTTCAGCTCCCTTTTTTATTTTTTTAAAATCAGGTTAGTTGGTTTGTATAGAGGTTAACAATTTCCGTTCGTCACCGGCTTCCTCGACAGAAGTCTCGCTACTCATTAGATTCCCTTCTTCTTGGTCATTTTCTTTGTAACGCATCAGATTTCCTGATGACAGTGTACTGTTTTTAAAAAATTCATATTTTTGGGGGGCACCTGGGTGGCTCAGGGAGTTAAAGCCTCTGCCTTTGGCTCAGGTCAGGATCCCAGGGTTCTGGGATCGAGCCCTGCATTGGGCTCTCTGCTCAGCAGGAAGCCTGCTTCCTCCTCTCTCTCTGCCTGCCTCTCTGCCTACTTGCGATCTCTGTCAAATAAATAAATGAAATCTTTAAAACAAAAATAAAAAATAAAAAATTCATATTTTAAAAATTTTTAAAGCATCTGTGAGGAAGGTGTTTTTATAAGGCCCATTTCACAGATGGGGAAAACAAAGGATCCAGGGGAGTTTGGGACTTGGCCCAGGTTCTGCCGCTGCCTTTCCCCCTTTCGCAGCCAGACAGAGACAGAAGAGGGGAAACACTGACAGGTTGTTTGGGCTGTCCCTGCAGGTGCAGCCTGGCCTGTCCCAGGTGCTGCTGCCTCCAGACCCTTCTCCCCATGACTGTAGGCTCCTGAGTGCCCCAATCCCAGCTCTGCCCGTGAGCTTCAGGACCATCTGTGGGCCGGCCTGCCTGCCGCCTAGCCCCCTCACCTCTGCGAGGCCCTTCCTGCGCCTCCCTTCCCCCAGCTGACCCCAGTTGACTGGACCATGGCCAAGGCCTCCCCACCTGCACCCCACATGGGAGAGTTTCCACAGACACACCCAGCTGACGCGGAACGAAAGTACAAAAGCCAGTCCATGGAGGGGAACCTTTTTAACAAGTGGATGCTGGGGCAGTTCAAACCCCCACAGAGAAAAACTGAACCTTGACCAGAGCCACACACTCAGTGCAAGAAAGAGCTCCAAATGGGTCATGGACTTACAAGGAAAACTATAGAACTTCTTTTGAAGAAGTAGGAAAAAATCCTTGGGATCGAGCGTTAGGCACAGGGTTCTCAGGCTCGGCATTGATGACTGGTGTCGAGCATCTTGTCACGTCCTGGTGGCCGTTTGTATGTCCTCTCACGTCTTTTGCACATCCTTCAATCAGATCGTGTCCGTTGCTTTTGTGGAGCATTCTTTTTACACCCTGCACATTGGTCCCTCGTCAGAGACACAAGCGCATGCTTGCAAATGTCCTCTCACAGGTTGGGGGTTGCTTTTTCCCTTCTGTGGATATTGTATTACGATGCACAAAATTTTTTTACTTTTGATCAAATCCAAACTGTCTCTTTTTCTTTTGTTTCCTGCAGCTTTAGCGTCACATCTGAGAAGTCTTTGCTGAATCCAACGTCGTGAAGTTTCCGCTATGTGTTCTCCTGATCATTCGATAGTTCTAGCTCTTAACCTGGAGCCGTCTTGAGACAGTTTCTGAAATGGTGCGAGGTAAGGTTCCAGCTGCATTTCTTTGCTTGAGGATATCTACTTATCCCAGTGCCATTTGTTAAAACATTGTCCTTTTCCAATTGGATGGTTTGACAGTTTGTCAAAAATTATTAGACCATATGCGAGGGGATTTATTTCTGGTCTCTCTATTTTAGTCCACTGGTCTGAATATCTTTCCTTATGTCAGAGCCATACTGTTTAAATTGTTACAGCTTTGTATTAAGTTTTGAGATGAGAAAGGGTTAGCCCTCTAACATTATTCTTCTTTTTTTCAAGATTGTTTTGGCTATTTAGGGAAAGTTCAGGTTCCGTGTGAATTTTAGGATTGATTATTCTGTGTCTGCACGGAACGTCATTGGGATTTTGATAGGGCTTTGTGATGCATATGTAGATGGCTTTGGGTAATGTGGACATTCTAACAGTATTAAGCCTTCTGTTCCATGAACATAGGCTGTCTTTCCATTTATTTGTGTCTTCTTTAATTTCTTTTCTTTTTAAAAAAGATTTTATTTGGGGCGCCTGGGTGGCTCAGTGGGTTAAGGCCTCTGCCTTCAGCTCAGGTCATGATCCCAGGGTCCTGAGATTGAGCCCCACGTCAGGCTCTCTGCTCCGCGGGGAGCCTGCTTCCTCCCCCCCCTCTCTCTCTGCCTGCCTCTCTGCCTACTTGTGATCTCTGTCTGTCAAATAAATAAATCTTTAAAAAAAAAGATTTTATTTATTTATTTTTCAGAAAGAGAGAGAGCATAAGCAGGAGAAGCAGCAGGCAGAGGGTGAAGCAGACTCCCCACTGAGTAGGGAGCCTGATGTGGGACTCAATCCCAGGATGCTAAGATCATGACTGAGCCAAAGGCAGACGCTTAACTGAATGAGCCACCCACGTGCGCTGCAACTGATTTTTATATGTTGATTTTGTATCCTGCAACTTTGCCGGATTTGCTCATTAGTTCTACCAGTTTGTGTATTTGTGTGGGGCTGGGGAATCCTTAGGATTTTCTACATATCAGATCAGGTCATCTGTAGACAGAATATTTTATTTCTTCCTTTTCTAATTTGAATAGTATTTCTTTTTCTTGTCTAATTGCTATGGCTGACAAATAATGTTCTTGAAATGACAAAATGCTAGAAGTGGAGAGCAGATTAGTGGTCTCCGGGGTTTGGGAAGGGAGGAAGGGAGCTGGGTGGGTATGACTATAAAAGGCTCAGGAGGCATCTCTGTGGTGCTGGAATGTTCTGTGTCTTGACGACATGTAATCATGCCAGAATCCCAGATGACATGTTGTACTGGAGTTTTGTGACATGTGCCCTTAGGGAATGTGCATAGACGGTACATAAACTCTCTCTGTATTAGGTCTCACAAATCTACATAAATCTATAATTATCACCCAGGGGCACTGGGGTGACTCAGTCCCTCAGTTGGTTGGGAGTCCGACTCTTGGTTTCTGCTCAGTTTATGATCTCAGGGTCGTGAGATCAAGCCCTGCATTGGGGGTCCATGCACAGTGGGAAGTCTACTTGAGATTCTCTCTCTCTGTCTCCCTCTGCCCCCTCCCTCCTTGGGGAGGAGTCTGCTCTCTCTCTCTCTCAAGGAAATAGATCTTTAACAAGGTAATCTCTATCTCAAAAATAAAAATTTAATATAAAAATCTGACTTTGTATTTCACATATTTTTTCTTTTTATTCACTTCATTATTCTAGAACTGTGTTTTGTTTCTACTTTGTATTGACTGGCATGTGATGGGCTGAAACTTAAAATGGGGATTGCGCTTCCCCCACAAGTAGTTTAGAGGCTGTTTTAGCCATGATGCTCTGCGAGATGGGAAATGCATGTCAGCACCAGGATGGAGTCTGGACCCTGGGAGCTGGCTTTGGGCCACCTGGCGTGATGAGGGCGGTGTGTGCATGAGGATGAGGAGAAACGTCTTCGAGGGCCACTTGATTTCAGGAGTCCTGCCAACCCTCCTGAGCTCCAGTGGGCTCTCTTGAGAGTGTCTGACGTGCTCCATTCCAAGAGGCAGCCTCTGCCAGGTGACTGCCCAGCTTTCGAATGGCTCCCACCGGGCTCCAGGTTGCAAGGAAGGTAACCTTGCAGGGGGACAACTGACCTCACCGCTCAGCTCCAGTCCCCCATCAAAATTGTCGTCACAATGCCCGCTGGGTCAGACGGCTGCCGGCATTCGAAGACAGGCACCTGGAGGTGCGTTTGGTCAGAACCACTCGGACTGGATGTTTTCTTTGTTAGCATCTCCATTGACTGTTGAAACTAGACTGCTCTGAGGGGCTGAAATAAATCATGCTTCCACTTCCACTATTCCTCTGCTCCGGGCCCATGCCACAGCTCGGGAGGCCGTGCGGTCTGCTCCTTGCACTCTGGTGTCCCACTGCTTTTCTGTGTGGCTGGACGGGAGCTGCTTTCCCTCTCTGGGCTTCCACGACTTGCTGAATGCCTGTGCTCTCAGCCACAGACGTTAAACTGAATCTAGTCATGATTCGTGCGTCTCAGTTAAAGCCCATGAACTCTGTGATAAGTTTAGGGAGAAGGGAGATTCTCGGCAAGTCGCCAGCTTTCCTGCAAATTGGACAGCGCTTGGGAGCTGGGAGTTTTGGCTCAAGAACAGCAAACAGAATTTTTAATTGGGGTCTCCGGTGCAAGAGAGAAACTTCTGGGTAACACGGACTTCCTAGTGCACTGTTTTTTGTTTTTTTTGTTTTGTTTTGTTTTCTTTTGTTTTTTGCTTTTCCTATGGGGAAGTGAGCAGGACTTGGGAAGCCGACCTGTCTTCATGTTTCTCTGCACCTGTCGCTCTTGGTCTTTTGCCTTTAAGCTTCTTGCCACTGCCCCTGTGATTCAGCTGCGCCTTATTTCTGGAACACTTCTCTGTCCACAAAATCCCATTCACCCTCGTGCACCCAACCTGCTTGTGACCAGGTGGAGCTCTCCCCTCCTCCTCCAGAGGCCTGTGGTCTTGCCCGTCAAGCAGTGGGGTCGAGTAGCAGGGGTGGCTAAGGCCGGGGATGAGATGCAAGACAGCCCAGGTCTATGCCTGACTCTGCTGTTCACTGGCTGTTTCCCTGCGGATGTCTCTGTGCCTCACTTTCCTTATCTGAATGATGCAGTTAATAACTGTGGGTCCCCGTAAGGTCTCCGTGATAGTTCAGGAAGCAGACATATGGGAGTGACTCAACAGTTGGCATAGGCTAAGCACTAGACAAGAACTGGGGAGCTGTTATTGTGTTTATCCCTTTGGGTCCTGGTCCCTGGCGCCCCCAGACCATGAGCTGCCTTCACTTTCATGTCCCCGGTGCCATATGCAGGCACACAGCAGGTCCCCTCGAATGTGGTGGATCGGGGGTGTGGTCCCGGGTGGCCTCATGCCAGGCCATCACTCCACTCCCTCCCTGGTCTAATGGAAAGACGGCCCCTCGCCTGGATCTCTCAGATACACCCATTTGGAGATCGTGAGAGAGGCTCCCCTGCTCTTTTGGGGGTTGGGGGATGGGGGTAGTGAACAGGCACTAGGCAATGAGTTTATTTACTTTTTAAAAGATTTTATTTATTTATTTATTTGAGAGAGAGAGAACCATGGGGAGGGGCAGAGAGAGAGAGAGTGAGAATCCCAAGCAGACTCCATGCTGGGCATGGAGCCCGCTGCAGGGGCTCGATCCCATGACCTGAGATCCTGACCTGAGCCAAAACCAAGAATCGATGCTTCAATGACTAAGCCACCCAGCACTCCGGCACTGCTCTCCTCTGTTTAAACTTCTAAGCACACTGTGCCCTGCTCGCATGTTCTTTTCACGGGTGAGCAAACACCTCAGAGAAGTTAAGCAACTTGCCCAGGGCCCCACAGCTGTACAGCAAGAGGTCCTATCTGGTCCAGGGCTGGAGCCAGGGTTCTGTCCCTTCACTATCTGCCGTATGCTTGTTTGTAAATTCTGTAGGCATGGAGAACACGGCGTGGGAGCAGGGGGTGGGGTGTTTCAGGATTTACAAAGCCCCTCTTGCCTTCATGCATAGCAGATACTGAAATTCTTGAGAGGGTTGTGCACAGCATTTCGTGGGTGCCAGGGAGCACTCAGAGCCTGCTGGGGAAGCAGGGAGCACTCTTTCTGCTCATGGAAGCCCGGGAGAATCCACAGCGGGGTCCCTGTGAAGGAGGCCTGTGGCTTGGAAGGCACTGGAATGCGCTTGGGTTGAGGCATGCTCAGGGCAAGGCACTTGCAGGACACAGCACTCTGATCCCAGTAACAAGCAAACACGCAGGCGCCCGGGGGCTCAGTGGGTTAAAGCCTCTGCCTTCGGCTCAGGTCATGATCCCAGGGTCCTGGGATGGAGCCCCCGAGTCAGGCTCTCTGCTCAGCGGGGAACCTGCTTCCCCGCCCCCCGCCACCCCTGCCTGCCTCTCTGCCTACTTGTGATCTCTGTTTGTCAAATAAATAAATAAAATCAAAAACAAAAACCAGTAAACACGGGGAGGCCGTGAGCGGGTGAGTGGAAGGAGGGCGCGTGGAGGGACCCAGGATGCTGCATTCAGACCCTCTCGGTTCCTGTGCCCGCACGTCCCCACCACATCCCAAAAGATGGAATGTCCTTCATTAGGACAAAGATTGTTCACCTCTGTATCCCCCAGGGGGCCTGAGGGACTGATCACCAGAATGGTCCCGGCAGAGACCCAGGTCGGTCTGTCCCAGGTCGAGTGCTCAAACCCCACATGCGTCCCACATGCGAGATCGCCATCCCCTGCCCTTGGGTGGGGACCGAGCTCAGGCTGAGCAGGGCAGGGGCCATAGCCGGCAGCCGGGCCAGGCCTGCTGCTTCTGGACTCTCCAGCTGTTCAAGGCCCCTCCCCACCCACCCCTGCACCTGGCTCAGCCTCTTCCTGGAGGAGGAGGAGCTGGGAGCACCTGGCAGCCTTATCATCCTCCAAAACTCCTGAGGCCACAAAGCCGGCCCTGGTCACCCGCTTTCGCTCAGGCCCTTAAAACTTCGCCAGCCAGAGGGGACCCTGAGCAGGGGCTGTTCCTGTGCACCTGAGCAGCAACAGCACCCAGGAGGGCACCCCTCCCCCATGCTGGGTGCCTCCCGCAGACACCAGCACCCACCCCACAGGAGCCTCCTGCTCGCCTGGGTCCTCCTGGCCTCCACTCCGGGCCTGTGGAGCTGGAGAGACCTAGCTTGCTGGCCTCAGCCCTGGGGACTTCTGGATCTGTGTGTCTCCCCTGTGCTCTGCCCTAGGAAGCCCCCACCCCGTTTCACTGCCCCTAGAGTCCACCCCACCCCACGGCCTGCCTGCTGCTCCCCTCCTGTGATACCCCCCATTGCACCTTCCCTACTCTCTCCCCTGGCCCCACCCCGGTAGTGGCCTCCCCTCCCCAGGTGCACCCTGGGCACTGTCCGTCCCTTTGCCCAGTCCCTCAGGGCAGACCTGAGTGTCCCCTGGAGGCAGCTTTCAGGGAACTCCCCTAGGCGGGGGCATTCGCATCAACCCCCAAGAGCACGGGTGGGGGTGGGGAGATTGCCCGCTGGAAACCCCCAGGAGCAGTCCATCTGGCCCAGACTTTAAAAAATACATTTGTATCCTTTTCAAACGTGCATCCCAAGCAATTTGCTCTTCACGACACAGGCAGACGGTGTCCGTGTAAGACCTGTCTATGCCGTTTCCCCCGCATCTCATACGAGAACAGCTTCATAACTGCACTGGAAATTCGGGTAACAGAGAGTTTCCCTGGAGCTCTGTGTCCCTGGCGGTGTGGGGAGCAGGGTCACCACCTCTGGGCACAGCCGGTGGCCGCCACTCCAAACCGCATTCATCTTCGGCGTGCAGCGCCCATGGGGCCCTGTGTAGTCAAGACGCAGTCTTTCCTCGGGTCCGGTTCCCGGGGCTCGCTTCCTCATTTCTCCCGCAAGTCGCTGACACTGTTAGCGACGTCACTGAGAAGCCAGCGCGGTGACCCCTGCCTGGGCGGGCGCTCCCTGCAGAGCACGGCCTCCCAGAGTGGACCCTGGGTGCCGAGGGACAATGACCTTGCTTGGACGTTTGCATCAAACGTCGTGGGTCTTCCAGTCCCTCTCCGGGCAGTGGCGGCTAAGTGCTAAGTGTCCCAGAAGGAGACATGTCTGTGGTCCCCACACTTGCCTGGTTGGAGGAGGACAGCCTTCTGGGCTGGTGGCAGGTGGCCTCCGTGGCTGAGCGAGGGGCTGTGAGCACAGGCAAGGGGCAGCCCCCAGCCTCAGGAATCAGTTTGGGGAGGCACGGGGCCCCAGTCGAGATTCCCAAATCCACCAAAAATAGACTCATCGAGGCCTTGTGGTAGAAGGGATCAGGGTCGCCCAGGCGGGAGCCTCACTCCGGGGTGGCCCGCGTGCCAGAGACGGTCCCGTCAACGCCGAGGGAAGCGCGGGTTTCAATTCCGTGTCTGTTCTCCAGTCTCGCTTCCTTGCACTTGGAAGAGCAAAGACGGTTCTCCCACTGCCTCCGGATTTTTTTTTTTTTTAAGATTTTATTTATTTGACAGAGATTACAAGTAGACAGAGAGGCAGGCAGAGAGAGAGGAGGAAGCAGGCTCCCTGCTGAGCAGAGAGCCCGATGTGAGGCTCGATCCCAGGACTCTGAGATCATGACCTGAGCTGAAGGCAGAGGCTTAACCCACTGAGCCACCCAGGCGCCCTGCCTCCGGATTTTTCAAAACGTATTTTAGTTGTTTGAGTTCTATCACTTATGGAGAGCATTAGCCCACACATGGCACAGAGCTCATGACAAACAACCCCGACCTCATTTTAGGGAGGGTGACACTTTGACCCTGCGACTTTCTGAGGCCCTATAGGTAGGGTTTCAGGATTAGGGTGCCCAGGGGGGACTCCCTGAGATCCAGCTCCAGGCCCCTCTCTCCCAGGCCCTGGCCCTGCCCTTCCTCTCCCTCCCCCAATATCTTCGTAGGTCCCCGCGCAATTACGTTTTCACACGGCTCCCTCCCTAGCAGACGAGCTGGAACTCATCTCAGCGAGCTCAGACCCACACACAGTCACCAGCTCACGGTACAGTTCCCAGCCAAAGCCGGCTTGTGAGGTCTGTCTGCCTCAGAGTGCAGAAACCCACTGCACTTGCTGAGCTTTGGGCGGGGAGCTGGGGCTGTCCCGAGAGCCTGCGGGCCCAGGGGGGCTTCTCCTCCAAACTCAGCTTACATCAGTCCCCGGGGCATGGGATGTGGCACGGGATGGTGACAAACATGCCTGGGAGCTAGAATCCTGAAGCCTCACCCCCACACTCCCCCTAGAAGCCCGGGCCTGGGTTTTGGATTCCCTCTTCTTTTCTTCTCAAGAACCTACTCCGGGACCCTCCTCCTCGCTCCCCCCCACCCCCCTCTCTGTTACAGATGCTTTCTTTCCAGCCCTTAGAGCTCAGGTCCCTCCCGGCTTGAATGCCCCTTTCAGGGGGAAGCCCATCTCCACTCAGGAGCTCTGTTCCCTTCTGACCATCCTCTGACCCGCCAGATTCTGTTTCCTGGTGATCAGTGGTTAAATTTACACGGATTCTGCCTGGGTCTGAGCTCAGGTCCCTGTCACCTCTTGCCCCTGTTTCTGCAGGCATCTCGCAACTGGCCCCCTTCCTGCTGGGACTACCATCCCAGGGCAGAGCTGATCCAGTCCTCTCCCGCAAGTCAGCCTCGTCTGCGTTTTGGATGCTTTAGAACGCAACAAGACATCCTAGGCCCAGAGCTGCCCACACAGCGTCCCAACTGCCAACCAATACTGGACAGTTGGTAGCAGTTCCTGTATCTGTGCAAAACCAGACTCCCCAAATCCGAGAGTTTCCAAGTCCTGAAGGCTGAATCCCAAACTAATCATATGGCCATTCAATTGACGTACAGTTTCCGTAGCTTGGCCAGTTGGATAAAAACAGTGGGGTTCCCTTCATGGGCTTCCTCCGCAGAAAGGAGCCAAGTGTGGGTAGGAAGCGAGCGGCACAGAACAGGCCACGGGACTTGTAGTCACCTCACTGTGGACGTGGTTCTTACACAAAAACTTTGGTCACCCCAAAAACTCACGCGGCAGGTCCTAGGACTGACCCACATGGGCCACACCATGGCTTGGACCAGCCAGAACGTGGACAATTCAACCCAGCAGGGAAAGGCAGGGAGACAGGCTTCTGTCTCGGATTCCAAGAAAGGCTCATTAAAAGGGACCACAGAGCTTCATCTTCTTGCCCTATATTTTTAGCAAAGATTTTCAGAAATGTGGTGCTCCTCTGAACTATGGGACCCCCATACCTCAAGGGAGAGAAAAATGACCTGTTTCTGCAAAATGACACGGGGACCAGTATCTAGAGCTTTAAATCTGACAGAATAATTAGCCTCCACCAAGTCTTCACAAAAGAAATAATAAAAAATAATATGGGCAGAGATCTATGTTCAAGGAAGCTCTTATAAAACCACTTACAAAACCCAAGATCTTGACGAAGTGGAAAGTAACTGTTTCATGATAGGAGTGGCTGGTGTACCCGGGGGGCTCGGTCAGTTGAGTGTCTGACTCTTGGTTTTGGCTCAGGTCACGGTCTCAGGGTCGTGAGATTGAACCCCCCGTGGGGCTCTGTGATCAGTGCAGAGTCTGCTTGGGATTCTCTCTCCTGCTCCCTCTGTTCCTGTTCCTCCTTCCTGTCCCAAAAAAAAAAAAAAAAAATAACTATGAATGGTCACATCAGTAATGACATGTCCGTATGTCATATGGTCTTAGTGAGGCAGACGGGGATTCCTCATGCAGGAGGAAATGAAGTGATTATTCATCTAACACATTCCACGTCTGAAAAACCTGTGCTAAGTCTGGAAGCAGGTGAGCCAAGATCCTTGTCCTCCTGGAACATGGACACGGGGGAAGTCATGATTGCGTCCCTGTGTATTTGCAGACTTACCTTCTTCCGTTTCCATGACGGCCATGAACCACCATCGGGATCAGAGGGCCCCAGAACGAGGGGGCAGAGGCAGCCCCCCAGGACACATCAGCTTGGGGGCTGGGTCCCCACGTACCTCCTGGGCCCCACGGCGTCCTCCAAGGGGGAGGTCTGCAAGAGCCCCATCCCCAGTGAGGAAACCGAGGCTCGGGTAAGGGTCAGAGGGGAAGGCGAAGCTGGACCACAGGCTTTCCTTCCTGTCAGGCTCAGACGATGAGTGGCTCACTCCCCCTCCCCCGGCCCACAGAGGCTTAACAGAGGATCCCTCCGCTCTCCAAGACGCAGTGCCAAGGGCTTCTCGGCATTTGTAAGCATGAGGGTATCCCACGAATGTGTCAAGTTCCTGCCTGGGGCTCAAATTTATCTGTTGTTTGTAACGTGGTTGCCGGGAGCTACTGGTGACCCGTGAACTGTGTGGCCTCTGGAGACACGTCTTGGGTCTAACTTGGGATCAGACAGTCAAACGGGGCGCCCTGAGGACGGAGGGGTGGGGAAGACAGAGGGTGGGCCCGGCCCAGGCTCCCCCAGGTGACGTTCAGGAGAGCCCTCCCCTCTGCACCCCCGTCCTGCTAGAGACACTCCGAATCCCACCCAGCTTATGAAGGCCATGAACTCCACGTGGAGTAGCCCCCAGGGCCTTGTGGTCTGAACTCACTGTGTTACATGTCGAGAGGCAGAAGCTCCCCAGGGAGGGACTGCATTTCTGCCCTGCCTGCCCCCAGCTGTGTGAAGCCCGTGGCTCCATGCACCAACACGGGTCACAGTGTCACTGGAATGACATTTTCCAAAGGGATTACCAATGCCTGGGACACTCCAGTGTCCCCCTCACGGAGGACAGGCCCTCGCCGTCTTCCCAGTCTCTGTGCAGCTGAGCAGAGAGATGGAGGCTCGCATTGGACCCAGCCCCCCATATCCAGGTGACATTTTAACCCTGGATATGTTGGTCCTAAGGCCCGTTCCCTTTCTCTGCCTCTCGGGGAATGCTGTAAGGGAACTGCTTCGACAGTAAAGTAAAATTGTTTGCACGTCGAAGGCGTTCAGAGGGTTTATTAGCCCCGATGCATTCATTCACCCCCTTACCTGTTGCACAGCCCGTCCCAGGCTGCTTACCAGATGCTGAGGTTGCCCTGATGATGAAGACGCAGGTCCCAGGTCAACAGGAAGTGGAGACCACGACCCCCTCCCAACCCAGCCCAGCCACTGTCCACACACCCGACCTCCCACCATCACTTATGAAGCCCTCACTCTCTGCCAGATGTGCAAAGGCCCTGGGTTCCCATCACTAGAACCAGGGCCCAGCTTGGTCGAAGGTGGGGAACTTCCTCAGCCTTCCAGGCCTAGCCCTGTCCCGATGGCCCGCGAGGACCCCGGCCACACCAGCCATGCCTGCCTGCATGCCGGGCCCTCCGAGCCACATGAGAATCCCCACACACAAACCTTTACTGTGAGCGAGCAGGTCCCCACGGCCAAGCTCCAATCCTGCCAGCCTGACCCGCAGCTCTGTCCTTGCGCGAAGGCTCATTCCAAGTTGTGGTGACTATTCTGGCGAACCTTCTAGTTAGAGCCGGGGTCAGCCTCCCTGCGGGCGTGCACAGGAACCCCCAGGGCACCCTCCATGGCACCTGTCCACTCAGCCCTCCTTCCCTGTCCCCGCAGGGGTGGGGGTGCCTGAGCACACCTCCAGCCTCTCCTCCTGGCTGGAACAGCAGCACATCATCTGTGGAAGGGTACTTTCAACATGCAAAGGACTCAACCCGGGGCCACAACCCAGGGGGACTCCAGTAACATCCAGTCTTCTGTCCCAGAGCGCACAAAGCCTTCTCAGCTTCCTGGCTCTGCCTGGGGGTCCCTCTGGGAAGAATCCTGTTCTCCACCTCTTCCTACAAACTCGGGTAAACTCTTCGAGGACAGATCTCTCTGGGTATCTCCGACACCTGTGTGTTCCTGATGCCACATCTGAGACGGGCCCGCATGGTCCCTGCAGGACTTGCTTCTGCCCGAGAGAATTCCGCCTTCACCTGGCTCCCCGGTGTGCAGGCCCACAGAAGCTCGCCAGGAGAAGCTGTCAAGTGTATACGAGGCACGGGCCCATTTCTCCTTACGAATGAGAGCAAGTCGGAGCATCAGTCAACGAAGCAAAGAGCCAGGAATGGTTTGCTTTCCCTTCCCATGCACACCTGAGCGGAGCTGCCTTCCCCCCAGCATGGGGAAGGGGGCACTGGGCTCGGGGTTCCAGGAGCCACCGAGGAGGAGGAAGAGGAGGAAGGTGAGCGCCCAGCATGGCCAGACAGCAAGGCTGCAACTCAGCTGCCCAAACCCTAGTCGTAAAGCCACAGCGCTTCACGCAATGAGGGTAACCTTTTGTCTTTTCCTTCAGCATGCAGAGTTGAGCGCCTACAGCATACCAGTAACCCCGAAGAGCCTGGGGTGTGATGAAGGGTAAAGCCAGTGTCCCTGCCTCGAGGCGCTCGCAGAGCCTGGGGGAGGCATGCAGGTCAGTTCTGCGACTCAGTGCAGAGGACGATGGTCTTGGCTCTTTGTCCCCCGGGCATGCAAGATGCTCAGTGAACAAAAATCCCCTGTTAGAAAAGACCATGGGGCGCCTGGGGGGCTCAGTCAGTTAAGCAGCTGCCTTCGGCTCAGCTCATGATCCTAGAGTCCTGGGATCGAGCCCCGTGTGGAGCTCCCTGCTCAGCGGGAAGAAGCCTGCTTCTCCCTCTCCCACTCCCCCTGCTTGTGTTCCCTCTGTCGCTGTGTCTCTCCCTGGCAAATAAGCAAATAAAATCCTAAAAAATAAAAAAAATAAAAAAACGATCATAGCCAACAGTACTGTTGAGCTCATCCCTAAGTCAATGTCCTAAACGGCACCTTGTTCTCTCACTCCGTCTCCCCAAGGACCCTCTTGACTTTACAGGTGAGGAAACGGGGCCGGGGGAACCTCGCAAGGTAAGGAGCATGGGGGGAGCGGCGCAGGGAGCACGTAGGGGCCGGGTCCCAACCCTAGCCCGCTTTTCACCATAACGGAGGAGCTGGGGACAGGCGACTCCTCAGGGGGGCTGTCCCCCAGCCAGAGGCGGCGGGCGTGTTGCGGAGCTCCGGGGGCCACAGAACCTCCCCCTCCCCCCGTGACCGGTCATCCCAATACGGAACACCACGGAGGGAGGGGCGGTTTCTCTGCAAACAGCTGCTGGGTGCCCAGCTCTGCCTTCTCTGTTGCTCGGGGGTCAGCGTTGCTGCCCTGGCCTCCTGCCGGACAGGGGTGCTGCAGGTCCCGCAGCGAGAAACTGAGGCAGGACGCAGCCGCGCCCCTGTAGGAACCCCAGCCCGGCCTGCCTCCCGCTTCTGGTTTCCAGCTTTCGCTCTCAGTGTTCGTCTTATTCTTAGCCCGGTTGTGACACTTTCTATCAGCGGCATGCAAATGCGGGGCCGCGACAGATGTCTGGGAGGTTACCACCCCGACCGTGCCGACGGCGAGGACGGGATTGCACGGTTGGGGGGTGGTCCATCTTCTAAGACTTCCGTGACTAATTTTTGAGTTTTTCCCAGGCGGACGTTGCCTCGGGATGAGGACAATCCTTCGCACCGTGATCAGGAGGAACACCGGCTTCAGCCCTTGGCTTCCCCATCTGAAAAGTGGGGCCCAAGTAGCACCTCTCTCAGCAGGATGGTTAAGGGCCTCGCTTACAGACGTTACTGAGCACGTCTGGGGACCAGAGCCTGGGCACTCGGGGCCATCGGATGGGGCCCTGCCCTTGGGGGACCAGCAGGGAAGGGAGAGGTTTCCAGTTGCAATGACAGTTCAAAATGGCGCTCCAGTGACGGCGCGCGGGCACGTCCTGGGGGCAGCTGAAGGAGGGGTCCTCCGGGGGCGCGGGAGGCTGCCAGAATGGGCCCAGGAGCGCCTGAGTCTGCAAGTACAGAGGATGTGAGAGCCTGTGGGCCGCGGGGTGGACACAGGTCCATGGAGGGCGCTGTCCCCTCACGTGGGGCAGGGGGTGGGGGTGGCACCTGGCTCTGTAGGATCCCGGGTTTATCGGTAAGGATGAACCACCTGAGCCCCTCACCAGGGTTGGTTTGAAGAGCTCTCTGCCCAGAAGGTCAGCCAGAGATGCCCGCTGGTCAGGGTCGGCCCCACGGTGGGTCCCGCCTCCCGGCACCACAGCAGGGACGGGCGGTTCCTCCACGTGCTCAGCAGCGGTTGTCGCCATAGCTGCGCTGCCCGGCGTCACCAGAGGGCGGACCCAGGACCCTGCAGCCCCAGGTAGCGAGAAATGCAGGCCACGGGGAGTGGCCTCCCCGCCTGTCCTGGCCCTTCCCTGGGCCCATCTGCGCTGACTGACAATCTCGTCCTAATGAGGAGCGGTAAAGGCTAATTATCGCCAGAGTCTGGCAGGTGTTTCTCAGCAATTGTGCAGAAGCCGGAGCGGGTGGGGGCTTTCTCTGCAGGTGGGAAGGCAGGTGGAGGAGAAGCCACCGGGTCTGTGGGGGTGGCGGGACCGGTGGCTGGCCCCTCCCATCACCAGGAGCTGGGGTGATTGATACATGTCATAAACAGGGACGCGGAGCCACGCACACGGGTGGGGGTCGGGAGTCCGCTGTGCCGACGTTCAGCTTCCCTATCCGGCGCCCTGGAGGCTGGGGCCGGACGGCATCCCAAACGCAGTGCGCGCTCCCGTCCTGCTGGTGCGGCGGCCTGACGCTCTCCGGGGGCCCGGGATCCCACCCGTGATGACACGTGGCCCTGCACGGTGTGCTCCTGTGTTCTCGGGGCCCTGTCCAAGGAGTGGGGCCAGAAGGATGAAGGACAAAAGTGACTGGGGGCTCAGAGGGACCCCCCAGGGGCAGAGGCACGCACCTGCTCACACTCGTCTTGAGGCCTGTTCAGTGCCAGGCCCGGGGGGCAGCCCAGATCGGGACCCATCAGGCCACGGCCTCACCAGCTGGCACTCCAGCAGCAGGGAGACGGTGGTCTGCTCGGGGGACGTCAGGAGTCAAGAGCAGCGTGGGGCACCAGGGCGGGAAGCAAGTAACGCCCGCGAGCACACTCAGGGCCTGGGGGCCCGTGGAGATCCCCGGGGGCTGTTGGCTCTTCCCGACCTGTGCCCCTGCCGGGGACAGGGCTGCCCAGGGCTCAGGCACAGAGGACACGTGATGTCCTTTTGGTGTTCTGGGCTGGACAATGGTTGAAATCAGAGGGACGAGGGCAGAGGGCTCCAGGCTCGCCAGCCAGGTGCCCTGGGCCCCACGGGAGGTGAGCGGAGGTTCTAGTGGGCGATAAGAGGGTGGGGTCAGATTGCAAAGTAGAGCAGCTGGTGCCGTGTAGACAGGGACCGGGAGCCCCGGGCGTGGGAGGAGAGGGACCGGCCAGAGAGCAGAGGTGGAGCAGGCAACACACGCTCACACATGCACGTGCACGCACCCTACACACACCGATGCACACGCGTGCACACTCACGCCCACTCCACACGCACACACATGCAGTCTCACGCTGGCACACATGCCCGTGCACACACACCCCGACGCGTTGGTCTTGCTGCACGGAACTCTGCAAGGTGCCCAGGCAAGACTGGGAGAACAGTTCCCAGACGAGACCATACACAACCTCTCAGTGCACAAAAAAAGGTCAGCTGCCTGTGATCTCTCTCCAGGAACGTTCACGATGACGGACTGAGCGGACTTCCTGGATTGCGCAGGGGTGAGTGCACCGCCCGGAGGACAGGGCACCCAAACTCCGCAGCCGAGGTCATCACATACTTTACTTCTCGAAGATTTCCTACCTCGCAGAGCAGTTCAAGCCCCGGTTCTTGTGTTGAACGGAACTCGACCGCAGCTAGAATCACGGACGTCCTTTACGCCCCGGCCCGTCTGACGCGGCACGGAGCAGCGACATCTCTGTCCCCAGGGCAGCCTTGGGTTGGAGCCCAGCTCTTGCCGAGGCTCGCGGTCCCTCTGACCTCCGGAGGGACGGTGGTCGCCTCCTGTGCTTCCGAGCTCTGGAGATCCTGTGTCCCTGACTGTGTCCTGTGAGTCTGACTCCAGGTGTTTGGAAAACTTCTGCTTGCCCACTTTGTAGCCAGTGCCCGGAACCAGTGCGCGTCGAGTGTCAGTTCTACGCCAGGGACAGAGCCGGGTGCTTTAGGAAGAGATCAATTAGAGAGACACACACGGACGTCTGGAATTCACAGCAACGAGGCAGGCAGGCGGTTTACAATCCCAGCACGCCTTAAACCCTTCCCGCCTCTGAATTATTTTTCAAAGTCCCCTGTCACCTCTCTCTCTCCTTCCAGGCCACAGAGCCGGGGACCACGGGGCTGCCTCCCTGCAGACAGCTTGCCGCCTCGTGCACGGGGTCCCAATGACATTCGTCCCTGTGGCGTGATTTCTCCGTCATTACTGGGTGCTTACGCCCCAGGTGTGTGCTCCCAGAAACACGCACGCTCGCCTCCTGTCTAGGTCTAGGTGGGCATAGGGAGCAGGATTCTGGCTCATCCACCACCCCCGGAGGTCTGGTGTCCACCAGTGGCCCTGTTGTCATTAGTGGTTCTCAGAGCATGGGCCACACCCCCTGAGGCTCCCCGAGAGCCCCTCAGAGGACCACGGAGTCCACACCACCCCCCGTCCCCGGGATCATGTTCTCTGCCTTTGTGGCTGAGTTCGGTGTTCACTGCAGACACGAAAGCCAAGGTGGCGGGTGACGCTGGTGCCTTCCCGTGGATCCGGACGGCGCATGGGCTCCTCACGGCCTCGTATCCCCTGTCAAAATGTGGATCTCTGATGACGTAGTAGAAATTAATAATTACATGTGGGTCCTCCCTGCAAACAGGCTTTCTGCTACTCTGTGGGACCAAAGGGAAGGACACAGAGCACCCTGAGGACGCGCTCCCGCTCTGGGCTGCGGTGCCAGGGGCCCCGTCTTTGCCTGGGGGAAGGCTTCCCGGACCGGGTGACGCTGGTTGCCGATCGGTGGGGGTTTTCTCTAACATGAACCCGGTAAAGCCTCCGCTTCAAGGAAAACACCCGGAAATATTTCAAGGCCAAGGATAAAACTCAAGCTTTCACGAGAAAGGTTAGTCTTCTGGACCTCTTGTAATCGGCCTGCGAGCCTGACACCCTCTACCGCGTAGAAACTTTGTGGACGAGAACTTTGGGGCCCGGAACACATGATTGGATTTTTTTTTTTGGCTGTTGGATAATGAAATGGACCATCATATGGGAGATCCGTTTCATTCACCGAGTCGATGCTTTGCGAATGACCGAGGCGTGACGTGGCAAAGCTGTGCACAGTTGGAGAGATCGATTAAAAGTGCAAGAGATCCGTCCGGCCGATGGATTTTACAGAACACACAGGGCGCATTCGTCGGTAGGATTTTGATGCAGCCTAGCAATTCAACTTTTCTTTTAAATATTTTATTTATTTATTTGACACAAGCAGGGGGAGCGGCAGGCCGAGGGAGAGGGAGAAGCAGGTTCCCCGCTGAGCAGGGAGCCTGATCTCCCAGGGCTCGATCCCAGGACCCCGAGATCATGACCTGAGCCGAAGGCAGACGCTTCACTAACGGAGCCCCCAGGCACCCCTGCAGTTCAACTTTAAGACATGACTGCCTGGTTCTGGTATCTTCTCAAAGAAAAAAATCCATAGTGATCCAAAAACACTGTAAAAGCAGTCTTCCTTTTCTAAGTACTTATCTGCATGAGGCCAGATGTTCTGTATACATTTCACCAAAGTAGTATCTCGAGAGACAGAAACCAGAGCCGACAGAGAATCCAGCCGACTCCCAGGGCAGACATCGGGTCTGCATAAAAGGGAAACCGTACTCTTCTGCTGCCTAAATCGTTTGGTTTGGGAATGTATGTTATTTTCTTTTAAAAAGCCGTCATTGATGTTAACATGTAATTATTATGTTTTCGATAAGTGTTTGGGTTTTTCCATTTTAATTTCTACTATGGAAAATATTAACACATGTAACCCACATAAACAGAAGCTCTTTGGGGTTCTTAATGAGCACTGGGAATAATAGGGTCTGAGCCAGAATTTGCAGACATCTGGTGTTTACAAGGTGGTTCTGGAACGAGTTTGGGAGGAGGGGCCAGAGAGGCCAGATTGCCCACTGCATTGAGAAGAATTTGGGGTGTGCAGGTCAATCCAGGAGGAGGTGGGTAGGGAGCGGCAGGGGTGAGGGGCTGGGCAAGGGAGCCAGCAGGCATGGGCGCTGTGTGTGGGGCTACAGGAGGCCCAGCGGCTGAGAGCCCCCAGCCGTGGCTTGAGTGGGGCCCTGTGACCATGTGAGAGCTGCAGTGCCTCCCATCTGAAAGAAAAGGGTGTGTGTGTGTGTGTGTGCATAAATGTGTGCACGAGTGTGCACGCTTGTGTGTTTGCACGTGGAAGCCCGCACATACGTGTATATGTGTGTGAGTGAGCTTACACACAGTCCATGGGTGGGTGAGAGTGTGCACGTGTCCTTATATGTGTGTGCACATGAGCGTGCACGCCGGGGTCTATATGTGCATGTGTGTGAGTGTGTGCGTGTGTGTGCATGTGTGCGCGTGCCTGTGTGTCTGTGTGTGTATGTGTGCAGGGGTGGGGGGAGCTGCGCCAAGGCAGTGGAAAGCAGAATTCAACGTCCAGGGGACAAGGCCCTCCACGCACGGAAGCACGTAAGGCGACACAGGCTCAGAGAGCCGAGTTAACTTCCAGAGGCTCTCCCTGCCCCCCGAGCACCTCAGGCTCCCAGGAAATCCATGGAAGACTTGAGTGGACTTTGGGTGTCCCAGGGCGCACGTGCAGAGCCGGCCCCCATCTATTCTGGACTTCTGTGTTTACGGTCAGCGAGCACAGGCTGGGTACTCAGGGAAGGAAGCCCCGGGTGTCTCTGCAGGATTGCCCTCTGATCTGTGTGCGCGGCAGTGTGGGGTGCACAGGCAGGGGACGCTGAGAAGCCCAGAGGAACTTCTAGAGGCTGGCTTTCTCTCCAGTCCAGGGACGGCCGATCCCCAGCCTGCTCTGAGGGCCCCGGGCCACCCACCCACCCTCAGTGCAAATTCAGGGCTCAGGGGAGATCGGAGAGATCCACACCCGCCTGGGGCTTCTCTGGCGTGATCTGAACGGCCGGCAAATCCCCACTGCGTTTGTTGTCTGGCTTATTGCGTGGCTCACCTGACTCTTCTTTCTGAAGGGGTGTCATGCATTTTCTCGGGTCTCCAGTCTTGAGTCTGTAAGCTCAGGAATTTAGAAGCCCCAGTGCAGCTGATGGGACCTCCCGCAGAGGCCAACGGGGGGGTGGGGGTGGGCAGGATGGGTGGGGAAGAGAAAGGGACGCAGCCCGATGCCCGGGGAGGCGCTCTGCTCCTTAGAGAGGATGCCGGGGACAGCAGGACACCCGGGTGCCCCTTCTCCGCCCACAAGCTCCATCTTCCTGAGTTACAGGTAGGTGCACTGAGGCCCGCAGAATCCCTGAATCAGGGACAGAATCCAGATTCAAACCCCGCTCTGCACTCTGTGGTGGTTTGGGTCATGGGGAGCAGATCCCCGCGTTACTAAAACCAGCAGATGAGATTAGGGACGGATGCTCTCCAGGCTGCGTTTGTCGATTCAAAACAATCCTAGCAAAGAAATAAGACAAAACTCGGGTGGGGACCGTGTGACTTTCAGGTGAAAGTTAAGTGACAGTGATTTCTGCTATTGCTTCAAAACTTTCTGGAGCCCCGTTTACAGAGCAGGAAACCGAGGCCTGGGGCGGTCAGTGCAGTGAGAGAGCCACTCGCTCCTCCGCACGGTGCTGACGTCCCAGCACGCGAGGCACACGGGCCGCTCCACCAGCTGTGCCCCGGCCCACTGAGCGGGCTCCGAGGTAACCCCAGCCCCACCCATCCCAGCGGCGACAGCGGGACTGACCGTGTGCCACAAGACATGGCTGGAAAGGCGGGGTAGGGGATGCGAATCCCTCCGATGTATATGCATAATTATAATAAAAAAAACAGAATTTTCTTATGCCTCCCCCACCCCGTGCCCCAGCGTCTGCTGTCCGAACACCTTGCGTTGCTGTGGTGCGTTCTCTGGGACTAGACAAACGTGGGACAGCCTGCGGCCACCATGATAAAATCACACAGGGTAGTTTCCGCCGCTCTGAACGTCCCGAGCTTCCCCTGCCCGTCCTCCTTCTCCCCGGACCCCTGACAGCCAATGATCTCGTGACTGTCTCCACAGTCGTGCCTTTTCCAGAATGCCGGAGTTGGAATCATTCGGTGTTAACCTTTGCAGCTTGCCTTCCGTCACTTACTGAAGCGCGCTCCAGGTTCCTCCGTGTCTTCTCACGGCATGAAACCTCATTCCTTTTCAGTACCGGGTAAGAGTCCCTTGTCTGGATGGACCGCGGTTTGCAATCCATTCACCCAACGAATGAGGTTGCTTGCAAGCTTTGGCGATTAGGAGTAAAGCCGCCGCAAACATCCATGCGCAGGTCTTGGTGTGGACACGGAGTTTTCAGCTCGTTCGGGTAAACACCTAGGAGCATGATTACTGGATTGTGCGGCAAGAGTAAGCTTCATTTTCTAAGCAACCGCCAAGCTGTCCTCCTCGCCACCAACAAGTGAGTGTTCCTGCCGCTCAGCAACCTCGCCAGCTTCGGGGGTCATCGGTTCCAGATTTGGGTGGTTTTAATAGGGGCAGTGGTGTCTTGTCGTTTTCATTTGCAGCTCCCTGACGACATGGAGTGTGGAGCGACTTTTCAGGAGCTTGTCTGCCCTCTGCGTGTCCTCTTTGGTGAGTGTGTGTTCAGATCTCTTGCCCATTTTTTTTTTAAGATTTTATTTATTTATCTGACAGAGATCACAAGTAGGCAGAGAGACAGGCAGAGAGAGAGGAAGAAGCAGGTTCCCTGCAGAGCAGAGAGTCCGATGTGGGGCTCGATCCCAGAACGCTGGGATCACGACCAGAGCCGAAGGCAGATCTCTTGCCCATTTTTAATTGGGTTTTCCTGTTGTTGAGTTTTAGGAGTTCTTTGTATATTGTGGGTACGAGTCAATCATCAGGAGTGTGTGTTGCAAACATTTTCTCCCAGTCCGTGGCTCATCTTCTCATTCTCCTGACAGCATCCTTCCCCTAACGCAAGTTTTCAGTTTTTTTTGTTTTTGTTTTTAAAGATTTTATTTATTTATTCGACAGAGATCACAAGCAGGCAGAGAGGCAGGCAGAGAGAGAGAGAGGGAAGCAGGCTCCCCGCTAAACAGAGAGCCCAGTGTGGGGCTCAATCCCAGGACCCTGAGACTATGACCAGAGCTGAAGGCAGAGGCTTAACCCACTGAGCCACCCAGGAGCCCCAAGTTTTCAGTTTTAATGCAGTCCTGCTCATTGTTTTTTTTCTGTCATGGTTTTTTCTGTCATGGCGCCTTATCTTTGGTGTTGTATCTAGAGAGTCACACCAAATCCAAAGTCATTCGGACGTCATCCATGTTCTCCTCTAAGAATTCTATAGTTTACTGTTTTGAATTCAGGTCAGTGACCCATTTTGAGCTGATTTTTGTGACGGCTGTAAGGTCTGTGTCTGGATTCATTTGTTTCCGATCGTTGCAGCCCCATTGGCCAAGGGGCCACCGTTGTTCCGTGGTGTTGTCTGTGCTCCTTTGTCGAACCTCAGTTGACCCTATTGACGAGGGTGTGCTTCTGGGCTCTCTATCCTGTTCTGCTGACCTACTTGTCCATTCCTCCATCGGTACCACGCTGATTGATAACTGCGGTTCTAGAGTTCAAGGTGAGTAACGCCAGTCCCCAGGCTTTGTTTCTCTCTTCTTCAGCTGTGCTGGTCGATCTGGGTGTTCTGCCTTTCCATTGGAACTGTGTCAGAATCAACAACGTAGTCGCTGGGAGTTTGATCGGAACAGCATCGAACCTTACAGCTCAGGCTGGGAAGACCTGCTTCCTTTTTAATTTTAATTTTTATTTTTTTTTCTCAGATTTTATTTATTTGACAAACAGAGAGAGAGAGAGAGAGAGAGCACAAGTAGGGGGAGCTGCAGAGGGAGACGGAGAAACAGCCTCCCCGCTGAGCAGGGAGCCTGATGTGGGGCTCGACCCTGGGACCCTGGGATCATGACCTGAGCCGAAGGCAGAAGCTTATCCATCTAAGCCACCCAGGTGCCCCAAGAGCTGATCTCCTGATAACCTCAAGTTGCCACACATCTGACTTCCGTCTTCCTATCCCATTGCTCTTTCTGGAGAGGAAAAAAAACAACTTTGATTAAAGATTCAATTTCTGAAAATACATAATACACGGATAAAGTAAACAAACTCTGGCAGAAGAATGTAGCGATCCAGGCATTTTATGCATAATTTATAGAAGCGAATGATAGTCTTGAAAAGATACACTGATTTGGGATTTTTTTTTTGGTGGTTGACTCACAGGGATGTGAATTTCAGAGACCACTGTTCTGCCCATTTCTACTAGTGACTGCCGCTCGAGGTCTGCGGCTAATTTGGGACAATTTTATTAAGCTCATTACTGGAATGGTTTGAAAAATGACCACTAGAGAACTCATGGGCTTCCAGATGAAAACCAAACCAGACCCAGACTCCGCTAATGGCAGCATCTTGGGCTCTGGCTTCACTCTTGGGGATAATGTGTATTTGTGGTGGAGGCCGGCTGGGGTCTGGCGTCCCATATGCTGACCTCCTCACTGGGGACCTCACCTGAGTCACGGGCTGGCTGGGAAGGCTCCAGGTGTTTGCAGGAGGCAGCCTTTCTCTGATGATGTGGTTTCTCACTAGACTAGACCATCCCCCTGCCCCCCCACCATGCTGTAGCCCTCCCGGTGGAGCCAAAGCCATTGCCAAGGACCATTGCTCTGGGCCGGGCAGTCCAAAGAGTGGCTGCGCTGTGTGGGGCTTCCAGTCCTGTCTGCCCAGTGAATAAAGGAGAGTGAACGTGGCCCCTGTGTGGCCGGGAGGGTGGAAAGCCACCGCAGCCTGAACGCCTTACTGGACATAAAAAGGAACTGCTCGGCTCAACACAGGGGCAGGAAAGGGTATTAGGGCCGGAAGGAGACCGTGTGAAGGTCCAAGCACCATCTTGAAGGGATTCCACAGTCAGAGGAGGGAGGAGACGAGAGGGGGCTCCGGGGCCTGGCGAGCCGACAGAGGGGCTCTGGCCTTGCCCCCCTGTGCCCAGGGGACCCTCCTGTTTGTCAACCACAGGCACTGTCCTGGGCTCACTGCACCCGGAGGCTAGCCCAGGGCTTGCGGGAGGTCACAGGTAAAGTCATTCATGCCCCCTGGGACACTGGCTGGCCCAAACCTCTCCTCCCCTCCAAAGCCCAGCCTGAGCGCCTCCCCCCACCCCAGCCCCCCAGCTGGGCTTGCTTGCCTTCATTTTTAGAGACACTTTTCCGTTCACTGTAGTATTACTTGTTCACTGCAGAAAACTGGGGAAACTAAACATAGAAAACCTATATCCACAGGCCACAAGTGACTAAACGGGTCTATTCGCATAAACAGGTACACGCGTGTGCACACAGGGGCTGGTGTGTGCCCACCCTTTACCGCACAACACAGCACACTTACGGGGCACGAAGCAGACAGCATGCCATGTGGCGGGCGATTATCACACGCCAGCCACGCCACGGGAGCCCCCAGACACGGTCCAGGCACGGTCCTCCTGGGTCATCCGCTGTGCTGGCCCGTGGACCCCTCCCGCCTCTGGGAGCCTCATTTCCTTGTTGTTTCTTGTATTTTGTTATCTAAACATGTACCCCAAATGGGTCCCTCGGGCTTATTTCTGAGCCGTATATGAATAAAACCTCCAACGATACACCCTTGTTTCTGACGTCTTTTGCTCAGTTTCACTTGGAAGATAAACGTTGTTGAATGTAGTTCATGCACGAATATGCCCCCTTTTATTTCCCAGTTTTCCTGCTGCCAGACGTCTGGGAGCAATGCTGCACTGTTTGCCGGGCACCTAGTTCTCCAGTGGGACGAGTTCCTGCTCCCTCCTCGCGCGCCTCAGGTGGGAAGGGCTGTGTCCTGAGATTGCCAACGGCGGCGATGCCAGACTGTTTCCCGATGGCCGCACAGTCCACCTTCTGGCCGTTCCACCTCGTGCCTGGCTCCGGAGCTGTCAGACCCCCGGCTGGTTTCTCAGAGCGCCTCATGGTTGTGCGCGCAGACATTCCCAGCATGTGGGCGACCTGTAGTGAGGTTTGCAGGGTGGCTGTGGGGGAAAGCAATCGGCAGAAAGAGGACCTTCAAGGTCTCTGCAGCCCTATTTACCGTGAGTGCGAGCAATTATGTAACACTTTACACACATACATACATGTATTACATACAGGTTACATAGTTACAGTTTAGCTCTACTTTAGTAACTTAATTACATATAGTCCTATTTGTGAATTTCCTGTATATTCCTGATTTGCCAGTTGCACTTATTGGCTATACAAGTAGCTATTTTAGGGAACTGAAGCAGCTTAGAAGGGACAGCACTTTTTTCCCTTGTGAATTGAGTTCAGCAGTGAGTTGTGAGAATGAATGGGGGCGGCCAGAGGGGTTCCCGTGCATGGTGACACTGAGCAAAGGTTCTCTCCCATCCACTGCCTCCCCTCCCCTCCGATAATAACTGAGGACCGCTGTGGACTTGTCTGCTCGTCCCAGTGCTCTGACGGCTGAAATGTAGGTAAGGGTGTTCTTCTTATTCAAGTGTCCCAGACCTCCATAATCAAGGGGATTGTATAATCTGACTAAAATCTTACCTTTAGGGGTGCCCAGCAGGCTCGGTCTATGGAGTGTGCAATTCTTGATCTCGGGGCTGGGAGTTCAAGCCCCACATTGGGTGTAGAGAGAACTTAAAAATACAATCTTAAAATAAAACAAAATGCTGGTTTTGTTTAAGAAAACGATATTAACTTCTCTCTCTCTTACTCTACCTTCAAAACCACTTTCCCTTTTATGCGCAGCACTAAATAACCCCTCCGTCCTTCCTCACATTGAACACAGAGAGGCTGATTTTTAAAATGTGTGAACATTCCAGGATCACAACACCGATCACATTCTCAGGAGCCAGGACGGCAGACCCCCGGTGTGTGGATTTCCTGAGTGGTTCTGCAGGCCTGCGGGCCAGATGGAAGACGCTAGACATCGCCAGTCATGCACCATCTTAAAATGCTTGAAATTAGCTGGCTTTGCTTGAATCTAATACAGACCTATTGATACAGACCTATTAGAACATGAAATATTTTGAAGACAAAGGATATAATAATTTACTTCTATCTTTGCTAGATTAGGTTGAACAGCTCAATAGGACTTTTTTGGAATCTTATTAAAAAGACTGGTTTGTATTCAAAACAAGTAGAGAATTTGACTTTTTCCAAGAGCAACACATAAATTTTTTGATCATATTTTACTCATATTATGCATGTGGTTATTGCATTACTAAAAATATCAAAATAATTTATGACTTATAGAAAATCCGTGGTGCTGGTCCTTGTTTGGAAAAACAGCAGGCTAAGGGTTCGTGGATGGAGTGATCTTTCATAGTCATTTTTCTTAAGATATTTTTGGTGTGTTTTATTACAGAAGGCTTGGAAGTAGAAAAACCATACTTGGTCTTTGTGTCTCAGAATATGATTTCCTCTCTCTTTTCAAATTTGGAAGATTTACACATCGCACCATGTTCAGTTGCTGATTTCAATCACTGAAAGGTGAAGTCATCCATCTTTTTAAGGAGCTGTTCCAAAGAGCTGATGAGTTAACATCGCTGCTTCTCGCCACATTTGCTCTTCCTCACACAATGGGATTAGCATTTGGAAAAACGGCGGGATAAGGTGTTGGCTGGTTGAGAGAACTGGTGTTTGGCCACAGGGTGTGGAAGCCATGGCTGGGGAAGGGGCAGCCCCAGTGGAAAGCCAAGAGACCGGATCCGTCCCACCAGATAAAGCAGGAAGCCGTGGGGCAGGCCGTCTGTCCTTGAAGAGGACACACCACCATGTTCCGTCCTCACGGGACCCGTCTGGAATGCATCTCCCCCTTCAGGCCATGAATCTGTTTGGTGTCCCAGACCCCAGCCCCAACTGCTTCACTGGTCACCACTCTGCTGCCCCCGACTCTGCTAGTCTCCCTCTTTGCTCTCAGCCACGATGATGACCTCAACTCTCAAGGTCACAATCATCACCCACCTGTCACGTACGCCCCCTGTCTGCGTCCAGCCAAGTCCTGAGGCCTCTTGACCCCTCACGGCCTCCTGGTTGGAGGGACCGTGCACTGTGCCCCAAAGGACCCTCCCTGAGGTGCTGTCACCAACCCATCCTCTGTGTCACCGGTTTCGTTCTATGGGTTTGATTTCCCAGATTCCCCTCGAAACCGTCCACTCTTCTCTGCTCCCCGCCTCTGACCTCATCTTGAGAACAGCCGTGTAGCTGGTTTCTCTCCCCCTCTTACCCTGATTAACGACCAGGCAGCCTCTTCAAACCCAAGTCTAATGAAAATGACCCAGAGGTGCTCCATCTGATTTGAGAAAAGCCCAGACTTGCCACGATGATCAAAAAAAGTGCCTGAACAGACACGGGCCTCTCTCGTCTGGGTGGGAGCTGGTCTCTGATGCTGAATCTGGGGGCCCCCGGCAAGTGGGCCGGGGACCCACCCCCATCTCCAGGCTCTGAGCCTCATCCCTGGGGGGTCAGAACACACAGTGCTGGGTCTGCCACTAAAGACAGTCCCAGACTTGAGTTCACGGGCACATTCTCTGCTCATATGGAGCTTTGTCCCGAGGTTTCTTGTAAAACCGTGGCGGAATGTACTGCCTACTACAAGGGGCAATAAATCCCTGTGTGAGCTCCATTCCAGGAAATACTTAGTCTCCACAATTGGAAGCATCTGTTTTGTGTTGTCCAAATTTTAAATCTGCATAACCTGGGTCTCCTTTGGCTTTCCATGCCTGAAAACTTGGAAGCAGATAACATTCCCCCAGAATCGTCAACCGCATGGGTCTGCTATCAGAGGCCCCAAACCCCGTTGCTTCCGTGAAATGGATTCTTTTCCGTGGCCCCTGACAGCATTCTCGAGCTGTCCGCCTGCTCTCCAACAGCCTCCAGGGTCCACCCGCACTCAGCAGAAAGGCTTTTGTCTCCGGGAGACCAGCTCCTGTCTGTACCCACATGTGTTTACAACCGCGCAATTTTCACTTAACGTGAGAAAGATCAATATAACCCTTCCGATCAACCGTCTCCCGGACATGCTCTGGTTCCATTATTTCTACCTTGTTCAGACTTTCTGGGCAGGATGACTTTGTGCCAGAATCCAGCTTCCCAATGCCCAGAAGAGAGATGGCTTCAAAATTCTGGCTGTGGGTCAGTGGGCCGTTGGGGGAGGGATTTTATTTATGCGTGTGAGCATGCGAGAGCGTGTGCGTACACGTTTGTGTGTTACTCAGGGAAGAGAACAAGGATGTTGACCCGGATTTTGCTTACGGTAAGGGAAGTGATGACAGCATTCAAAGATTCCAATGTATCGAAGTGTTCTAGAAACCTCTGGAAGACAGGAGTCGTGGACTGCGATCCCTTGGGTCTGTGCGTGGAAGAGGACTTACATGAGACTCTCCCCGCTATCTTGGTTTCCATATACAGACCCCCACAGGCTGGACACAGTGGATTAAACACTGGTTTTATGCTTACCCCATCCCCTTCTTCCAGGAGACATGAGGAAGGCAGGAGAAATGATCTGGAGGCGAATCAGGGTGCTCAGCATTGGTCTCCCTCCGTGGGGAAGCGAGAGGTACTTCCCCGCCCTCCCAACCTGCCCGCTGAGTGAGGGGCGGTCCAGGAGGGTGTCTCTGGAGAGTCTCCTACCTGACTCACCTGGAAACATCTGAAGCTGAGAATTTGGGTGGATCGCTGGAAATTGGGCTGTCGTAGGCCAATGCCACATCCTGTGGACAGAGGGGTGAAGGCTTGGGCTTCCACAGACTAGATGTGGAGTCAGGGTTGAATCATTCTGGCAAGGATCTGGCCCGAAGAGGGTATGTGTTTATGTGCATTCCCGCTCTTGGGCTCCAGGATGGCAGCGCTGTCCCCATGCGCCCAGAGGCCGATGTGGCCGTGTGACTTGAATTGTCCATCCTAATGTGGGTAGAAATGATGGCAGTCACTTCCAGGTAGAAGTTGGAAGGGTCGGGGGATGTGACTTGCCTCTCTCTCCCTGTTACGATGGCTGACGGTGAGTCACTCATGTCTGTTTGTTCCATTCGGGACCTGGTGTGCTGATGACACAGAACAGAGCCCCAGCCAGACTGCAAGGGTCGGGGTCGCTTGCGGGGTGTCCTCTAGGTGAGGGAGGTCTTGCTTTCAGACTGCACGGAACCAGGACACCATCTTCTTCCTGTCCAGACTGGGGTCTCCACGCACCCTCCCGCTGCCTCGTGTATCCAGAGGAAGGGGCATCCGGGGACAGATGGCCATCGACAGGTGGGCACAGTGTCCCTCGGGTGTGCATGGGAAGCACTGCTTGGCTCTGCGTGCGTCGCCTTAGGAGCAGTGATGGCAGAGCTGGAGAAGTCCACTGAGTGACAATGTGGGGACGGCTGAGCATTGGGTGCCGTCCCGTGAAAGTCAAGTTTGCACGGTCACCCCCAGGAGCCACCAGAGAGGAAAGCATCGCTTTCGGCCAAACAGATGTGGTTCGCAGAGGACGGGCGGGCTCAGGACAACTAAGCATCAGGAGAAAAGCGTCTCCACTCTCGGACCTGGCAAGGGCTTCATCGCCCCTCCGGGAGGGTGGAGCGTCGGGGACCACCCCAGAAGTGCGGTGGCTGAATCAGAGCTTCATAAAGACGCAGCCGTGAGTTCACGGCTCCTCGGGCAACATCAGCCCGTCCTTTTCAAAGGACTTTTTTATTGTCTTTATAAAGTCTCGATTAAGTAGCACCTACCTTTTATTGAATTTTTCTAGGCACGGAGCTGTCTGCTCCATGTATCCCATGTCTCTACTCTCCCATAAAATATGTTTATGTATATATACAATCTTCACATTGTGAGGTCGCCGTCCGTACCTGATGGTTTCAGAAACCGCAGCAGCAAGGGCAGGCTGCTCCTTGCTTGTCTGAGGACACAGTAGCTGATGGCAGGGCTTCTGACTGTAGAGTGTGACCCCTCCGCACCCACCGGGCAGGGACCCCTCCTTGTCTTGGGCTGGTCACAGCTTGCCGTGAGCCACAGGCTGAAGGGCATCACAGGGGCGGGGTCTGGGCCAGGGGCTCAAGGCAGCGTGGGGCCTGGGAACAACGCAATTAAGGGCTCCCTGCAGATGGGAACAGCGGGACCACCCACCTGTGGGAGACCTCCAGCCGCAGACCCCAGGGTTTCCATCTTCAGGGAGATCCTCTTTTTCTCCTGGAAAAATCCAGAAGAGTGGAAATTACCTCCATCACAAGTCAAATGGCTAGGACATATTAAATTTTTTTTTTTAATTTCTTAAAGATTTTGCAGTGCCTGAGTGGCTCAGTCGGTGAAATGTCTGTTTTTGGCTCAGGGCGTGATCTCAGGTGCTGGGATTGAGTCCCACCTTGGGCTCCCTGCTCAGCAGGAAGCCAGCTTCTCCCTCTGCCTCTACCCCTTCCGCTGCTTTATCTCTCTGTGTCAAAAGAATAAATGAAATCTTTACAAACATTTTTTTAAACAATAAAAGATTTTGTTTTATTTATTTATTTTACTTAGTAAGTAGGGCTCCACCAGGCCCAGCATGGAGCCCAACGCGAGCCTCGAACTCAAGACCCTGAGATCAAGACCAGCGCTGAGATCAAGCGTCCCACCCTCCACGTAGGAATTATTGCGTTCACAATGGGCGGGCTCTGACGTGAGCTCTGGGTGCTCAGCACAGACCTTTCCGTGCTGGACGCAGAGCCGGAGTGAGGCCCCCCCCCACAGGCTCACCTGCCCATTACTGGAAAGGGACTCCGGCTGTGGGACTTCAGTGCAACTGCAGGTTAGCCCTTAAGGAAAGGTTGTTTTTGTTTGTTTGTTTGTTTTGTTTTTTTTCAACCTTATGGGAAAAAAAGGGGCATAGATCTAAAAGGCCAAAAATAAACCCGGGATACGCTTATCTCTGTAGGAGTAAGAAGGGCACAGAGCAGAAGCAGGGGTGGGTGGGGAGCAGCCGTGAATGAGAAGTCGAAGAGGGGGGAGGAAGAGGCCTTGGAAAAGCCATGTGCAGGCCAGTGAGAGGCCCCCAGGGGGAAATGAGGCCGTCCCCGGGCGTGCCAGCGCCAGCTCGGTCCCCTCAAGGTTAGCAGCAATCTGGCATCAAGGCTTTCAAATAAAACAGGCTCCGAGCTCACGATGTTCCTCTAAGTGTTGCTGGCTGCCGGCAGGAAGCCGGGCGGTGGTTTGAACATTCCTTCCCAGGCCCGTGTGCGGGGAGAGAGGGCAGCCAGGCAGGGCTCGGGGATCCCGACCTCCTGGGGCAGGAAACGTGCAGCTGTGACAGTGACGTCATTGTAGGGCTAATGAAGGAGGCTACGGGACACGGAGGGAAGGCACCTTCCCCCAAGTAACGTTTCCTAGGTGCGTATGCATTTTTTTTTCTGCATAGAAATCGATTTCTTCATGCGTCACGGACATTACTGGGCCCCTCGACGTGCACGTGCGACGTCATCTCCAGCTGAGGAGTCTGGAGTCATAGCCGAGACCGGGGTGGGGCACTCCAGGACAGGAGCTGCTCTCCTGGCTGTCCCCTTCCTGGTTCTGTCCTGTTTCCTGGGGACCACGCTCCCGCCTCTGTTCCCACCTGGCCAGGACGCAGAGAAGCAGCCCCAGCCTCGGCCCCGGGTTCCCTGGGTCCGGCCCCAGGAGAGACCGCGGAGACAGTACTGCACGTCCACCATTGTGACCACCGACCGCCCCAGCCCCCCGAACCCTTCCCCAGTCCCGCCAGCCTCTGACCACGGCTGCAGATGGACCCTGGCCCCGGGCCCCGGGAGCACAGAGAAGGAAAGCCCAAGTAGCCTCCAGCGGCTGTCGGAGGAGGGGAGCCGTGAGAGGCACACGAGGCCTCCGGGGTGACCAGGCAAAAGACACTCAGCAGTGCCCCGTGAAAGCCATGGGGTGAGAGAGGCGGCCTGGGGGCTCCGGGAGAGCCGGGCTGGGCAAGGGGCGCAGCCGCCGGCAGAGGGGGTTCGGGGAAGCGGAGCGGGACGCAGGCTGCTGGCGCAGGCGGGATTTGGGGTCCGGGCGCCCGGGGGTGTCTGTCCTCATTTGTGCCGGGCCCACAGAGACGGGAGGCCAGGCCGCCGGTCCCCACGGACACAGTGGTCCCCTCACAGGGCGCGCGCCCCGGGACCCCAGTCTCACGTTCTTGCTTTCTGTCCCACTCCACGCTCGGCCGGACTTGGAGGCTCTGTGTGTTGGCCGAGCTGAGAGGTCTCTTGGGCTTTCTCTGAGGGATGTGTCCTCTGTGGGGACAGGGCTGCAAGCCGGGGGCGGGGCTGAACCCTGGTTCGGGGCCCGGGTCTGCCGCCTGGCGGGGCCTGGGTGCTGACGGGGCGCAGGGGGCTGGAGTCTGGCCCGACGGCCCGGGACAGGGGCGGCTGGAGGCCGGAGTGTAGGGGGCCCCACGCCACAACGGCTAGGCCAGAAACTGGGGCAGGCGTGGCAGTGTTTCAAAGTCTCCTCAGGGCCGTTTCCGTGCATCAGGGCGGACACCCACTGTGTGGCTCTCGAGGCTGATCCGAAGGCCCCAGCCAGGGTCTGCATCTGAGCTGTCATGCGTTGTGTTGGGGACAAAATACTGGGACTCCATCCAAGCCGTGGGGGAGTGGGGGTTGGGGGCCAATTGCTCCCTGAAATCCGAGCCGGGTGGTCGCTCGAGTGCCAAGAGGGCTTTCGAGCCCAGCTGTGCCTGGCACGGGGCCTGCTGGGGCCCAAGGCAGGAGAGGTGGGCAGAGGGTGTTCTGGAAAGAGGCGCAGGACTGGGGAGGGCTGCCCGGGGACCCTCACGTGGGTTCCTGAGGGGTGGTGGGGGCCTGTGGGGTGGGGAAGCTGGGGGCGGCAGGAGGGAGCACCATGCCCACGGACGCCTGAGCCCAAAGTGTTCCTGAGTGCGTGGAACAAGGCCACATGCACCCGCGGACCCACGGACGGTGCGGGCCCTTCCCGAGGAGGGGACGTCTTCACCTTCTTCAAGCCTAATTCAGAGAAGACTGGATGGCGCGCCTTTCGGGCTCCAAGGAGACCAGGAGCAGGTGGTTGGAAGTGAGGGGAAGGGCGGGAGTCAGGAGAAGGCTGTGGTGCAGGTCTGTGGGGGCACACAGGGCTACGGCCCAATTCACTGCCTGGCACCCCTGGCAGTGCGAACTGGGCCCTGTGCCTCAGTTTCCTCAGGGCAAGGGACCGGTCAGGAACAGAGCCTCCCTCCTGGGCCTTGTGAAGGGTTAGCATGCCCCATTGGGGCTGGCGGTTCAGGACTTGAGGCAGAGGCCCTGGGAAGGGGGGCGGGGGGCGTGCACTTGGCCTGCTGACGGAGGTCCTCAGTGGTCGGGGTGTCCATCTCCCCAGGGGCGCCCCACAGGGGAGGTTTACTGCGCAAGCCCCGAGCTCTAGCCCCTGCTCGCTTTTGTTTCAGGAAAACATGGGCCATGTAGACAGCCAGACGCCCACTCTGAGTCACTTCCTGACTTCATCTGGGGCAATGGTGCCTTTCCAGGGGCCGCTCCCTCGACACAGACGAGCCAAACACCGATGCTGTCCTTCATTCCCCGGATTTGTCTCCATATAAAATGCAAGTAATTACATTTCACAGTAAGTTCGAGACAATCAAAATGCACCTTATGAAATGCGGGCAGCTGTGAACGGCCTCACGATGGCGGGCGAGCCCCACAGGCGGTCCCCCCGCTCCCCCCCGCGGGAGCAGGGCCTCGGCGGCGGTGGCACAGGGTCAAGGGTGGCCAGGAGGGGCAGGCTGTGGACCCCAAGTCCCACCCAGCGCCCTGGAAGCAGCCAGGAGCCTCCGTGCGAGGCCTGACTTCAATTATGTTCATAAACCTCAGAGCCATGAAACCACAACGCTGACCCATCTTGGCTAAATTAACATCTTCAAAGTCGATCCTTTAAAGTAAACATAAAAAGATCATCTTTAAATAGCACGAGACCTCAGATGTTTGAGGTGGAGAGCCCCAAAATAGATGATGTGCACAGCCAGAGGATCGCCAAAGCACCCTTTCTCTTTAAAGGGTTTCCACTTCTGTTTTGGTGGAGAACCCTAATAATTCTGAAAAATACAAAAAAGAAAAAAAAGGGTTTCCCCTCTACCCCTCTATAGTTATGGCAGAAAATCTATTGCAGACGGAGTAACTTGAATTTGTTAAGATTTCTCTAATGCTGGTAACATTTAGGGTGGAACAGTCACCCACATGGATAACTGGTCAGGTGCAGCGTGGCAAGGTGCGGCCCAAACCTGGAATGCATCCTGTCCTCCTTGGCCCATGGATCTAAATTCCAAGAATTTCTCTGCAGGGAGTATCTCCAGAGAGGGAAGGGTTTAGAAGTCGTAGAATGCACATAGTGGTTATTTTGTGCTAGAGGAAGAAAGAGACGTATTCGCAGCCGAGGTTGGCCAACGAGGTCCCTCAGACATTTTCAGTAAATGAAATTGTCCTGAACCGTGGCCACCGTCGATCATTCTGCACCCACTGTGGTCCCGCGGGCCCGCCGTCAAGAACGGAGCTGGTCCCAGCGCTGGGACCGCTGTTGTCCGGCCTCTTTGGCAGGGCTGAGTCTTCAAAACCCCGTGTTACGGTATCACCATCTTCGCTTCCTCATTCTCATTCCTGATATCCTGCAGACCTTACATTTAATCTAGAGTGTTTTATATGTTGCTTCTTCTTATCAATGAATACGTTTTTTTAAGATTTTATTTTTTAAAAGACGTTTTAAAAGATCTATTTTTGATTTGAGAGAAAGAGAGTGGGAATGGGGGGAGGGGCAGAGGGAGAGAGTCTCAAGCTGACTCCCCACTGAGCAGGGAGCCTGACGCGGGGCTGGACCCCAGGACCCTGAGATCATGACCTGAGCTGAAATCAAGAGTTAGGCACTTGGGGCACCTGGGTGGCTCAGTCGTTGGGTGTCTGCCTTTGGCTCAGGTTGTGATCCCAGGATCCTGGGATCCAGCCCTGCATCGTGCTCCCTGCTCAGCAGGAAGCCTGCTTCTCCCTCTCCCACTCCCCCTGCTTGTGTTTTCTCTCTCACTATGTCTCTCTCTGTCAAATAAATAAATAAAATCTTAAAAAAAAAAAAGAGTTAGGTGCTTAACCGACGGAACCACCAGGCACCCCTTTTATTTTTCAGTCTCTACACCCAGTGTGGTGGGGCTCGAACTCACGACCCTGAGATCGGGAGTCGTGTGCTGTACCGAGGCAGCCAGCCAGGCATCCCATGAACAGAATACTTTAAAAAAAAAAAAAAAATGACGTTCTCTTGCTGATGATGGTTGAAAACTGGAAAAGCTTTTGGTCCATTAACCTTTACCTGGTTCTCTGACATGTTTGCTGGGGACCGCCACATTCTCTGGACAGGAAGCCAATGTTTGGTTCCCTGCCTTCAATGTCTGGCTTCCTCTGATCTCATGGTCCGCGTCCGCCACGACTTCTAGGACAGTGTGAGGCATGAGCGGTGGACACGTGCATTAGCCCGTCAGCTCTGGATGCTCACGCTCCTTCCTCAGAAGTCGGGAGCCTTACACCAGCCCGAAAAGCCCCCATGATGTGAGTTTCCGTTTCCGAAGAAATGCTGCAGATTGGCCCATCTTCTGGGAAGACAGGTGCACGCCGGGAACAGCGGGCAGGGCGGCCCTGTGGGCAGGAGTACTCGTCCAGCTTGGAGCCAGGCACGGCTCCCTTCCCCTCCCTGGCTACCTGGCGTGGGCTCTCCTTCCAGGTGCCTCATGCCAGGGCTGGAGAGCCCGAGTCTCCCAGACGAACCAAACAGAACACCTGTTGATTCTACCGAAACAGGAGGGAGACTCCCAGAGTATGGGAGATGGTGAAACAGGGCGGGGACAGATGTAGCTTCTGTGCCACCGCTGTGGGCTTACGAGTCTTAGTTTTCCCAGCTGTGAAATGGGCGACAAAGGCGGACGTGCAGAGCTGTGGCAAGGAGGAGAGCTCCCCAGTCCCGCGTGGAGCGGAGAGCAGATGATCCCCACATGAAAGCCAAAGAGCAGAGGCTCTTTCTCAGCGTTTGGGGCCGTGTCTACTGGGTGCTGAAGCATGACAGCTCTGGGGGAACAGGGGTTGGTGTGGGGGAGGCCACTTACCTGGTTTCCTCCCAGTCCTGCAAATGCTCGTCGGGATGGAGAGAACAGAAGCAGTGCCACGCGTTGGTTCCTGGAAGCCCCCTTGCTACCGAGTCACTTGTCCTCTGCATTCATGTTAGGGGACTGCCACATGGCCTGAGCCCCAATGGGCACATGACCACTGTCCCAGGAGCCCCAGGTCACCAAGCACGACTTTGCCTAAGCCCCACGGTAGCCATCTCGAGGCATGAAGGGGCTGCGTGGGGCAGGTTCCAGGTCCTTGTGTGTGTCTGAAGCGTTTTATGTTTTTTTTTTTTAAAGATTTTATTTGTTTATTTGAGAGAAAGAGAGACAGAGAGAGCACAAGCAGGAGGAGGGGCAGAGGAAGAGGGGGAAGCAGGCTCCCCGCTGAGCAGGGATCCCGATGCGGGACTCGATCCCAGGACCCCGGGATCATGACCTGAGCCGAAGACAGACGCTTCACCGACTGAGCCCCCCAGGTGTTTGATGGTGTATTTGCCTGAGAAACTGTCGACATCTCGGATCGCCGCGTCATCTGTACCCTTCCTCTACACGCGGCCAGGCGAGGACCCGCCCTCTGTGTCTCAGTCCGACTGTCGCAACCTGGGGCTCAGAGCCTCTGATGCCACAGGGATTAATGTCCCACAGGTTACCCCTGCTGGAGCCGGAATGTACCCTCTGGGCTTCCGTGTCTGAGACAAGGGGCAGAGCTCGCCTGGGTGAGACGCAAGCACTGGGACGTGCGATGAGGGGGCCTCGCGGGGAACCTGCTCTCCACGTGGACCTGGGCCAGCCCCAGAGGAGGAGGAGGAAGAGGAGGAGGGGGAAGAGGAGGAGGAGGAGGAGGAGGGGGGGGAGCATGAGAAGGAGAAAAAGGAGGGGGAGCAGTGGCGGAGGGAGGGGGCAGGGGAGAGGAGGGAGGGGGGAGAGGGAGGGGAGGGAGGAGGGAGCAGGGGGGCAGCAGGAGCAGCAGAGAAAGGTGTGGAGGAGAGAAGGAGGTGCAGAAGCAGAGCCAGCCCGCTCTCTGTCAGTGGCCCCCTCAGTCCCCAGCTTCTGCCCATCGGGCCGAGGCCCCTGAAGACCCTCAGACCCTCAGGGCCCCCCTCCTCCAGCCCGTAGGCTGTTCTCCGACTCTCAAGGCCGCTCCCAAGGCCTCGTGGGCAGCCCTTGAACTCGTGGTGAACTTTGCACGCCCGCCCTGCTCCCCCCAGCCCGGCCGCGGTGGATAATCACGTGACTGGAATGAAAAGGATCGTGTGGACGGCGGCAGGAGGCCAGCCAGACTCCCAGACTCGCTGGGGACAGAGGGCTGTCACGTTCAGGGGACGGCTCTGTGTACTCGGTGTTAATAAATCAAAATAATTAAATAAGGGTCCAAGCAATCAGGAATTCTTTTCTCCCGCCCCACGCTGCGTTTATGGGGAGACGAAGAGTGTGGCCGCCCAGCCCAGCCTCGTTATCCACACGGAGCGCCGGGGCTGGCGTGGGGCTCGGTGTGCAGCCTCTGTCCTGGGCGTCCCCCACGAGCCAGCCCCCGATCTGGACCGAGAGCTCTCACTGTCTCCTCTCCCCACTCGATGGTCATGGTGGCCAGGACAGGGCTTCGGAGAGCTGGCGGCCGACCCCCCCGTTAGGCAGGGTGCTGGCCTCTCTGCCTGTCACCTTGCTGGAGCCTCCCGGCCTTCCTCGGGAGGTCAGGGTCCCGGGGCTCCGAGCCGCCCCTGCACCGTGACCCTGGGCCTCACCAGCAGGCGTGACTGGCGGGCAGGGCGACATTCTGCTGCTGTAACGGCTGAACTTGATCTCTCTTACACGCGAGACCGCGTGGGCCCCACCTGAGAACCCCGGTGTGTATCTCCGTGTGTCTGGGGAAAGGTGCTCAGCCCTCCCCACACTCCCCTCGCTACCACCCAGCTCGCTGGGATTCGTGAAGACAGCGTGTCTGCGGCCTGAGTGACCGTGCACAGCCCTGGGTCCTGCTCATGGCCCTGTCCTGTCCCAGGCCTGGCGCACGGGAGGCGCTCAGCCACAACCAGGGTGATGAGTGGACGGAGAGGGGCGTGATGAGGCCTGGCGTGGGGTAGGGCCGAGCGAGAAGCAGCCCGCCGGGTCCCGGATGATCTGTTGAGGCACGGACAGAGTTTATGGGCCCCCCACTCCCTAAGGCAAGAGGAACTGAGAGAAGGTAAAGGGTGACCCCACTGATCTCTGCTTCTCGTGGCGGCAGGTGCCTCCCTGCTCCCGTCCACCCACCGCAGCTTCGTCCCCCGTGTTCTCCGAGGGCCCTGGGCTAGCCTGGCCACAGAGAGGGTCTCCGTCTGCAGATCATCATGCTGGGGCTTGGGGGGACCTCTGGGGATGGACGGGCAGAGGGCACATGCTGTGTCGACCCGAACTTAGACCAGACGTTCTCTTGCATCATGGTGATTTGGGCAGGATGGTGGAAACCATCACATCTCCTGGGCACCTTCGACTTTTCCTTGGGGCTCGAGGCTGCGCCCCTCCTCCTTGGCCAGGCCTCACTCCTATGTCCTGTCCCTGTGCGCCCCCTCCCTGCACTCCCGTCCCCGCTGCCCTTGGCCTCTCTCGTGCACACTGGTTCTGGGGGGGGAGGGTGCACCGCTCCCCCCCCCCCCCCCCCCCCCGCCTCTCTCACTCAGGGCTTCGGGAACTTGACCCTGAGTTGCAAAGCTAGAAGGATCTTTACCTCAGAATTTGGACAAGGGATGGATTAAGGGTTTCCATGAAGTTTTGCCTCCGGTCCTCACCTCCCCGCTGCTGCTGTGGTGAGACGCGTTCAGCGCAGGAGATTGGAGTCTGGCAAAGGCTGAACACTGCCAGTGAGCTGACTCAGGGGCCTGCTTGGCATTGTCCCAAATGGGACATTGTCCCCTTGGCTTCACATAGGTCATCTCTGTGGTCACCTTGTGCCCCCGAGATAGGAGAGCCCCCTGACTCGAAGCCACCATGTGACTCCTCATGTGCGTGAAACCCATGTACTTGGCTTTGGCTGGTGAATCCTGGACGGACACAGGTGGCCTTGTCTGCCCCATCCATGGCGGAGGGGGCGGGAAAGCCCCGGCATGGCCAGACCCTCCCAGGGGTGAGACTCTCTTGCCCTTCAGGCCCCTGTGGGTGCTTTTCTGTTGGTCCCACGGGCCAGCCACACAGAGGACACTTGGGCTTCTCCGTCTGGGTCTCAGGGACTCTGCAGTCCAGGGGGAGGTGATACTCTGATCCCTACAAGACAAGGTGTGTCCGCCCAGAGCAGGGGGGTTGGAGAAGGCTGTGCTCCTAGTGGTGCAGCATGGGGTTTTCTCTTTGGGGTGCGACCTGCCGCTGCTCAAGGCTCAGGAGAGAGGAAAGGTGGGGAGACCCAGAGCAGGTGGAATAGCCCGGAGGTAGGTGTGGTCAGGGTTGTGTGAGATGACTTACCCACCCCCCACCCCACACAAAGAGCTTCAAGCATCCAAACCGCCTCGGTCCCCGGGGCAGCTGGTCAAGTCCAGTGTAGGAGGCCAGCAGAGCCCAACGGTTTAAAAGCCCCTGGACCCCCCTCCAGTACGGCCCACCCCAGTCCTGTGACAGAATGCTCTTTAAAGCATCCAGGATGACGTCAACAGGATTCTTTCAAGTCAGCTTGGATCACATGTAATCTGAAATGTTGACACAAGCAAGGCTCTGCCGATGGAAGAAAATGCCCCCCAAGCCCTCCCTTTCTACCCTTCCTTTGACCTTGTGACAGACGCAAAGGACGCATTTGCCTGTGGAAGGCTCAGGACTCAGGTCCCAGGTCTACCCCGCGATGACTTCAAAGACTTCCCTGAAGAAGCGAAGGGGAGCCTAGTGCCTGGTACAAAGCGCAAATGTGCAGGGGAAGAGACGAGTCGGCATCTGCTGGGACAGTCTAGGGCCGATCGTGGGTGGCTCGGGCTAACCCCAGAGGGCTCCAGGGCATCCCTGAACCTGACTCCAGAGCCTGACATTGTCCAGATGCTCGGGTTCTGGGATTTCTGTTGGGAAGAAGCAGGGGTGGACGGTCAGCCTGGGGCAGGAATCTGCAGGCGGGTGGGATACTCACGGCCTCCGTGGTACTCACGGGGAGCCGGGCTGCCCATCCTCGGGAACCAGACAAGCCCTGTGAGGCCCACACTGCCAGTGCCCCTTTCCAGCCTCCTCTGCAGAATGTCCACAAACTGCCTCAAAGAAAGCACCACAAATGAGGAGCTTCAAGAACAGGGTTGCCCTTGAAGGACCCCAAAGCCCTGAATCGCTTAGAGCCTGACCCTTGATGTCACTGCCAGACCCATTTGTGTCCTATGGGAGAGTGTGATTGTTAATTTCATGGGCCCTGGTACCCGATATTTTGTCAAACATCATTCTAAAAGTTGCTGTGAAGGTACTTTCTGTGATAATATTAGCATTTACATCAGTGGGCTTTGGAGTATAGCAGATTGCACTCCACAGTGTGGGTGGGCCTCATCCAGTCAGTTGAAGGACTTAAGAGAAAAAGATCGACTTCCCTTGAGCACAAGGGAATTCTGCTTCCAGACATCTTCCCACCTAAACTGCACCCCCTGACTCTCCCTGGGTCTCTGGCTTGCTGGCCTGCCCTGCAGATTTTAGACTTCCCAGTCTTTACTTCCACAATTATATTCCCCCAAATGAATATCTGTACCCCCACTCTATCTCTATCTCTATCTCTATGTTTCCATATCTATACCGATATCTATATCTTATTGGTTCTGTTTTTCTGGAAAAACCCAGAGCCATTTCTGTTTGTTCAGCAAATCATTATCAGAAGACCTGATGGGTCAAGGGTTCTCCCTCAGACCCACTGGGCAGAAAGGGAAAGACTCTCCATTCTACAGTGAATCCACTTCTACCAGCCCCTCCTGGATGATGACTCTGCTATGGATCCGCCTTCAATCAGCAAAACATGCTGTGTGTGCAGAAAGACAGGTAGGAGCCCCTGCCGTCCATGCTCATTGAAGGCTCCCTTAGAAACACTCACGTGTTCAGGTTCACGGAGGATTGTGGGAAAACGTGCCTCTTCTGGACTGTCTCCCTCTGGAACTTGGATTAAGCCAGTGGAGGGAAGTCTGTCCCGATGTGGGCCCTCCGACATGACTAAAGTATATGCAGGCTTTAGTTATGTCAACAGTCGACATTGAGAGATGGTTTAGCCAAGATTCAAACAAGAAGGAAGAGTCAAGGCACAGACAGCATCACCCATTGGTGAAAATCTGGTGTCCTCCCAGGTGTGTCTTTATGTACTTCTGCCTCAGTTTCCCTGCCCATAAACAACAGCCCTTCCCATTTCACAGGTTGGACTGGCCTAATGAGATGGAGAAGGGAAGATGCCATGCCCCATGGAGCCTAACACAACAGATGTTCATGACTGTGCTGTTGGAGGGACCCGAAAAGGTAGGGGTGTGTGGAGGATGAGGAAGAGGAGGCTGGTACCTTCCGGCCAGACTGATTGGCACCAGAACTGCTTCTGGGTTCTGTTTTTTCACCGGAGAACTCTGCTGCTCCCCCATAAAGCCAACCGGGAGCCTCCAGCCAGGGCTTTTTCCTGCGCGATTTACCATCCAGCCAAGCCTTTCTGCTGCCCAGAGCCAGCTGCAGGCATTCTGGCCAGATGGCGAGGGATAAGCCGATTACCCCCCACCATTCTGTCCTGGTTTGCAAAGATGTAATGATCCCCATTAGTGCCTGTTAGTCAGCAGAGGACAGGATTTGAATTAGGAATTCTTGATTGAAAGCCTGACCATGTTTGAACTCTCCATAACCTGGTAAATTCTTAAATGTCCCTATTAGGAGGAAATTAAAGCTCTGTTGGACTAATTATAGATTAGCAATAGGAAATCTCATTATAGAAGTGTAAAGAGATTTCACATTTCCTCAGTATTCAGACCAAGCAAGCAATGTCAACTTGTTTTTGACATTAAGCACAGAAACCAGATTTTTACTGCCTTGGTGATGAACTTGTTTGCCTGTTCTTACTGCAACGAATGAAACTCATTTCTGGATGTGCTTGGCTATAACTTGCCATAAAGAGTTCAACGTGGGGCAAACATCCAGGGGTAAGGATGTTCCGGGTCCATGGCTCTCCAATGTGAAGATCCTTTCTTATCCCTCCCCCCTCTAGTTCTCTTTATGCCCGTTTGGCTTTCCTTTTGAATATATCCTTGGTTGTAAAGTTTATTGTCCAAAACACATTTTTAAAAAGCTATCCAGTTCAGGAGTCCTTGTGAGGCTGTGGATTGTTATATGGGCAAAGTATGCTGGAAATGCACGCTTGGAGACAGTTGGGGAGGAAGGGGGTTGAGAAGAGGGCAGGAGAGAAGTCAAGGTCTTGTCTGGACCGATTGCAAGGCTCCACGTGGACCCGGCCCAGGTGTGGGGGCAGCTGGTGCTGTGATGGTGGGTGCCCACCCCCGCCATGTCCTTCTCCCTTACAACCCTGCTATTGTGTTCTAGACTCTATCCATGCATTTCTTTTGCCCTGACAGATGGTTGGAAATTCTGTTTTCCTGAGTTATCAGTGCTTTTCCACAAACACTTTCATTGGGAATAATTATGGGGAAGGTGGCTGCATCTTGGAACTCTCCGTGTCCCCCACTTTAAAAAAAAATTGTTACTGTTTTTACAATTTCCTTATTATGCAGAGCACTGTTGCCTAGAAGAAATGCAGGGCAGGGCACATCACGAGCAGGTTTTTTCTTGAGAACCACAATGATGCAGTTTTTGCTCTAAATCACCCAGAATTAGAAAACTCAAGAGAAAAAGGACCATCTTTTGTATTTGCCCGTGTTTCTACTCTTCTCATTATTCATCCTTCCTTCCTGATGACCCAGTATTTGTCTTCTTGTTTCCTTTTCCGTTTAGAGAACTTCTTGGGGCTATTTCTTAGGGTAAGTCTGTTGGTGAAAAAGCCTCTTCTCCTCCCATCACTTTCCTTCACTTGGACTCCTGAAGGAGTTTTTCCTGGATGCACAACTCTGGGATGACATCTCTTCCACAACTTGATGAACGTCATGCCAATTTCTTCCGGTCTCCATAGTTTGCAATAAGAAATCTGCTGTCATTTGGATGGTTTCACCCCCTGTGGGTAAAAGGCCCCTTTCACGACTTTTTTTCTTTGTCTTCAGTTTTGTTATCATGAATCTTGCTGTGAGCTTCTTTGATATATTTTGTTTGGGATTCACCCAGCTTCTTGAAGCTGTAGGTTTTGGGTTGTTTTTGGTTTTCGCTTTGGTTTTCCATGTGCCAAATTTGGGACATTTTGAGATGTTGTTCATCCAAATACTCTTTCAGCCACACCTGTCTCTCCTATGGTCCCCTCTGGATTTCTGCTGACACGGGAGTTAGGACTTCTGTGACCGTCCCCCTGGCCTGCTTTCTCTGTTCTTTAGAATGGGTAATTTCTAAATTTCTGTCTTCAAGCTCCCTGACTCTTCTACCTCCTATTCTTGAGCTCATCCATTGCATTTTAAATTTGGTTATTGGGTTTTATAGTTCTAACATTTCCATTTGGTTCTTGATAGTTTCATTTTTGTTCTTGTGCCGTCTAGTTTTCTTGCCATTTGTTTCAGGTGTGTTCCTGGTCGTCCATGGAAGTGTTTCTGTCATGGCTGCTACAGTCTTGCTCATATGCCTCATTCTAGCCACACCCCTGCCCCGCCCCGGGCTGTGGAGATTAAGCTGCTGGTTTTTGGGTCTTGCCATCCTTCTGCCCCTCTTGGCACGTGCAGACTGTTGGTTTCTCCATCGCCCAGTCTGGGATCTGAGAAGCAAGAAGGAAACCCAAGCAAGAAGCAAGAAGAAGAAGCAAGAAGGAGCTCTTGGCTGGGCCATTCCTCAGATGCCGAGGTTTGTAGCCGGTTTGCCTCCCTCCATTTCCAGAGGCTTCCTAGTCTGTGTTTTATAGGGTGCTCAGGACTTTTAGTTGAAAATGGAGGAAACTATGGCTACACCATGTTCCCTGAAGAGGAACACCCCGATGTGTGTGCTGATATTCTGGTTAACGGACGGAGCTACGAGGGATGCGTACAGTGGACACGTGCGGCACAGATGACTGTGATAGCAGCGGGCAAGCATGCCGGATGACAGGCTTGGGTGTAAGAGGCATAAATCTGAAAAGAAGAAAGTGTCAGTTCATTCTGAGCTAAATTTGAACTGAAATGATCTCTTACAAGAGTGGTGATCAGAGATGCAGCCCGTAGACGATCAGGTGGGACAGTGGCCCGTCTCCCAGCTTGTTGGGTAAGTCCGGGATGCCCACCCGTGCTCACTCCTGGAGCACGTTGAGGAGTTTAGCAACCTGGACCCAGAAATCTTTGATGCTGGAGGCAGGACGTGCTTACATGCAGAGAGAATCAGACCACACAGGCAAACAGAAAAGCAGTGAGAAAGCAAAGACAAGTCCCGCAGACCCTTCTACTGAAACGTCAAACAGTCATCCTATGAGATTGTGTGGAGCAGCCTGGAAGTCTGAGCTGACCGTGACCCAGCATTTTGTGGACAATGAGTCTAAAGTCCTCTACGTATGACCTGCGGCCATTCCAACCCTTCCTTTTCACCTCTGACTCTCCCCAGGCCATCTTACATGCTCTCCCCTGCAACACACACATATGCACTCACAGAGGCACTTACACAGACATACTTATGCACATTCACAATGCACACGTATGCACACACACTCACACATGCACTCACATGTCCACTCAGACACGCAGGTGCACTCACACACTAGACATGGTTATGCACACATGTGCTTACACACACGGACACACACATGCACTCACAGACATGAACTTGAATGCACTTATATGCTCACACAGATGCACACACATGCACTTATACACACGTGCTCACACATAGCCACATACAAGGCACTCACACACATGCATTCACATGCATGTACATGCAGACGCACTCACACACGTGCACGCACTTACACACAGACCTACAATTGACACAGGTGGGCACATTCCAATTCAGTGCTAAGGGGAGTCAGAATCAGTTATGAGAACTGCAAGGCTATAAAACAAAATCAAACACTAATACATTAGGAGTTTTTAGTTCAACATCTTCTCTCCAAATGAAGGTCCAGAAAGAGATCCAATCCCTTGCCCGAGGAAGAAAGGCTTTTAAAAGACGTTTTTAGGGGCGCCTGGGTGGCTCAGTGGGTTAAAGCCTCTGCCTTCAGCTCAGGTCATGATCTCAGCGTCCTGGGATCGAGCCCCGCATCGGGCTCTCTATTCAGCAGGGAGCCTGCTTCCTCCTCTCTCTCTGCCTGCCTCTCTGCCTGCTTGTGATCTCTGTCTAATAAATAAACAAAAATCTTTAAAAAAAAAAAAAAGACGTTTTTACGGAGGAGCTGTTCATGATCAGAAGACCCAGACGTGCTCTTATTTTTAAAAAATGTTGAGACTATAGATGACTTCCCAGATGAAGACCCATAACTTCCCACTTAAGGTCACTGTAGCTTAGATGAAAGTAAGACTATGGACAATAGTAGAAATATTTTAATTGTCAAGGTTGGGTAGATCCCAACATTGAACGTTGGGAGAGTGGGTGCTTAGGACTGCATATTTGCAAATTAAAACTCCAGATCGACAAGATTCATACTATGATTCCAAGCATTTCACTGTCAAACTCCTTGGCTGTAGAGCTCAAACACGGAATTTTAATAAACATGTAAGTCACGGGAGTACCATTTGGGGCCCGTCACAGATGGATCCAGATACACCTGCATACCCGTCATCACGCCGAGGCCTCTCGTGACCCGTCCCACATCCTGCCCTCTCCTCCCTCCCCAAGGTAACCACAGTCCCGATTTCTGACAGCAAGTGTCCCTCCAGCCTTTGTGCTTCTTGTATCAGGAATTGTGTGCTAGGTGTGTCTTTGTCTGGGCTGTTCGGGGGGACCTCACGTCTGCAACACATCCGTGTGACTCTCCTGCTCTGACTACATGATGTGCCCATTCCGCTGCTGACTGACACTGGTTTTCCTTTTCATCTCATTTTTAGTTACAACAAATGAAGCCACAATAGGCGTTCATGTGTAGTTTTTGTTGCTATACGCATGCTTGTGTTTCTGTTGGGATTTATTTTTAATAGATTTTGTTTATTTGTGAGAGAGGAGGAGCAAAGTTGCAGGGCAGAGGAGAGGCAGAGGGAGAAGCAGACTCCCCACTGAGCCCGATGCGGGACTCGATCCTAGGATCCTGAGATCATGATCTGAGCTGAAGGCAGACCCTTCACCACCTGAGCCCCCCAGCTGCCCCAGTTTCTTTCTTTTGTTTTCCTGCAGGGAGAGAGGCCCGACACATCCCTTCGGACACCAGACATACTGCCCGTTGGGAGGCTGGGCTTGCTCCCAGCATGGCCGTTGGAACGACCGCAGCTTCGAAGTGGGCTCCTGCGGTAGCTGGAGTGACGGTGAGGACGGCGCTTCTGTCGCCGGAAACTGACGAGTCCCTAAATCAAAGACTTGAGAGGCGGCAAGTGCCTCACGTCCTAAGGCACTTCTTAGCACAAGGGGAGGCAGATTCTTGGGGGACATTTTATTAGGAATCAGCCTGGCAGACCCGGAAGCTTCGGGTCCTCACCATCACTGACACTCCAGACCTGTGTGGACACGTCCACCCATGGCCTCCCTCCACGGTCAGCGACATGCCCAGCCCCACATCCCTGAACATCCGCCGCGTCTCATCACTCGTGTTCTCCTTCTAATGCCGTTGGTGTCGACTCCTGTGTCTTGTTCTGGTGCAGCTCGTGACTCACAGTTCTGGAATGTTCCTCCCGCCTCCTTGCAGAGCAGCTGCTCAGCCTGCTGGGGTGCCCATCCTTGGCCTCCGTGGCAGGCTGGCCCTCATCTGCATGGCCAGCGGGTCCTGGAACCTCTGGACAAGCCTGGAGTCCAGACCATGGGCCTTCCCGCGACGGCCGCTCCCAGAGGGCCTCTTGGGGGTTCCCGAGGGGGGCCCTGCTAGGGCATCTCCGTTGGCTTCTGCGTTGCTCTGGCTCTCGGGAAAATACCCGTAGTAGGACAGACCTTCTCCCCTGACGTCAGCTGTCCTCCCAGCCAGCTGAGAACAGATGCCCAAAGCTGCGGTGCCTGCCTGACACCTCAGGGACGCGCTCTTCCCTTGCAGGAGAGACATGCCCCCAACCTTGAAAATGCACTTATAGGAAATGAAGTAGTCGGCACGGCATGGTCAGCCCTGTGTAGTACAGAACCACCCTCTTGATGCTTTGGGACTGGGCTTAGGCTTCCCGCTGTCCTCCAGGTGCCCCAAGCCGCGGCAGGAAGACGGCTTCGTACACAGGTGCTAATCCCTCATGGAGATCGGTTTGTGATGGGCTGCGAGGTCATTCGCACAAGGAGGCCAGCAGACTGGGGCGCTTGGATGCCGAGGCTGAGCTCAGCAGACTGAAGTCTGAGCCTGTCGGTGTCTCGAGGTTGTGAAGTCAAAACACTGGGGACCAGCAGTCCCCAACGCCAGCTGAGCTGTCCGCGTGGCCCACCAACCACGGGCCACCCACTACTGCACCTGCTCTCCTGAGGTCTCTCCCCGTTCCTGACCCCGTGCTCCCGACCCCTTCCGGTCTGGCGCTGCCCCGTTAGAATCTGTGCTCCGATACACTCTGACGACGTTGACTAGGCCTGAGTTCATCTTTTAATGGGACTGTGCAGAAAGTGAACCGCGAGCCGTGGGTTCCCATCGGGACTTCAATATCCTCCAGCGGCAGACGTTTACCAAGTCAGTTTCCTGGACCCTGAGCAACAGAACCTATTGTTTGAGGAGGGTTTACTCTGGACTCGAGGTCTGTTATTCTGTTGAAATGCTGTGCTGTGGCATGCGAAATGTCAACCTCTTTTTGTGGTTTCCATTAGTGCGAAATAAAAGTTAATCCCCGGCTCTCCACCAACCCAAACAAGGTCTGCTGGAGGCCTCACGCCCAGGACCCGTGAATGTGAGCTGGCCTGGAAACGGTCCCCCCAGACGGAATCCAGTGAGGATGAGGTCATTAGGGGGCCCTAATCTGGTGTGACTGGTGTGCTGATAAGAAGAGGAAACGGAGGCACAGACACAGACACAGGGAGAGAGCCGCGTGAGGACGCAGGCAGACACCGGTGTGGCGCAGCCACGGCCACGGGAAGGCAGGAGCCGCCAGAAATGGGAGGAGCCCGGGAAGATCCCCGCCCAGCGCTTTCAAGGAGGGCACAGCCTGGCGGACCCCTCGAGTCCAGGCTTCAGTCCCCAGAACCGGGAGAGGACCAAGTCCTGCGGTTTGGGCCCCCGTCTGTGTGCTTGCTTACCACGGCCTCAGGAAACAGACCGCCGGGCTCAGCCAGCGCAGGCCAGCTGGGGGGGGGTGCAGCCTGCAGCCCCACAAGCTGCCTCTGGCTCTCCCCACCCTGTGGGACCCGCAAGCGTCCCCTGCGGCTGGCCGGGCTCCTTGGCTACAGCTCTGAGGTTCTCATGCCTGAGGATGGGACGGCCAAGATCCAGGGGGTACTGGGGCCGGTGGGGCCGTGTTTACACCAGGATGCGGCCAGCTTCCTCTTGCCGTAGGATCTCAGGATTGTCGTCTCTCGGGGTCGCAGAACGGAGCTGCGGAGAACAGGGCGAGGTGGAGGGAGGCTTATTCAGGGAAGGCGAGAACAGCTCCCCGCGGTGAGGCGGGTCCTGGACCCGCTACCGTTGAGGGCTTTTATAGTCAGTCTTTTATGGAAACTGGCCAGGCAACTTGGTAAATATCTTGTCTATAACACCGAGGACAAACAAGGTGGGCTCGTAAATGTGAGTCTGTATCTGGAGCAAGTCACGCTCACTTCTCTGGCTGACACCGTGTCTACAGCCTTTCTCCACGGCCGGAGCCCGTCTCTCCCTCCCAACCTCACCTGTCCCTGACTCAGTCTCGGTTGAGGCACTCAGGCGGCCACGTGAGCTACCGGGTAGGCGGGCCTAGGTTACACCTGCCACATCGGGCCACGTCTGCGGCACACAGCCGGACGCGGCCGCGCTCTCACGGAGCTCTGTGCCTCCCTGGTGGACGCAGGTGCGGAAGGACGTAGGGAACCCCACACGGGGGCAAAGGCGATCAGAGTGCGGTTAGCTCGGGGGCAGAGCCAGGGTGTTTCCAGAGCAAAGGGATGGTTTCCCTTCTAAGTCGTGGCCAGGAATGAACAGTTTATGTTTAAACTCCACGAGGAGTTTATGAATTATCGAAACTTTACTAATCAGGGCACGGAGGCTCAGAGACAAACCAGGAGGCCATTGGCCAGAGGCTGGGGCTGGGACCCTGGCCCGTCCCCGAAGATGACACCTCCTAGGATTCTGGCTGGTGGGAGTTTTCTGGCAGTCACTCAAGGGACGACACTGTGCCCAGCTTTGTCCCTGTAGGGGTTTTGATAAACACGACTCTATTAATTCACAGAGACGGTATGCCATGTTCTTGGTTGGGAGAGGGCAAGACAGGAGGGGGACAGGCCAGGTGTCCTCTGGAGGCACTGGGCACATCTGCTCTGCCACCGCACACTCCCCCTTCCATGGGCCAGTTCTTCTCCTAGGGGCACCGTCTTCTCCGTGAGGTGGATACTTAGTGGGGCTCGGCGACAAAGGCACAGGAAGTGTGCATTTTACTAAATGAAGAAATGCATTGCAAAACCCGTACTTTCGAGAGTGTGCTTAGAAACAAATTAAGTTCGGTTTGTTAGTATGTGAGCATTGGCGTTTGGGAAGACAGTGGATTTGAGGTCGGACTAATGTGTCTGAGTCTTGGATCTATGACTCTGGGTGCAGCTACCTGGGGAGACAACCCGTCGGTCTGTCCCATGGGAGTGCGTCTGCGGGCCCTGCAGGCGGAGGTGTGGGGGACGGATGGGGACAATGCTCCTTGGGTTCCCACTCGCTTGGGACCCATGGGGAACTCTGTGAGGACGTCTGCTGGCCCCTCCATGGCTCTGGCCTCCTTGCTGGGGTCTGTGGGATGATGGGCCTCCAGGACAGCCCCCAACAGAGAATGTTCTGGATGAATGTTACGAGTCCTTGAGGATCCAATTCAAGGCACATAAAGTAGCTCTTGTTACAGATGTGAACATTTCTGATGGCTCCCTGAACGCACGTGGGGTGCTCAACGGCAGCGTCTCCAAAACCACCTGGGCCTGCCGTGATGATTCCCAACCCCCATCTCCCGGTTCTAGCTTCCAGGCTGGAGACAAGGGCCCAGAGGGCCTCTGTGAGTTTGTGCCCCCACCCCAGAGGGGCCCTTGGCTGCTCTGACGCCATCCGCTCAGCCACACGGAGCCACCTTCCCAGTAGCGTTCAAAGGCTCTAATGGAGGTGAGAGAAATTCTCTTCCTTCTCCAGCCGCCAGGCCTCCTGCGCTCCCTGCCCTCCACCTGCCACTGGCCCCAGCGAATGAGTGTCCCCCACTGAGGAAGAAAGAAAGAGCCATCTTCATGCTCTGCCTTGACCCCCAACCACAAACCCACGTACAGATCCTGGAGACTCTCTCTTCCAAGGAGGGCGCCGCAGAAGGAAGCAGAAAGGCATCCTTGGACCTGTCCCTGGCTCACCTCCCGCTGATCCGGGGCCGAGCCTGGGCCACTCCTCATGGGTGCTGCTCTGACGCGGGCTCTGTGCCTCCGTTCACTTCCCTGTGCACGTGCCAACCGTGCAGGCCCGGCCAGGCACCCGGAGAGCAGGCGCGGCCTGCGTGGGCCCCGTGGACTCTTCCTCAACGGGACGCCGCCTGCTGCAGGCGTGACCACTTTCCCCTCCCCTGCATGTGGCCAAGTACCATGTTCCCCCGTGCACTCCACTGGCAGAGCCTGGGATCCCTAGGATTTTCGAGGAACTGCGGTCACGGGAACTTATTGTGTGTGTGGCTGCTACAGAAATAAGGAGCCCAGCCCAGGGTGTGCGTGGATGCGGGAGCGAAGGAAGTAGTCGCAGCGACTCCCGCAGCAGCGCATCAGCCACAGCACACGTGGGGTGACAGCGTAAATGGGCCCGGAAAGTCCCGATACGCTCATGAACGACGGACGAGCAGCGAACGAGTCATTGGGAAGATCTGAGCTCATCTTTGTTTTTTTCCTACTATAAGTACATTTTCACTTAAAAAACTAGAAACACCAACACAATTAGAACCGAAACATTAACTGTGTCCAAGTTCCAAAATAGGAGTGCTGCTGCTGTTTCGTTGTCTTCCTCCAGTCCCGATGTCAAGACCTGCCTGCGTCATTGCAGCTGAGCTAGGTAAGTGTCTCTGCTGTGGGCTGTGTCCTCCGACCTTCGAAGACACACATTTGTGCGAGTGTGCAGATGTCGTTGCAACCCGTTCTTAAACGTCCCCCGATAGCTCAGGGATAGTTAGGTTGTTCCCAAACAGTCTATGATAAGTGGCGTTGTATGTGGAATTTGGGGTGTGTTTATACTTGTTTCTTTGACTTATCCGTATTTTTTACATTAAATAGTTCAGGATCTGGGAGGTCATATTTACTGACATAGATTACCGCTTCCGTGACATCAACATCAGGTGAAAGGTAATCCTGCCTTTCACCGTTCCTAATCCGTACCGCCAGGTCGCCTTTGAAACTGGCTCCACGTCCACCAACATCCCAGGAACTCCCTTGATTTTACCAGCATTGGGCCTGACCTTGTTTCCAGGGGTTTTGTTAATTTCATAAGCAATGAAAGGCCGTCCTTATGGTCATTGCTATTTGTTTAATCACTGGCAAGGGCGGACATTTTCCCCTTTACGCTCCCGAGTCCTTTTCCTTCAGCTGTGATCACCGGTCCGCTGCTCTCTGGCCTCCAGGGAGCCGGCTCTGTACCGTGTAGGAGCTCTCTGCGGAACAAGAGTGTCCGGACGCCAGCATTTCCCCAGCCCGCGAGCCCGGTGAGTGCGGCTGCGCGTCGCACTGGCGGGCCAAGCAGCAGACGTCTGTTCTCACGTCTCTGCTGTCTTCTCACTGCTGGGCTTTTCTCCCCTTTATGAGTGGGTCGTGTTTGTTTTACTTTTCACCACAATTTATTAGAATGAGTGAGTCTGTGTTTTTGCTAACTGCCCACTTCCTCTGTCTTCTCCCAAAGACACAGATAATTGGCGTATCAGGTGCTGGGAAGGAGCGTGCGTCGGGGCGGTTGTACCCCGGAGACCCTCCGCAGCCTCGTTAATCAAACCCAACTGAAGTGCCAGTGCCCAGACTCGGCCTTCTACAGAGAGAATCAGGTTGCAGTGACCCGGGGCAGCCTCCACCGGGCAGGTCCCGTGGGGGAGCGGCCTGTCTCAGTTATTGTCAGAGGGGCTGGTGGAGGGTTGAGACGAGGCTCACGTGGGGTGAGCAAGGCCTCCACTGTGCCTTGTTGTCAAGGATGACACCCTGGTTTTGGTCTTGCCATATCAGGGGGTTGGTGAGTCAGTCCCTGAGGGGGGCAAGGCAGGATGAGGAAGAGGATGCATGGGCCGTGGGGAGCTCAGCCTGGAGGTATGCTGGCCACCATGCCCGGTGGGGTCCTCGGGGCCTGAGCCCACCCAGCCCCCCTCCTGGCAGCCCGTGAGAAGGAACTCCTGTGGGCAATCCGCAGCTCGCGTGTTTGGTCCTTGTCTCATAATCCTTTTCTTCTTAATCTTAATCAATGGACTGATTTTTCTCCTTCAACCCGTGGATGTGATGGACTGCATTACATGGGTTTTGAAGGTCGACCCAGTCTTGCACATCTTGGATAAGTCCCACTTGCTCATGGTGCATAATTCTTTCTACACATTGTTGACTTCAATGTGCTGATACTTGCTGAGAATTTTCAGATCTCGGTTTATGAGACGTATCGATCTGTGGCTTTCTTTTCTTGTAGCGTCTTTGTCTGACGGTGTTATTAGGTTGGTGCTGTCTTCACAGAACGTAATAGGAAGTGTTACGTTGCTTCTATTTTCTGGAACAGACTATAGAGAATTTAAGGAAAGCTCTCTATTTGTTGCATATTTCTGGACGATGAAAATCAAGCTTCTTCCTGTGTACTAAGAAAACTAATGATGTTAGTATTTGTTCCTTCCTAGGTGACGGCCGACGTCTCGACGCAGAGTGTCTGAAGAACAGGATGGACAGTGCCACTCTGAGCAAACGGAATGAAAACCAGCTGTGACCTGGGAGCCCGATGCCATAACTCACCCACACCTGCTCTGCGGTCGGGCTTCCGTCTCTGCCCAGGTCATAGCTCGGACAATGCATCACACAAGGATCTGTGGTCTAGTTTCAGGATGGCCAGCTGCGAAGTCAAAGCAGAACTGAAACTTACTGTAACTCTTGTGAGTGAATCAGCATGTGTGCGTTTTCCTCATTTCGGGCAAAATAAAGTACACCTAAAAACCAGCAAAAATGTTTTTTGTTGCTAAGGATTTATGCCTGGATCCAAACCATCCCAGTTTCATACACTTTAGATTACTCTAGACTTCAGGAAAACGTGCTTCAGTTCGCTGGCAAGCAAGCAGAGCTCTCAGACTTGTGCCCAGTGGGCGACCAGACGTTCTAGAGAGAATTCCAGCATGCTTCTTTAGGAGAATGGAGGTGAACAGGGTCTCTTGGGAGCTGAGGTCTACAAGGTGTCCCAGGAAGCCGAGCAGGGAAGCCCAACGCTCTTTTCAGAGCCCAACTGGAGAGCTGTTGGCTGGAAAACCAGTAAGACACTGTTGTAACAATCCAGGCAGGAAACCAAGATGGTGGCAAGTGAAAGGACGTGGTGCAGGTTCTGGGAAGTCCCCTCAAGGGGACCCACTCCCTGAGTGACCAGACAAAGAAGGTGGGCAGTGGGAAGGGGGTAGTCCTGTGTGAATTCAGGTTTCTGTCTTAAGCTGTTGGGTGACGGTTGTGCCCATCGCTGTAAGGGGAGACTCGGGACTTAGGAGCGCTTTGGGAAGAATTACGTGGCCTTTCAGAACCTTAGTTTCTTCTTCCATAAAATGGAGAAAACATCATGTACTCTACAGTTGATATGGAAATTGGGAAGTTGTATAAAATATTTAAAAGTGACCTGGGTGGAGAGTGTGTTTCTTATATGTTTTCCCCACTGCACACCTACTTTTCCCGGCCTCTCTCAGGACCCCCGTCTGGTGCTGCCCCCCATCCCCGGCCGCAGAATGAAGCCTTTCCTCTCCCACCAGCCTTCCCCCAGGCCCTCATCAACTCATCCCGCCTGCGGGGCTGGCATCAGGTCAACTCCCGAGATAAGTCCCTGCCGCTCCCAACCCAGCACAGGCTGCTGTCGGAATGTGGGCTCTTCATGGCACGAGGGCATTAAGGGGGTCAATTTTTTTCAGAAATGGATCGGCTACTTTTTGCTCCCTACTCTTCCCCACTCATGCTTAGCCCTTTCCCTCCCCTACATTCAAGCCAAGAGCTGGACCTCTATTGCCTCCAAAGAAGGACGGGGTGGTTGGAAAGGACGACAACCGGGAACAACACTCCCGAGTCTTGCCAGTGCAGGTTCTCCAGGCCAACCGCTCAGGGAATTCTGAAGATGGGAGAGAAGCGAGCACACCCATCTGTCTCTTCCTTTCATAACCCACAGGAATGCCTCTCTCCTTCATGACCATCCCCAAAGGTTGCATGGGTGTGCCCGCATGTACACGTGTGTAAGTGTGTGTATGCATGTGTGTATGTATGTGGCTCTGCATATGCATGTGTGCGTGCATGTGTGTGTACATGTTTGTGTGCGCAAATGTGGGAGGGGTCTGGCCATCTCTCCAGGCAATGGCTCCAAGTGCCACTGTCTGGGCTGCGCTCCGGGAGGTGACAAGACCTTGGAAACGTGGGTGTGCACACGACTGGCCCCCAGGGGATAAGCCCCCTTCTTTGTCAGATGCCCGGCAGTGGCCCGCGTGGACGGCCAGCACAGCTGTGCACCCATGGGAAGGGAGCTGGGGTCCACAGCTGGGGACGACGTGGCTGGAGTGACCGAGACGTGCATACAGACTCAGACTGCTTCTGGAGAAGAATGAGAGCCCATCTCAAGCTGTCAGTGGGGTGACTGGCAATGACCTGTTGTTGGAGGACAGGTTGATTCTAGAAAACGCTATCCTCAGGACAGTCTTCCCGCGTTTCTGAGAGCTGACACAGAGCAGGTCGCGACTGAATCAAGGTTGTCTTTTGCTTCCAGAAAACTCTCTTTGGGGTAGTTTGTATTCTCGCATCCTTGGCCCTCGACCCACTGGTACTCAGCGCAGACTGAGACGCATCCTTTCCAGCAAGGACCCAGGGGAAGGAAGCCCGGACGCCACCCTTTGCTGCCTCGAACACGGTTCGCCGAACTCACATCCATCTGTGCGTCTCCGTCTCGAGTTCATTACTCTGATCCACATAAGACAATGATTCGATTTTCCCGGGGAGCTTCATTAGAATGAGAAAAATTAAATTTACCAGGGAAAGGAGGAAACGAGCAAATAAAAAATATGACAAGTAATTGAATTTTCGGTCCATGAGCTCCCCTGCGTGATTTGATTCTGCCACATGCAGCAGGTCACTGAAGGATGGGGCCTCCTCTCTGAGCAGAAGCCCGCTAACTCGCATTAAGAGCCCGGTGCTCAGACGGTCCCCCGTCCCCGTGACGTGGGCCTGTTTACTCCGCGGACACACTCCGGCCCTCGCAGAGCGGCTCCAGGCCCAGACACTCCCCAGAACCGACCCTCCACACACGGGCTCGTGACGCCCTCAGAGCTCACTGCAGCCTCAGGAGCCCGGCAAGGAGGCTCCCTTGTCTTCATCTTGCCCTTGACATGACGAAGGTCTCAAGCATTGGCAAGAATAACTCAGAAATGGCCAGAGCCGAGCCTTGCATCCCGTGCTTTGGTCCTAAGGGGCATGTTACTTCTGCCACACGGATGCGGCTTCTGGGAGGACATTCCCCATGGGGAGGCGCCTGGGGATCGGGCTGGGGCCATCCCACCTGCTGACCAACCACTTAGTGCCTGCTGGTTCTCGGCACCCTTCTCAGTTCCGGCCACTACGAGGGGAGAGATGCTCCCACGGTCTGGGGAGGCCCCACACGGCCAGTTCGCAGATGGCCAGTTTACTCAAGAATGAATTCCCAGTTCTCACAAACCCATCAGTCAGCGATCAAGAAAGAGAAGCGAGCAGCCACGCTGGGGAGATGGTAATGAGCGGACACGCAAACGCGCTGCATACGGGGAGCGCGTCGCTCTAAGCTTTCTGCGAGGTGACTGGGCAGGGGTAGGAGGGGAGCTGTGTCCCTCTGAAATGCATATGTTGAAGTCCTGGCACCCCGGGATGTCCTCTCCCTCATTTGGAAGCAGGGTTTGCTGATGGAAGCCGGTGAAGACGGGGCTGGGCTGCGTGGGAGCGGGGGGACCAGGCCAGTATGATGGGACTCCAGAAACCAACCGGAACCTTGCACAGAGCCGTGCCCAAGGAAAACACGATGCAAGGGACACAAGGAGTGTGCGGCCGTCTACACTCCAGGGAGAGGATTCTTCCTCCCTCCTGCCTCAGAGGGATCGAGAGGCTTCCGGCCCCCAGGTCTCTGGGGCGACCTGGCATCCCGTTCTCAGACCCTTGAAACACACAGGACTGTCTTGCCTTCGCTGTCTCCTCGGATCATGCGAATCAACACAGATTTACACGCTGGAGAGCGGTTAGCCGGCCTCTCCTCCAACACACTAAGGCCAGAGGCCAGTCGGCGACCCTGTGGGCCCCAACACATTTCTCAAAGTTCTCCGGGAGTTTGCACGGCAGGTCTCCCTCCTCCTCCGGGCTCCTGGGTGAGTCCGCTGCGGGGGGAGGGGTGCTGTCTGGTCTGGGGAGCCCACCTCGTTCTGCGGGACGCCACCCCCACTCTCCAGCCTGTGTTCTTGCTGTCCATGCCCCCCCCAAGTGTGCGGGTGGCCACCAGCCCGGGGACAGGTGCCAAGAGGTGTCACCACAGACTCAGAGCCGTGGAAGACGAGTGTGTGGCTCCCCCAACCTCTTGGCGCAGCTCCCTTGTGTTTCTGATCTGATTCACCCACTGGCCCCCCAGCAAGGGGCAGGAGGGATGGCGGGACCCTCCCATGCCGGCTGGCTGACCCCTGAGCTTCCATGAAAGCAATTCTGGACTAAACAGCATCTCCTTGTGGGGCCTGTTTGCTGGGCCACACGGGGCCACCGGAGCAGCCCTATTGACCCCTGACCCCTGGCCTGCTCAGAGAGACAAGGTGAGTACTTCTGGGGTGGCTGGGCCCCTGGGAGGACCCGAGAATAACTTCAAGCCTATTGACATTCTCTTTCCCTGAAGGTGATAAATGGCTTCCCCCATTCAGACCAACCCCCTGTGGCCCTTTTATGTGCTGCTCCGGCTTTAGGACGCAGAGAATGTCCCATGTGTCTTTCCACTGTTTGCCCGCAGAAGGGCAGAGATCAGGTTACCAGGAGAGCACAGTGATTCATCTTTTCTCCCGAAGCAAAGCTTGTGTCCACATCGCCTGTGTCCACATGAGCTCAGTCTGTGGAGGAGCTCAAGAGCTGGAGGCCCGGGCGAGAGTGTGGGGGAGGGGGGTGGGGGGGCACCGGCCAGTGGATGAGGAGCCGCATGGGCCCTCATTCTGCGTCCTTGTTAGGACTTTAATGGAGCTTCTGGGTTTGGGGTTTTATTTCTCTTTTATTTTTTTAAAGGTTTATTTATTTATTTATTTGACAGAGAGAGATCACAAGTAGGCAGAGAGAGAGGGAGAAGCAGGCTCCCTGCTTAGCAGAGATCCCGATGTGGGGCTCGATCTCAGGACCCCGAGATCATGACCCAAGCCGAAGGCAGAGGCTTAACCCACTGAGCCACCCAGGTGCCCCGGGGTTTTATTTCTTTAACACAAATTAAAAAAACTGGATTTCCTCCTGGCCTGGCCAATTCATGATGGTTTTCCCAGGCTGCTGGGCTGGACGGTGTTCTCAGAAGCATGTATGACCCTTGGAAGCATCAATTCGGCAACTGCAAGAAAGAAATTCATGTTTGAAGGAAAACGTGAGGCCGGGCTGGGGGCCAAAGCCGATCAGGCCATCACCAGTGGCATTTTAAGTCACCGCACATTTCGAATGTGCAGAAGAGTTTAAAGAGAAGCTTAGCAAACACTTACTTGCCCACTTTAAAAATCCTACTATTTTGCCATATTTGTGTCTATTTTCACTAAGAAATAAACCCCACAGAGAAGCCCTTTGTGCTGCCCTCGCCGTCCTTCAACAGCTGTTCTCACACCCAGGGCGAAACTCTGCTTGGTTACGGATGCCCGTGTCCACACTCAGTCCAGAGCGAAGGCCCGAGCTTGTGTGCGAACGCAGCGTTCTGTAGTGCGCTTGCTTCCCCCGGACATGACGCTCATGCAGTGTAACAATACTTACACATGAAGCATGATTCACTTCGTTTAACGGGTACGGAGCATTTCATTTCATAGGCGTTGCACAGTCTAGTTGTGGTAACGGTGGATATTTGGGTGGCTTTGGTCAAGAACTGGGAAAGGTCTGGAATCTCACCTACTTACTGGCTGGCAAGTTGGGCTGCCCCAGTTTCAGGTCGCCGGAAGACACGAGGTTCTGGGGTCAGAGACAGAAGACTCTGTTACTCACAGTCAAAGCAGAGCCAGAGGGCCAGGGTGTGGACGCGGGTTCCCTGCCCCCAGGACCCACCGGGTGACCATGGATGGCCAGGTGACAGCTGAAGATGCAGCAGGTTCCATTCAAGAGAGGGCCTCTGACCTTGGAGGGACCCTGTGGGTGCGGAGCAGGTGGTACGTATCTGTCGCTCTGTTCTGGGGTGACCTCTCCTCGTGGTTTCTTCCCACAAACACAGCTTTGAAAAACGGTGGGTCAAAAGCAGTCAAGGCTTTGCATTCTTGGCACAGCCAGTGAGGCACGGAGGGGAACAGAGGGCCCAAGGAGGACCATGTCTCCCAAAGCTTCCCAGTGTTAGCTCTTCAGATACACACAGAATGCCACCAGTTGTCTCCTCACACTGTCCAAGACATGGACATGACCTAGGTGTCCATCAGTGGATGACTGGGTAAAGAAGATGTGGTCTCTGCAATTGCACTACTGGGTATTTACCCCAAAGATACAGATGTAGTGAAAAGAAGGGCCATCTGTACCCCAATGTTTATAGCAGCAATAGCCACGGTCGCCAACCTGTGGAAAGAACCAAGATGCCCTTCAACGGACGAATGGATAAGGAAGATGTGGTCCATATACACTATGGAGTATGATGCCTCCATCAGAAAGGATGAATACCCAACTTTTGTAGCAACATGGACGGGACTGGAAGAGATGATGCTGAGTGAAATAAGTCAAGCAGAGAGAGTCAATTATCATATGGTTTCACTTATTTGTGGAGCATAACAAATAGCATGGAGGACAAGGGGAGATGGAGAGGAGAAGGGAGTTGAGGGAAATTGGAAGGGGAGGTGAACCATGAGAGACTATGGACTCTGAAAAACAACCTGAGGGTCTTGAAGGGGCGGGGGGTGGGAGGTTGGGGGAACAAGGTGGTGGGTATCAGGGAGGGTATGTACTGCATGGAGCACTGGGTGTGGTGCAAAAACAATGAATACTGTTATGCTGAAAAGAAATAAAAAAAAAAAAGAAGATGTGGTCTATGTACAATGGAATATTACTTGGCCTCAAAAAGGAAGTTCTGTCATTTGCAACAACGTGTTGGTGTTCTTTGTACATGGTGCATACTAATCCATTGTCAGTTATGCTAGGAAGAACATCGCTTGCATCAGAATGCTGTTCTGTTTCCCCTGGAGGGAAGGGGAGGTGGGGAGACATCTGTCAAAGGGCATAAACCTTCAGTTATAAGATGAATAATTTAGAGGGATCTACTGTGCAGCATGGTGACAATTGTTAATGATAATACACCGTATTGTTGACATTTGCTGAAACAGTAGATCTTGAGTTAACACACACAGATGATAAGTATGTGAACTAACAGATATGTGAGTTAGCTAATATTGCAATCACTTCACAATGCATGTGTGTACCAAGTCATTATTTTGTATACCTTAAATACTTACAATTTTATTGGTAAATTATATCTCAATGAAGCTGGGCAAAAGCTTTAAGTAATAAAATTTATTTTTAATTTTTTGAGTTTTGCTTCTGTGTCTTATTTTAAAAAATCTTTTTCTGCTATAAATAAGGTCACAGTAATTTTTCCTATTTTTCTTTTAAAAATATTAAAGTTTTACTTTTTGCATGTAGGTCTCAGACACATTGGGAACATACTCGTCTTTTGTAGTGTGAGGTATGGATCTAATTTATTTTCACACACGTGGACACCAATGGTCTCAACACCATGAATTCCCCATGGATGTGTCAACTACCCATTCCATCACTTTACCAGTCGCTCCTGCTCACAGCCCCGCTCAGGGCCACTCTGACTCGTCCACCCGAGGCCCACTCCATGCACAAAGTCTGACAGCTTTACATTCACACAGAGCTCCCCGAGCCAGCCATTTGCTACCCAAGACCAAAGCAGCCCCACCTTCTGCCTGGGTTACTCCATGGTCTCCTAGCCATTCCCTCCTCCCTCATCTCTCGCTCCCCTACAGCCTCTTTTCCACGCAGCAAGAGAGTTAGGTCTTTAAAAACATGTCGATCATGCCATTCCCTGCTCACACTCAGAATAAAATTCACAGTCGTACTGTATCTTCAAGATTCCCCATGCCCTAGCTGCTGGCTGTCTCCTTACCTAGCTTCCTACCTCCTCTCCCTTCTCTGCTCCTTCTCTCTCTGTCTATGTCTCTTGTCCCTCTGTCACTGTGTTGCACGTGGGAGGGGGGAGCACCTCAGGGCCTTTGCACTTGCTATTTTTTCTGCCTGTCATTTCTCCCGTCCCCACCCCCAGCTTGCTTTAATCTCATTTGGTTTCTTTTCCTTTTCAAGATTTATTTATTTTGGAAAGAGAGAGAGTGAGTGTGGAGTGGGGAGGGGCAGAGGGAGAGGAAGAGAGAGAATCTTCAAAGCAAACTCCCCATCAAGCGTGGAGCCTGACTCAGGGCTTGATCCCGTGATCCATGAGATCGTGACCTGAGCAGAAACCAAGAGTCGGACGCTCAACAGACTGTTTGCTTTCCTCTCCATGACTTTTCTTCCCCTGCTGGTTTATCAACTACTGTGTAGTATTGACAACCTTGTTTGTATGCTATCTCAAGATTCTGTTCATTTAGTTTTTTGGAGAGAGGGTGGGCATAAAGAGAATAAAGAAAACCAGAAATACATAGAATTCACTGTTTGCAATAAAAAATACTTCTAAAAAACTTTTTTTGTCTTACACAATGTAATTTTTTTAAAAAGATTTTATTTATTTATTTGACAGAGAGAGAGAGAGATCACAAGTAGGCAGAGAGGCAGGCAGAGAGAGAGAGAGAGAGAGGAGGAAGCAGGCTCCCTGCTGAGCAGAGAGCCCGATACGGGGCTAGATCCCTGGACCCTGAGATCATGACCTGAGCTGAAGGCAGAGGCTTAACCCACTGAGCCACCCAGGTGCACCACTGTAATGTTTTTATTGACATAATTGCCACATAACGTTATATTAGTTGCAGGTGTAAAGTGTGATGATTTGACATTTATATATGTTGCAAATGGTCACCACAATGTCATCACCTCAAATTTCTTTTCTTTTTTTTTGTACCCCAAGAAGCTGCAAAAAGAGCATGGAGGTTTTTAAATGGGTTCAAAATAGCAACCCAGCCCACTTCAAAGGTTCTGCTTGAACTATCATTTTATATTGAGTTAGTAAGTCACAAAAATGATAGCCATTAATCTAGCAAGATTCAATTGCTAACTTTAGAAAATGAGGACTACATTTCAAAAACCCTACTTATAAATCAAAATCCCATCCTGGTCCAATTGTTCTTCTTTTTCTTTTCCTGTTTCTCTTTCTTTCTTTCTTTCTCTCTCTTTCTTTCTTTGAGAGGGAGCAGGGCAGGAGGGACACAGGGAGATGGAGAGAGAGCATTCTGAGCAAATCCCTTGAGAGGGGAGCCCGGTCGGGGGGCTCGATCTCACCACCCTGAGACCATGACCTGAGCCGAAATCAAGAGTCCGAGCCACCCAGGCGGCCCCATCCCCGTCCATTTCATTGCATGTATTAGATTTATGTGTTAACTTACAGAAACGGAGACTCAGCAGCTGGAAGAGAAACTTCACAAAATAAGATGAGAGTCTTCTGATACTGGGACGGATTCAGTAAAACAGAAAAGCAAACAAATACAGCAACCTGTAGTTCCAGGGCAGCTGGGAAAGGAACTGTCTGGAAAACGGCAGAGCTGGAAACTTACCCCCATGTGAACTGTTGGGAAGGGGGTTTTGAGGGATGGTCTAGCGGCAGACAGACCTTGACTGTGACTTCACTTTCCATACACTTGTGTGAACCGGGATCATAGGCGCCTTCCTGGAAGCTTGGCTCTTGCCCCTGTAAAGCCCGGATGCTGGCTGCTGATGGCATCGAGGGGATTCAGGGGTTCGAGAGCACCCTGGTGGGGCACTGGGCTGCCGTCCATCCTCCGTGCCTGGTGGCCAGAAAGGAAAAATGAAAACCATCTTACACGGAAACGAATTCCAAATACACCTGAGATAAGGAGCTGGCGGATAGATGCATCTGTGTTATGAACTGTCAGGATGGAGAAGGTTCTGTGGAGCGAACCCCAAGGGCAGATGCTGAGTCCATCTCGGGCTGACGTTTCCGTGGACTCTGCTCCCCCCAAGAGGCAGGACAGGCCAGTGTGTGAACGCAGGTTCCAGAACCCCAGAGCCCGGTTCACATGCTAGCGTCCCCGTCTTCTCGCTCTGGGACCTGGGACACATTACTTCACCTCTCCGTGCCCCGACACAAAGGCAAATGCTAATAAAACGTACTTCTCAGGGTTGCGTGAAGACTCAGCTCGTTAATGTTTGGAAAAAATAAACAAAACAGAGCAAAACTTCAAACAGTGGCCGGCATGCGGCTAGCAACAACAAAGTACATACACATGCGTAGAGATGGTGTGCTGTATTTGCCATCAACGAGAACTTCAAAGGCAAAAAATGAAGTAGGTAGAATAGGTAGAATTCTTAGTGTTACGGCTAATCTGCATCGCCCTGGGATTCATGTTGAAAGCCCCGTCCATGTTCACACCTCAGAATGTGACTGTGTTTGGAGATAGAGCCTTCAAAGACATGAATAAGGCAAAATGAGCCTGTTTGGAGGACGCTAACCCCACCTTACTCGTGTCCTAATGAGATGAGGTCAGGACACAGAGGAAGAAGATGGTGTCTCCCCACCAGGGAGAGAGGCCTCGAGACAACCAATCCCGACACCCCGATCTCAGACTTCCAGCCTGCAGCCCAGGGAGGAGATCCGTTTCCATCCTGGCCATGCGATCTGTGTTACGGCGTTCTGACTGCCCTAACAAATTAAGACACTTACTAAATAAAGACCTCCTTTAATCAGACACAAAAGTAAATAGTTTTTCCAATTGAAAAATGGGCCAGATGCGTCTGGGTGGCTCAGATGGTGAAGCATCTGCCTTCGGCTCAGGTCATGATCCCGGGGTCCTGGGATCGAGTCCCGCGTCAGGTTCCCTGCTCGGTGGGGAGCCTGCTTCTCTCCCTCCCTCTGCCTCTCCTCCTCCCAACTCTGTGCTCATGCTCTCTCTCGCTCTCATGTGAATACATAAAACATCTTAAAAAAAAAAAAAAGAGTCAAGTGCATGAACAATTTACTAAAAAAGAAAAAAAAAAAGTGGCCAACACCCATTAAAAAACATGCTCAACTTCACCAACAATCAAAGAAATGTGAGCTAAGACAATGGCCTACGAGTTGGCACATTGGACTGATCAAGACGGAAGCCTGTAGCTCTGCAGCCCCCCATCTGCCCCCAGCTGCCGGCAGCTGTGGGTCTGGCTCCAGTCACGACACACTCGTGTTTGCGTCCGCAAGTCCTCATGCGGGACAATCAGAAGGGCCTCGTCTCTGCAGCGGCAACCAGGCTGCCTCACACGTCTTCAAAGCAAGAGTCAAGGGGCTCCGAGTCTTTCCAAGGAACTCAACTGCATCCCAGAACAAAGCTCATGACTTTTTGCAGAGACACTAAAGCCTTCAGCAAGGTGACGTTCACACGCCTGGTACGGCAAGGACGCGAAGCCGTGGAGAAGTGGGCCCGGAATGAGGAGAGAAATCCAACAGTTAAAGCCGGTGTGGAGGGACACAGGTGCTGGAGTCAGCGGGTCTAAACCAAAGGCCTTATTATAACTAGATTTCTAGATGTGCAAGAAGTGACACAGACACATGGAAGGTATGTTTAAAAACCAACTGATGAGCAGCAGGTGGCACAGTGGGTTGGGCGTCCACTCTTGGTTTCGGCTCAGGTCATGATCTCGGGGTCATGGGATGGAGCCCCCTGGGGGGTTCCTCCTTGGGGCAGAGTCTGCTGGAGATTCTCCCTCTCCCTGGGCCCCTCCCCCCACTCATGCTCGATCTCTCCTCTCTGTCTCAAATAAATAAATAAATAAATCTGGGGGGAAAAAAACACAACCAAACTTCTAGGGAAGAAAACTATAAAGTGTGAGAGAAGATGTGTGTACGTATATAAATATACATGCTGATGGGATTCAGGAGATTAGACACCAGAAAAGGAAAGATCAGCGAACTTGAGGATATAGCTCTTTAAAATACTGGAAATGGAACACAAAGAGAGAAAGACACCCGTGAGCTGTGGGACAACGTCAGGGGGCCTGACAGGTGCTTGAGGTCAGTGAAGGGGAGGTGTCAGGAAAACACTTGAAGGAATGTCCCCCCAATTTGGGGGATTTTCCGTATGTCCTTACGTAACTGATTTTGACGTGATTTTGGCGGACTAAAACACACACCTCTAAATAATCCATGGGGTCACAAGGAGCCAAAAGGGAAATCAGGAAGTATTTTGAACTCAATGAAAACGAAAACACGGCCTGTTACAAACACGGCCTGTAACAGCCCGTGTGAGAGCCGCAGCACTAAACCCTTTTAACGGGGAAGAAGAAACGTCTCCCACCAATGACCTCAGCTTCTATCTGAAGAAGGACAAGAAGAACCAGTTCAACCTAATGTCAGCAGGAGAGAGAAAATACTAAAGATCAGGACAGAAATCAGCGCCTTGAACAGAGAAAGGCAACGAAACGGAAGCTGGTTCTTTGTGACCCAATGACCCCCGCCGGGCCAAGGAGACGGGACACCAGCCTCCCCGAGGCCCAGCAGTACAGCACTTATCTTTTCTGACCGTACTACTCCCAGACTCCTGCTTATCATTCTGGACACATGAAAGTGCCCACAGGGCCAGAGCAGGACCGCCAGGAGTCACCAGGCAAGTGAAGGGACTCGGAGAAATGTCAGATGGGGACGGCGGGGGCTGGGCAATGGCAGATGGGCTGGGGGCATCATCAAAAAATATGGTTTACAGTTGGGTGAGATGAAAAAAGTATTTCTCCTGCAAATAATAAAGCCCCTTCTATTCTTTTGATGTGCTGAGGGCTTTGACCTAAGACGTCAATTTCCGGTGCATTTAAATCTGGAGGAGGGACAAAGGCACTGGAAATGCAACTGTATGCCTGGTACGTAGGTCAGTGACTTACAAGTTCCTCTCTCATCGCACCTCGCACGGATAGACTTCTCAGTCCCATGGGCACTGGCCTCCCCCCACTGACCACCGTCCCTGACACCAGGGGCTGTGGTGGTTCCTACCGACCTCTGAGGCACCTCCGATCTTGAACCAGACCTACCTGGAATGCAAGGCAAGACTATCTGGAAGGAGTTTAGCCCATATAGAACAAACTAGTGACTGTATCTTTTTAAACATGAGCAGAGCTGACAAGCTGCTACATCAGTAATTCAGTCAGGACGTTTGTCCCTTGGGGAATCTCAGCGGGCTTTGACAGTATGCTCTCATGGCTTAACTTACCTGGTCTAAGCGCCCCGAAGTACAGCATCGGCCCTGCCCAGCACTGCAAGGATTTCCCCTCATTTCTTAGGTGAGGGCAGCAAACGTGGATCCCGAAGAAATTAGACCCTGTGGACAGATGTCCCGCCAGTAAGCCGGCCTGCTGCCCGTCCGCCAAGCGGGCCGCCCGAGAGCAGAGACCAAGTACTGAGCCATGCACGTGGACAGCAAACTTGCATGGTCCCGGGCCGACTTGCTCCCCTTCGTCCATCTCGCTCTGGGGTACTGATGCTGTTCAGGTGCTGGGAGCCTTTCGTAGCAGAAATGGAACACAGGCTGCCCGTTCACTGAGCTATGTCAGGAGGGTGGTTCCTGCTGTAGGCAGAGCTCCTCTATCTCTCAGGCTTGGCCAATGCCCTGATCTTTCTTCCACCCACACTTCCTGATTCCGTTCTCTCTGCAGATATCTGGTTACTGACACAGACATATTACTCTGATCACAAATAATCCCAAGTTTTTGAGCTTCCAAGAGGGCCTCTCTAGGACCCACCGTGGCACAGGATCTCCCCCATCTGAGTCTTGGTACAACAGGAAGTGGAAACAGATGGTGTGGGGCCCAACACAGGGCTGGACCTCATTAGGCAGAAATAAGAGCACTCGGACGGCCACCTCCTGGAGGATGGCAGATGCCTCCGTGCTCTGGAACTTTCACCCTGGAAAGATAATGGAGGGAAAGGATCAACCCCAAACTTGTAAAAGCTGGTACAGTGATCCCATGAACACTTTACCTGGGTTTCCTCATAGTAACATCTCGTGCAACCACAGAACAGTATCAGCTTGGGAGGTGACCTCCAATATGGTGAAGATACAGAACATTCCATCCCCAGGGGCCCTCCTGCTGCCTTATTCTAGCTGCACGTCTCTCCCTCCTGCTCCAGAGTCTGCTCTCCCAACTCTAACGTTGCCAACTTCAAGCATGTTATATAAACACGCCCACAGACTATGGAACCCGAGCTTGGCTCTTGAGGTCAGCATGATTCCCCAGAGACTCACCCTGGTTGCCGCACTCAAGGACACCCTGTGCTGCTTCTGTGCTGTGTGGGGCTCCATGGGCAAAGGTCCTACGATTCAGCTGTTCGCCAGGGACATGTCTCAGGGAGGTTTCCCCGCTTAGGGGTGTTACAAGGAAGCTAGGAAAGCGCATGCACGAGTTTTCGTGTGAACACCAGTCTCCATTTCTCTGGGATAAATTAATCATTTTTGGTACCATTCCCGGATCCTAAGCTTTCGTGTTTCATTTTATGAGAAATTGCCTATTTTGCGGAGGGGCTGTACCCTCCCCACCAGTGATGGAGCAGAGAGCTGGTCTCTGCACGCACGCCGCGTTTAGTGTCCCTAGTTTAACTTGAGCCGTTGTCATGGGTGCAGGGGTGATGCTCTCTGGTCTCACTCTCCGTCTCCCTGGGGGCTGCTGAGGCTCACATCTTCTCGTGAGTCTCTGGACATTCTCTTCGGTGGAATGTCCATTTGTGTTTCAGTCTGTTTTCTATCTGGATTATGTGTAACTGATTGCTGAGTTCTGGGAGTTCTTTATATATTCTAGATACTAGTTCTTTCTCAGAAGTGTGGTTTGCAGTCTCTAGTTGCCTGATTACCCTTTTCCCAGGGTGGTTCGCAGATCAAAGCTTTTAATTTTGATCTTATGGATTGTGATGATTTGCTTCTTTAGTTCCTCTTTTTTCAAAAATGTTGTGGTTCTACATTTTTCACTGGAGTCCCTGACCTGCTTTGCGTTGATTTTTGTCTAGGGTGTGAGGAGCAAGTTGGAGCACTGTTTTTCTTTTTTCTTGCTTCTGGCTGTCCAGTTATGCCAGCACCATTGTTGAAAAGGCTGCTCTTCCTCCCCTGAATTGCTCTGCCCTTTTGTAAAAAACTGGTTGGGCCTGTTTGTGTGGCTCTATTTCTAGGTTCTCTGCTCTGTCCCGGTGACCTCTGTGTCTGATGCTCTGCCCCACCTCACTCTCCTGACCTGGCACGGTCACCCCCTCCTCTGACTCAGCTTCCAAGAAATCAGCTATCTCTGAGGATTATAATCGTCATCACCCACAGCTTTGGGAACAAACCTGCTCATCATCTGGAGGGCACCCAGCATGCTAAGGTCATTGAAAGGTCAGCTCACATTCCCGAAATTTGATGATCCAGTTTCCTAGCTCCTTGCCTGACAACAGGGCGAGGAAGATGATGGAAACAAAATGCAGTTACGTTATGAAGGTGCCCTTGGCCAGCACGGGTCTCTGGGAAACAGCTGAGCTCTGCTCACTGCACAGAAAGTCTTCCTAAGGGTTCTACCTTTCTGAGGTCGAAGGCTAGTATTGTCATGCTCTTCAGCCAGTTCCAGACAATCCACAGCAGTGCGAGACATTGGAGAGAAGGTGGCCAGGCCTGGAACAGGGGTCCCCAGTTCCAGAGACTTCCACGGCTCCCTTCCTCAAGCACGCTAATTCTGCAGATCCAGTCCCGTACATTGTCACCCTGGGGTAGTAAGTGGGGAAATTCTTGGGTCTGACATGCCCAGGGCACCTGCTGTAATTAGGACCCTTCCTCTTCTAAAGATGAAAGATTTGGGGATGCCAGAAAGGGGGAGTGGGTCCAGTGGGGAAGCTCTGGCTTCTGTTCTTCCTCTCCCCTTGGTCCCACTGCAAATTACATGCCTCACCCCTCGATGTCATGAACACATCCCCAAGTGGCAGGTGCCCCCTCTGAACCACTGTGCTAGAATCTACCAGGGCTAGACACTTCCTTCCAAGCCACCGGGGAACAGGGTCATCCTTTACTAAAGGTGAGGTACACAGATACCCATGGTTTCAGGGGGAGGCTCAGTTGTGCACCTATGTTTTTTTAAGATCTACTTATTTATTTGAGAGAGAGTGCTGGGGCAGTGGCGGGCAGGGGGAGATGGAGAGAGAAGCAGACTCCCTGTTGAGCATGGAGCCTGACACGGGGCTCAATCTCATGACTCTGAGATCATGACTTGAGTTGAACTTAAGAGTCAGACGCTCAACCGACTGAGGCCCCCAGATGCCCCATCGTGCTCCTGGTTTAAACTGCCACTTCAAGTGGCAAAAAAGAATTCATTTTTGGTTATCCCCTGATCTTTTTCAGAGTCCAAGAACTCAGATGATTCATTCCTTCCATAGCTTTTATGATAATCAAGATGGCTTAACACGCAAACATCAGTCCTAGGAAAGCCTCCCCACAGGGGGATCTATGCGGAGTAAAAAATAGAAAGTTTGTGAAATTTTTGTTTTACCTTTATCACCTCAGTGGAATGAAATTCCTAAAAATGTTGAAATTAATTGAAATGACAGAGCCTTTGTCTTCAAATAGCGACAGTTGCTTGAAGGTATTTGTGATGGGTCCCCCACCCAAAGACACCGAGGTGCCGCCCCAGTGCCTGCGAACGTGACCTCACTCTGTAGATGATCACATCAAGATGAGGTTCCATGGGGGGGCCCTGACCCCAGGTGACCACATCCTTATAAAACACACAGACATGTGCATAGGAACATTCCAGGAAAACAGGACCTGGGGGGGTCCCCTAGGGGAGGTGCTGGGCGGGGGGAGGGGGAGGCCTGATGCAGACCCATCCCCCCATGGCTTCAGAGGGTGTGGAGCTCATTGGCACCCCATCTGGGATCCTGGCACTCCTGCACCCTGACACGACACATTCGTGTTTCCAGGGCCTCATTGCAGCCGTCCCGGCAAACAAATGCAGTATTTTGCTTGTTATTTGGGGACATAACTGTAGTTTGAGAGACTCTCAGCTAGAACAGAAACTTCTGCGGAAGGAAGCCAGCCTATAGTGCCATTTCGTCTTCAGGAATCCAGCTTTCTTAGCTCCTGCTACAAGATAACTTGGTTCAAGTAAATAAATTATGTTTCCACGGTCACACAGATATCCTGATTTCTATCCATCCCATCTCAAGTGCTACACCAGCACACATCAAAATGAAAAAGGGATTAACAGTAGTATCCCAGCTTTGCCGGAGCAGGTCTGCCAGGAAGGAATGATCCGGCTCCGACAACAGCGCTCCGTCTCATGAAGTTATCCTGGGCAGACGTACATAGAATCCCGAAAGCAGAGGAAATTTATGTCTGAGGACTGTCTGCTGGACCATTTCTGTCTGGTTCTTTGCACTTCTGATATATTACACATTTGTAAATCACATCTGAATAGTGCTCCTAAATTCAGCTAGCTTTTCTTGTGATGTCCACAGAAGGGAAAAATTCCCAGGTATACTTAGGCGTGCAGAAAATTTAGAAAATGACAAAAAGTATCAGAGCTAATCATACCCACAGCTGTGACTCTGGCATGTTGTGTTCTTCCTGTGGAACGACTCAACAGAGCCTTTACCTTTCTTCCTTCTTCTCCTTCTCCTTCTTCTTCCTTAGAGCCATCTCTAGGGCCAGCATTGGACTTGAACCCATGAGAGTCATACTGTCCACTAACTGAGGTAGCTGGGCACCTCAGAAGCTTTTCGTTTGGAAATTGTCTCAAACGTACAAGAAAAGTTGCAAGAATAGTTCAGTTGTGTGCTTCTATACTTCTCCTTGGAATCACATATTAACATTCTGCCCCATTATCTTTCCTCTTTCTACCCATATACGTAGTAGTAGCTTCTTCTGACCAATCGCCGATTACTATGTGTTTACTGAGCACCGGGCTCTGTAGAAAGCAGAGAGAAGAGGGGGACACAGACCCGTAGGGATGCTGAGTCAGCTCAGTCACATCCAGGACCAGTGAATCTCGGGAGTTACCGGGAAGTGCATTTTTCCTAGGAAACCTCATTGTTTGTTTGTTTATTATTATTATTATTTTTTAAAGATTTTATTTATTTGTCAGAGAGAGACAGGGAGAGAGAGCGAGTGCAGGCAGACAGAATGGCAGGCAGAGGCAGAGGAAGAAGCAGGCTCCCTGATGAGCAAGGAGCCCGATGCGGGACTCGATCCCAGGACGCTGGGATCATGACCTGAGCCGAAGGCAGCTGCTTAACCAACTGAGCCACCCAGGCGTCCCTGTTTATTATTTTTTTATTATGTTAGTCACCGGACAGTACATCATTAGTTTTTGATGTTGTGTTCCATGGTTCATTGCTAGTGTATAACACCCAGTGCTCTGTGCGATCTGTGCCCTCCTTAATACCCACCACCAGGCTCACTGAACCCCCCACCCCCTCCCCTCCAGAACCCTCCATTTGTTTCTCAGAGTCCATAGTCTCTCATGGTTCGTCTCCCCCTCCGATTTCCCCCAGTTCACTTCTCCTCTCCATCTCCCAGTGTCCTCCGTGTTATTCCTTATGCTCCACAAATAAGGGAAACCATATGATAATTGGCTCTCTCTGCTTGACTTATTTCACTCAGCATCATCTCTTCCAGTCCCGTCCATGTTGCTGCAAAAGTTGGGTATTCATCCTTTCTGATGGAGGCATCATACTCCATAGTGTATATGGACCACATCTTCCTTATCCATTCGTCCGTTGAAGGGCATCTTGGTTCTTTCCACAGTTTGGCGACCGTGGCCATTGCTGCTATAAACATTGGGGTACAGATGGCCCTTCTTTTCACTCCATCTGTATCTTTGGGGTAAATACCCAGTAGTGCAATTGCAGGGTCATAGGGAAGCTCCATTTTTAATTTCTTGAGGAATCTCCACACTGTTCTCCAAAGTGGCTGCACCAACTTGCATTCCCACCAACAGTGTAAGAGGGTTCCCCTTTCTCCACATCCCCTCCAACACACGTTGTTTCCTGTCTTATTAATTCTGGCCGTCTTAACTGGTGTAAGGTGATATCTCAATGTGGTTTTGATTTGAATCTGCCTGATGGCTAGTGATGATGAACACTTTTTCACGTGTCTGATAGCCACTTGTATGTCTTCTTTGGAGAAGTGTCTGTTCATGTCTTCTGCCCATTTTTTGACGTGACTATCTGTTTTTTGAGTGTTGAGTTTGAGGAGTTCTTTATAGATCTTGGATATCAGCCCTTTGTCTGTAGTGTCATTTGTGAATATCTTCTCGCATCCCGTGGGTTGCCTCTTTGTTTTGTTGACTGTTTCCTTTGCTGTGCGGAAGCTTTTGATCTTGATGAAGTCAAGTTCATTTTCACTTTTGTTTCCTTTGCCTTTGAAGACGTGTCTTGAAAGAAGTTGTTGTGGTCGATGTCGAAGAAGTTACTGCCTATGTTCTCCATCAAAATCCTAAAGAAGAATATTTACTTATTAAAGATTTTATTATTTATTGGAGAGAGAGAGAGAGCACAAGAAGGAGGAGGGGCAGAGGCAGATAGAGAAGCAGACTTCCTGCTGAGCAGGGAACCCATCACGGGGCTCGATCCCGGGACCCTGGGAACATGACCAGAGCCAAAGGCAGATGCTTCACTGACTGGAGTCACCCGGGTGTCCCTCAATTTATTTTTTATTGTCTTTTTAAAAGATTTTATCTTTAAATCATCTCTACACCTAGTGTGGGGCTTGAACTCACGACCCCAAGACCAAGAGCCGTGTGCTCCCCTGACTGAGCCAGCCGCGTACCCCGAGACCTCACTGTACCCCAGGGTCTGCACCATGAACGGCCACTTGCAGCCTCTCATGAAGAGGCACGTCCTGCTGCTGATCCAAGTGGGCACCGGAGTCGCTCAGAACTTTGCCCCCAATTCGGAGACTAATATTTTCCAAGTTCCAGGAATACTGTGTCTTCTTGGGGGACACAGACATCACCAGGCCCCCACTTCCAGCTGCTGGAACTGTGCCGCCGCCGTACTTGGTGAGTGAACACGCACCCAGGTTGAACGATGACGCAGGAAGCCTGGCACTGGGAGAACCTGCTTCACGGGGCGGACACTGAGGGTCAGGACGCTAGTCACTGCCCGGGGCCCACCCACTGCTCAGCAGCTGCTTGAGCACGTCCCTCCTGCCTCTCTGGGGCGCCCTTACTTCTGTGTGCACAGGCCGAGCGGGTAATTCCTTAAACCCTTCATAACCTGTTTTCTTTTCAAGGATTCCGGTTTCGTGTGTTCATGAGTCCAGAAAGCTGGGTTTGTGGAACCCGACTAGGGCCACAAAAAGTCCTGGATACGAGGGGGGAGCTCAGCAAATTTCCTGGACAGGTTCCTGTGACCTTCGTAGGCTGTGCACGTTAAGGAAAGTCAAGCCTTCTAAACATCTTTTAAAGTCGCCCACAAACTGGCAAACTTAAGGGAAGCAGTGGGACGAAAATCCACAGTCTGATGGCCCCCTGTGTCCCGACGGTCCCTGACTCATGGGGCTCACACGCGGACCTCTCTGAAGGCAGAGGCCATGGTGCAGGGGCAGCAGCCCCATCCCCCGCACACCCACAAAGGTGCAAAGTGAGCCTCGGCTCCTCCACGGCTGTGCCAAACGCCCAGCTTCCGCCGGCAGGTGGGTGCGAAGGAACGGCACTTCCTTGTAGAGAAGGACCAAGCCGCTCAGCCGACGTAACCCGTGGTCAGGAGGCTCCTGCCTGACTCAGCCCTACCCATAAAAGGGAATCGCGCGGCAAATCGGCTGGAAAAACCGCTCTTGATTCTCGAAGCTGCGACCGTCTCAGTGGCCTGGCCGCTCCCGCAGAGCAGTGGGTCCCGGGCATCAGGCCGGATTCGGGGCAAGGCCTCTGGCGCAGCTCTGCGCCGGTGGATGGACGCGGCCGAGCTGAGAGCGGCCCGAGGCACCTGCGGCTGCCAAGCGGGCAAGGACCAGAGCGGAGGCGGGCAGCCCCCGGCGCTGCGCTGAGTCACTTGGAAAAGACAAAGGACCGTGTGCCGAGCGGGCGGCTCGCATAGCTCCAGGCAGCCAACCCTCCCAGTTCACGCAGATACAATCTTAATTATTAATGGCTGAGGTGGAAAACAGCTGCCCTGAAGTTAGGAAATTCAAGTGGGTTGTTTGCTTGGATTACATCGTACAGAAGAGGGTCTGTCCTGGGGAGTCCAGCCCGCCGGGTCTGCTCTAAGTCCAGGCACATTCCTGGTCCCCTCTCGTGAGGGGCCCGCGGGTCCCGGTGCAGGAACTGAGATCCACGGGCACCCCCGCGCCTCCAAGGGCGTGGAGTGCGATTGTCCTCGAGCCTCAGGACTGGTCTGAACGGCACAGGCTGGGGCGCATCCCGGGGCCCACCGTAGGCTGCCCTGTGCGCTCGGATCCTGGCGAGCCCAGCGACCCCGCCGTGAGTGAGGCTGTGTGCTGTTAGTTACGCAAGCGCGGGCAGCGCCTCCGGGAACGAGACCAGTAAACCCCGAGAAAGTGCTCCCGTCAGACTTTGGAACTGACCGTCTTCCCTCGTCCTTGACTCCGTGGGAAGGTCTTGGCCATGGCACCACCGGCATGTAGCACTGACTTGCCACACAGTCTGATTTTTGAATTATTTCAATGAAGAGTGTGTTTTAAAAATTAGAAATGAATGTCAAATTTCATCAAATGCAGTCACGGAAAATCAGATGAGAGTCTCTGCCATCTCTTGGGGAGGGGGTCACCGATCTGTTTCCTGATATTAAAACATGTCTTTGGTTTAAAACTCAAAGATGGGGGCGCCTGGGTGGCTCAGTGGTTAAAGCCTCTGCCTTCGGCTCGGGTCGTGATCTCAGGGTCCTGGGATCAAGCCCCACATCGGGCTCTCTGCTCAGCAGGGAGCCTGCCTCCTCCTCCTCCTCTCTCTCTGCCTGCCTCTCTGCCTACTTGTGATCTGTCTGTCAAATAAATAAAAATCTGTAAAAAAAATAAATAAATAAAACTCAAAGATGATCATGACATATTATTGTTTTAATCCGATGCTGGATTCTGTTTGCCATTGTTTTTGTTTGTTTTGTTTTTTAGAGAGAGAGGAGAGAGCATGACCAGGGCAGGAGGAGCAGAGAGAGAGAGAGAGAGAGAATCCCAAGCAGACTCCACACTCAGCAGGGAGCCCGACGTGGGGCACAGTCTCACGACCCTGAAATCATGACCTGAGCTGAAGCAGAGGGTCTGATGTTCAATCGACTGAGCCACCCAGGTGCCCCAGCAAGATGACATTGTTATAAGATTTTATTTATTTGAGAGAGAGAGAGAGAAAGGATGAGAGAGGGAAGGATCAGAGCGAGAAGCAGACGCCCCGCTGAGCAGGGAGCCTCTGCAGGACTCGGTCCAGGGCCTCCGAGATCATGACCTGAGCCGAAGGCAGACGCTTACCGACTAAGCCACCCGGGTGTCCCTAAATTATATCTTTAAATATTTTTTTGTGTCTTCCGACTTTCTTCCCCAGAGGGTGGAGGAGGGTGCTGGGAGGTGACACCTGTCCTTTCTTCGCCTTACGCATATTCTTCTCTGACTTTTGTGTGTATGATTTTCCCTAAAATCAATTTTAATTGTTTATTTTTAATCTCATTTTGCAAAATGTCCTCAAACTTGCCATCCGTGTCCTTCGCTGTCTTTTCTGTGAATCTGTTACCTTTTTCTTTTGCTCAGCTTGTGTTTTTGTCATCTGGTCCTTTTCTTTCCTCGACTCTCTCCGTTCTCCTTTGTGTTTTATGCCAGTGTTCAGTGCTGCCGTCTCGGCCCCGCGCTCTTTCCCGTGCATTGAGTCTCGCGTGCGGAGAGCAGCTCGCCTGCCGTCTCACCTGCGTGTGACAATGCTCTGCGGGGCTCGTCTCCGTGTCCATCCCTTCCAGTCATCTTATTTTTTTTTTTAAGATTTAATTTATTCATTTGAGAGAGATATGGAGAGAGAGCACACAAGCAGGGGAGGGGCAGAGGGAGGAGCAGACTCGCCACTGAGCCGGGAGCCCGACATGGGGCTGGATCCCAGGACCTGGAGATGATGACCTGAGCCAAAGACAGACGCTGCGCCCTCGGAGCCACCAGGCGCCCCTTCCAGTCATGTTCACCGACGGCTCTCTGGGGTCGCATCATCCCGTCGTGATCTGTGATTGTCATGCGTGTGCACCTCTGCTCGCAGGGGTCCATCTCACCGGGCCAGGGAGCACGCCCGTGCCGCTGGGCTGCGTGACGGCGGCCAGTCCGGGCAGCATGGTGTCTGTCTGGGTCTCAGGGAGCCCCTGAGATCACGTCACACGGGAGCCCGACACTCACCTGACCGTTCACCGTGTCCCGCCCGCAGCACGTGCCTCTCCCGGCTCCAGCCTCTGGGCCATCAACAGCCCCTCTGCTGGTTCCACTTCAACAGCCTCTGCAGCAGATGGCTTTCCCACAGCCCCGTGTCCCCAACACTCGTGTTCCAGGGGATTCCTTTCGCTCTGGGCTGTTCTATTATCTTTTCTTCCACACCAGGGGCCTTTGCTAGCCCCCGCCATGCGTGCTGTTGAGAAGGGAGAACTCTGGGCTCTGGGAAGGGGCAGAGTCCTCTCCCCCTTTGGCCTAATTCTCTCTGCGGTGGGCACCATTTGGGGGATTCTTGGTCCCGTCCTGGAGCACAGATATTTCCTGGTGTCTGGGAGGATGGAATTCCCATTTCTGGTTCTCCCTACCTTCGTTGCTCCCAGCTGTAATCAGAGGGAGGGAGCAGAGAGCCAGCCCGGCCGCCCCCGCAAGCTGGCGGTCACGGGCGACACTGGCCGGAGGAAGCAGTCAGTCCTTCCGCTCTGAGCAGAGCGCCCTTCCCACCAGCCACCCACCTGGAGGGGACACTTATGCAAAAGGACCTCATGATCTGAAACAGCCCCCAGTTCAGGCCTCCCTTACAACGTAAAAAACATTTCTGCTCTAAAGAAGAGTGATAAAAATAATTTCTCATTTGCTTACCCCAGTGGCTCATTAGGCAGAGATGCCCCCCGAGGGATGGCCTCCTGGCCCGGCCCCTCCTGTATGCCCGGACCCCTGCCGTGGAAGAGGACGCTGGGGGCTGTCGGACAAACTGTGAATCTTCCACAGGAGCTCGTCCAGCAGATCGGAGACCTCATCCAGGTAGTGATTCTGGAGCCAAGGAAATCAGATTAGTGAATGCCCTCAAGAAACGATTTTCCCCTCAATTTCTGAAGCATTTTCATGGTCCTGACTTTAAATGCTGTTGTACTTTGTAAGGGCGCTCCCTGGAGCCAGAGACCTGGTGCTGGGCCCGAATTCTTGATCTCAGTCCCCTGACCCCCCCAGGTCACGGACACATGTACACACACGTCCCTGATGCCCTGGGTCAGGGACACATGTGCACGCACGTCCCCGACACCCCGGGTCACAGACAAGTGTGCACATGTGTCCCCGACACCCCAGTCACGGACAGGTGTGCACACGCATCCCCGACGCCCTGGTTCACATGCATGAGCACGGATTTAAAGGCGCATGACAAAGAGTGAAGCCTTCTCAAAGCCCAAGATCGCCATCACCCATGGCTGGCTTTGGGACTGTAGCGCAGGACGCTGCAGTGCCGGTCACGAAGGCTGGTGAGGCATTCAGTGTGCTAATACCTGCTTTGCTGGCCATCACGTCGGGGACCAGGCCCAAACGCTCTACTTACGTCCCCGTGTTTGCGGAGAAGTTTGGCCCTGGTGGTCGAGACCCAAAGCAAAGAGTCGCTCTGTAGGGACAGAGGGGCTGTGTGTGTGTTGTGGGGGGCGGAATCATAAACTCGGTCATCCAAGGATATCACGAGTTAAGGGAAGAGAACGTGCTTGGTCACCAGCTAAGTGCTAGAATTTCCACGGGAAATGCCACGGCTCTGTGATGAGAGGACGCATAGAATCCCACGTGCTTTAACGGCCAGAAGTGAGGTTCTACAAGGAAAGATCGCGCTCGCCGGTCCAACACCCGCAGCTTACACGCCTCACGGCCACATCAGCCTCTTCCTGCGGTGGCTTCTGCAATCCCAACTGGGCCAGGACCGCCCCCCACACGTAGGCAGTCAGGTCGGCCAGGCTCACGAGCGACTGGCTTTGCAAAGATTTCCTTTTTCGAGCAAGAGTCGCGAGGGACCCTCTGAGCTGGGGAGAAGAAAGAAAAGACAGACTGATTTCATGTTATCAGGCAAAACATGGCTTTGTTGTTTTTTTTTTTTGTTTTTTTTGTTTTTTTTTTTAAAACATGGCTTTGTTAATGTGATAGACTGTAAAATGGAGATTCTATCTGATGACACTGTTTTAGGACCTTTTAGTAAGACAGTAACTGCTTAGCAAAAAAACAAAAACACCAGGAAATAGCTCTTGTGCACAGAACTGGACCCTAACGAGATGAACCCAACAATGAACGTGGATGTATAAACGGGCATATACATCAAGGGTGTTTTCAGTCTCTAACAGGTGAGGACGAAGATTGTCAACATGGTGTGCGTTTCCACAAGCAGACTTGGTTTTGGGGTGCTCCGCGGCACCGCCGGGATCTGGGGGCCCCACCGTGAGCGGCGCCTGTGCCCAGGAGACAGGAAGACGAGCTCACATGCTCCCTGTGGACGGGCACCAGCTGTTTCCTTCTTTACTGCAGGCTGAGACCTGTTCTCAGGCTCACAAAGCCTGTGGGCACCGAACTCAAAGTTGCATGCATTTGACTGTTATAAAAATAGTCCAAACAAGCCAAGTTTGGGCCGTTTAGAGCCTGCTTTGCATGCGCTGCAGAATCGCACAGACGGCTGTTACCCAGTTCCCGGACTCCGACACGCTGCTGCCCTTGGGAGGTCTGACTCAGACTTCCGGCTTGCTGCTGGGCGACGTCTACACTAAAAGACCCTCCCACCCCTGCCCTTCTCCCCTTCCTTTTTTTTTTTTTTTTTTTTAAGATTTTATTTATTTATTTGACAGACAGATCACAAGCAGACCGAGAGGCAGGTGGAGAGGGAGAAGCAGGCTCCCCGCTGAGCAGAGAGCCCGATGTGGGGCTGAGTCCCAGGACCCTGGGATCACGACCTGAGCCGAAGGCAGAGGATTTAACCCACTGAGCCACCCTGGCGTCCCCCCTTCTCCCTTTCTTGACGGTGGCCCCAAGACACAGCATCTGGATGGGCTTGGGCTGTGACACCTGTCAGGACGTGGCCACATACAGCTTGTGTGTCTTCCCGTCTCTCATGGTCATATCTCTTTCCCAGATCAGCCCTAAATCCCTTGAGCCCCTGCCCACGTGTCAGAACCCCGCAGGGATGTCTAGGTCTGAGGACAGGACACCGTCCGTTCAGACCGCATACGTGGGTCTGAGGCTTCTCTGCTCTACCAGCTACACGAGCCCCAGGAGCCAGCAGTGATGTGTCCCGACCCCTGTGTGCAGGGCCCCCAGGGCCACTGCCTTCCGGTTCCTGGCGATAAGGTCCAAGCACTTCATCATCTTAGCGAGACGTCCAGGGCCCACCATGCCTGGCTCCAAGCATCGTTTCCAAAGCCACACCTGCCTGGCCCTGGGCCCCAGCATGGGCCGCACCACCACCCTTGCTCCTGTGATACTCCTCCCACCCACAGATGCCACTCCCTTTGAGGAGATGCCTCAGATACATGAATACATACACATAAATAAAAATAAAATAAAATAGCATGTAATTTGCTAAAAACTACAGAACACTGAAGAGAGACATCAAAAAAGACCAAAATACATGGAGACTGACAGCATTCTTGGGGTGATCTTATTGGGAAGATGTCTGTTCTCCCCAAATCTGATTTACACATTCGCAGCAAGCTCGAGCAAAACCCCAAAATGCTGTTTCACAGATGCCGACAAGCTGATTCTGTAACTTATGTGGAAACGCAGAAGAACTAGAGCAGGCCCAACTGGAAAAGGGCGAATCTGGAAGACTGGCCTGTGCTACGTGAAGACTCACTGAGCAGCTCTAGCCATCACGACAGAATGGGGCTATGATGGAACCGGTCGGTGGACCAGAACAGATGAGCCAGAAGCAGACTCGCGGAAGCCACAGACTGGTTTGTGATGAAGATACACGGGCAATTCAACATGCTTTTAAAAAAGATTTATTTATCTATTTGATAGACAGAGAGAGAGAAAGATCATGAGCCGGAGGGGCAGAAAGAGGCAGAGAATTGCAAGCAGACTCTGTGCTGAGCTCTGAGCCGACAAGGGGCTCGATCTCAGGATCCCAAGATCACGACCCGAGCTGAACCCAAGAACCGGATGTTCAACCAGCAGCACCAGCCAGGTGCCCCCTGACGTGCTCTTCAAAGACGGTGTCAAGAAGAACTGGACATCCCAAACGGCCGAGAACACTCACTCTGCTCTGAGCCATGTATCTTACACTAACGTGGACTCAGAATGGACCACTGACCTACATCTAAAACAGAAAACCATAAAGCTTCTAGAAGAAACGTAGGAGAAAATGCATGGGAGTGTGGGGTTGCCATTTGCTGATAGGACACCAGCGGAATCTACACAAGAAGAAATCAAGAAACTGGCCTCTGCAAATGTTAACAACTTCTGCAAGAAACACAGTTAGAGGAACAACAAGGAAAAGCCACAGAATGGGAGAAACACTTGCAAACCACATATCCAATGAAGGAAAAGTATCGAAAATACAAAATTTGCTATAATTCTTTGTTTATACACGGGTCTTCCTTTATGGACTGTGGATCGTGTCCCCTTATGTTTGTTCCACCATTGCCTGAATAGAATAGGTATTCTTTAAGCATTTGCTGAATGAGTGCATGAATGAAAAAAACTAGTGGATGGATGGATGGACGGACGGACGGACGAGTGGATGGGACAGGTGGATGGATGGTGGGTGGATGGGTGGATGGAAGACTAGATGGGTGGATGGAGGAAAAGCAGAGGGAAGGAGAGAGGGTGGGAGCGAGGGATGGAGAGATGGGTGGACGGATGGATGGGTGGGAAGATGGGAGACTAGACGGATGGATGAGCAGTGAGCAGGGAGCAAGGAACACTGCAAAAAAAAAAAAAAACAAAGAGCTCAGGTTTGAGTATTGTCAAGGCTCGAGTTTACGCTGGGGTGTGTGTGTGTGTGATATGACTACATTTGCAGGTGGCAGATCAGTAGGAGGGTAGTAAACAGAGAGCCCCATTCCCAACTCAGCCCGCCGAGGCCAGAACACCTATCCAGTGAAGGCTGACTGATGGAGGGAAACCTTTATGAAACAGGAAGTTTGAAATAACAAGGGAAGAGTTAGCAGCAACCATGAGAGGAGGCTGGGAAAGAGACAGGGAGTGACTCAGTGCCTGGAGGACCAGGGGCTCCCTCGAAGAGGCAGCCCGCAGCCCGCGATGCCGGTCTTGCTGGACCTGTCCTCGTTGCCGCAGTGAGCAGCCTCACCCAGCGCAGGACAGGTGGGCCTCAGGGAGCCAAGGCCGTGCAGAAACGTGCAAACGGACCACGGAGAACTTCACCCCACGCCAGGTGGGTCCCGGCACACCGCGACTTCTGGGATGCATGCACGTACCATTCCCCACCACACAGTGCTCACTGCTATGAAAAGGGCCCCGCGGCACCCAGCCAGGGCCCACAGGTCAGACTCGGAAGGGCCACGGGATGTGTGTGTCTGGCTTCTTCCTGGAAGACGGAACAGCAGGTCTCGGGAGAAGTCTGCGAAGGTGCAGGGCGGTACCGTGCACAGGTGGCAGCGGGCGGCCAGCATCAGGACACCCACCAGCTGCAGGGAGAAAGACCCATGACTCTGGGCTCTGGGGCCTCGGAGCCCAGACTGGTGTGCGGACTTTTTAATGCTTTAAAGCAACAACAAGCTTGGAGAAGCAGTTTTTGCAGTGTTGACCATGTCATCCCTCGTGGCCTGGATCTGTCTCGTGCACACCCTCTGGGGCCCTGCTCCCCTCCCCTTCCCTCTCTCCCCCTCCCTCCCCCTTTCACTATCCCTCCCCCACTCTCTCCCGGCAACAACGACCCTCTCCCAGCCACCCCCCCCTCCGACTCCCTTGCCCATCTCAAGTTGGCGGGGCGGGGCGGCAGAGGGGGGGCATCTCTGCTGCTTCCTCCCTGTCCTTCGTGTCCCCAGCACCCAGCAAGGGCTCAATAAAATAAGCCACTTCAGAAGTAAAGGCTGTTAAGTTTAGTTCAGATGAAGTTTTGTGGTCTGGTTGTTGTAACAGGCTGGGAATTTGGCCTGGGAGCCTGGGGTTGTCCCCTGGGCCCAGTGAGTGAGTGTGTGTGTGTGTATCTAACTCACCTGCACCAAAGGCCAGCAGCCCGTTGTCACAGGCCCACACGGGCTGCAGTGTGTGCACTGACTGTCACAGGGAACCCTGGGCTGCATCCGTTCCAGGCCCCCACTGGCCCCCATTTCCCTCGCTTAGCCCCAGCCCTGCACCCACAGCCTCCCTACAAACTCTCGGGCTCTCACTCCACTATTATTCACTCCCTACGTGGGATCGCACCCTACAGTGGTCCACCATCTAGACCGAGCCAGTGCGGTTTCCCGGAACACCTGTCCTCACCCGCCCGTGGTTTCTGAATGGCTCGGATCCCACTACCTAATTTGGACACGATTTATTCATGATATTCTGTGCTTTTTCCTTCACAAAAAAGCATTCTTCCCATCGCTACGTGGTAGAATAATGACCAGTTTAATACACAAGTTCCACATACATGTACTCTCTCAGCACGCCGTGCCCCCCAGGCACACACATGCCAGGAGCTTCTGGAGCTGGAGCTCGGGCACTGGTCCCACAGTCGGGACAGTGGGTTTGGGGGAGGTGTGGCCAGGCTTGAAGCCAGGTCTCCGACTCCTGGGTCCTGGTTTGCACAGTCTGTCCCCCTGAGCATAAGGCCAGCAGGGCTGGGGGACCTGTGCCTGGTTCCCCGTGAGCCGCCTGAGCCTGGGACCCTGACAGCCAGAACCTCATCAGGCCTGATGACAGTCCGGCTGTGGGGGCCCACCAGGGGCTGACGGGCTGGGGCAAGCTCTCCCCCCGGGGGCCAGGTCAGAATCACCCGCACCCCAGAATCTGGCCAGCATCCCATGCGGGGCTCTGGGCCTCCTGATTCTGGGCATCAACAGCCTGCCAGACGGGGCCTGCCCTGGACTGAGACCCGGGGCCCGGGGTGGGAGCCAGGCTTCCTGAGAACCCTACACGTGCGCTGTCTTCCGGGCCCACAGAGGCCGATTCCACGTGGGGGTAAACTGCACTCAAGTGGGTGTCAGGTACTCATGGGGGGCATTTGGGTGCAGGGCCAGCCTTAGGGGCAAGGGAGGTGGGGGCCCTCGCTGGCATTAGCACCCTGCTCCTCCCTCCGAGGAAGAACTCCCCCTACCCCAACCGCCATGCTTAGCTGTAATAATTCGGGGCGGGAATTACTAGAGAGCCCAGGCCCCATTCCTGGCACGCAGAACCCGCTCCATGGGTGGTGATAACCACAGCACGAGTGGTAAGAACAAGTGCTCGGAGCGGGGGTCCGGCAGAGCACCGTGGAGTGAGTCTGGGCTCCCGTGCTCAGGAGCTCACCTCACCCTAGAACCACCAGCACCCATGATTAAAACCACTCCAGGGTGCTGGACGGCCAGGCCTCTAGGTTGTGTCTCCCCGGAGAGAACACGGACTGTGCTGGCTCGTCAGGGAGAGAACTGGCCCCGGGGAGCCCTCTTACCCCTGCCGTGCAGACGCCAGCCCGCGAGCGACGCAGCAGGAGGGAGCAGCAGGCCGTCGAGCTCTGAATGCCAACGAGGAAGGCGAGCTTCAGCATCAAGAGGAACAAAACGGTCCCCTGGAGCCAGGTCACCCTCTGAGATGGAAGGACAGGGCAGGTCGGCATGTCCCGCCAGCTCCGGAGGGCACGCAGACGCAGGCACACCAGACCACACTCACTGTCGCCCCACAATGACCCCTGGACAGGACTGCCCCGCCCACATCGGCGAGAAGATCACGGACAGAATGTGTACCGCCCCTTCCTGAGGCCAGGCCCAGCCCTCTGTGACCTGCTAAGTGTGCCCAGAGACGGGGTGTGCCGGCCAGCAGCCTGCCGTTCCCTGAGCCCAGCAAGGGAAAGCCAGGCAGGGCCAAGCCGGAATCCTGCTGGAAGAAAGAGGCCGAGGGACACTGGGGCGCAGAGAAAGGCAGACCCCGAGCCCGCCATCCGTCCCAGGGAGCGGCCACCGACGGGAGTGAAGCAGAGCGTCCCACCTTCCTCCCTCCCAGAGCCTCCAGCCTTGAGGACGGACAGACAATGAGCCAAGTCATCACAACGCAGGTCCTAGTGGAGGCTGGTTAGTGCCATGAGGATGGGGTGACATTTAACGGAGACATGAATGCCGGGAGCGGGTGCACTGGGCTGGGTCGGCTCCTCTGGTGGACCCCATCCCGGTGGGGGTCAGTCCCCGCTTCAAGCTGCACCTGTCCCCATGGCAGGACCGGCTCACACCATCTGCCGCTGGGACGGCCGCAGACGGAAGAGAGAGGACAGACCTGACGTGTCTGAGTCCGGCTGTGCCTCCTTGACGCCTCCTCCACACCTGTTCCCTCCCCCACTCAGGGTCCCGGGGAGTCGCTGAGCACCTCCGTGTTCTGAGTCACGCTGCCCACAGACCACGCCCCTCCCCCCTCCCCCCCACCTGCAACACGGATTCAGCCCTTCCCTGTGCCGCTCTCCTTCATCCTCGAGCTCAGAGCATTTTCTCAGTATGGAATAAATCCCTTGTCTGGAACCTTCTAGAACGTGTATGACCTCTTCCTTTGGACAGTGTCGCAGGGCGTGGACCACCAGGACACTCTGCCGTACCTGATTCCATGAGGCCGCGAGGCTGAGGTCCGTAAATCCTTGGAAATGTCCTCCGCGGAAGTGGTCCGTCACGTCCCCAGTGAGCGTGGCCAGGTGGCTGGAGGCTGTGTGGCAGGCGAGGTTGGCTCCCAGGACGGCAAGCTGCAGCAGGGGGGGCAAGGAGCCTCAGGGCACTGGGGAGGGCCACGGTGGCCCCCACGGCTCAGGGCGCAACATCAGGACGCAAGCAGCGAGGGGCACTGATCTCGCGCTGTCGGCCACGAACACGACCGCAGGGGAGACAGCAAGACGGCTGGGGTCAGCCGGGGCATAAGCAGGATCGTGTCCAGGTGGGGATGTGGCTGTCCCCGTTTTCCTCACGGCAGAGGACGGCAGTGGCTACCTCCAGCCAGTTCCCTGGTTTGCGCCAGTATCTGCGGACGCCGTCCTTGGCCAGGCTGCGGACTTGCAAGCAGACGTGAGTCAGGCTGAGCAGCAGGAAGGCCAGCTGGTGGAGGGAACGACCGCAGAGCACCCAGAAGGACCCAGAGTGCCCGTGCTTTCCCGAGCCCCGCACTCCCGGCTGCCTCCCTGCCCAGACCCTCCTGCAGAGACGCAGCACGAACCCGTCTCCGGCTCTGCAGGGCGCGGGCGCGAAGCCTGCCCCCCCGACCCCCCGCCCGGGCACCTGCTCCCGCAGAGCCACCCGCCCGTTCCCGGGCCAGGCGTGAGGGACGCGGGTGAGCTCACCGCGGGCCTAGTGCACAGGCAGACCGTGAGCGCCACCCGGCAGGGTCCTCCCCGCCCGTCCTCAGCCGGCTCCGGAGAATGACTTTTCCCACATCCGTCAAACACATATCATGGGCTCCCTGGCCGCGCCGAGCTCCCGCATCAGGACTTCCCCGAAGCTCTAACGCTTCTCTCGGCCTCGACGAGCCGCGCGTTCCCGCTTGCCCGCGTTCACTCGCTCAGAACGCCCGCAGTGAGCAGAAGCTCAGTGAGGGTCGGGGCAGGTCAGCCCTGCTTGGCTCCCCTGGACCCTCCCAGTTGACACTTTGAGGCTAATAAAGCCACTTTTCAGGACGCTGCTCCGTCCCCCTGGGGAGCAGTGCTGGCCTGGGCCGAAGTTCAGGTCGGAACAGACAGAGGCTGATGGTCCTGAGTGCCAGGCTCTGCGTCCTTGCGGGTCCAAGTGGAGGTGGGGGGGCAGGCCGCAGGGGAGCCCTGGGATCCGCATGCAGGGGAGGGGCGGGAGGACCCACCTCGGGAAGCGTGGGGCTGGACCACAGGGCCGAGCCACTGCCGAAGACAGCCAGCGACTGCACCAGCGGGGACAGGGCCAGGTCCCCTGTGGGCAGCCTCTCGGCGCGCAGGGACACGCTGGACAGGAGCCGAGTGGGAGGGTTGTAGAGAGTGAAGTGCACGGACACGGCTCTGGTGCTGCGGTCGATCCACCGGCGGGCCCGGAGGCCGCTCAGGGCTGCGTGTGCTGCTGGCCTGCAAAGTGCAGCAGGTCGGGGCAAGGCCTGCACGGAGCCCCCACCCCCGGCCTCGCACTCCAGGCCCCTGAGGCTGCCCGGGTTCCTGGGGCTGGACAGATGCACATGGGCGCATGCCCCATCCTTGCCCAGGACCCTGAGGCTGGGGCGCTCCCAGGAGGGAGGCCCTCCATCTCTCATGGGCACGACTGGGGGAGACGTGACCATCTCTGTCTGCGAGGCCTCCAGAACCTTCTTGTATCTTTTCCTGCTGTGGACTCGCTGTGGTGTTGGAAAGGAGTTCCCGTTGACCCGTGTTTGGTAACAATGAAAGGGTCTCGCTCCTGTGTTGCCGGCTTCACTTGGGGGCACCCATCACCTGCCGCAGGGCCCCTGTCACCCCCACACAGGTCGTGCGCTGCCACAGCTGCCAGGGCCGGGCCACCCACCGGGGACTGTAGCTGCAGCTTGGGGCTCGTCGGCACAGCACCGGACCGAGGTGCGGCTGCCCTCCCTCGCGGAGCCTAAGAGCACCAGGAGGCCCCGTGAGCACCTGCTCAGCACCAGGCCAGCGGGGACAAGTGTCCTTTAGGTCCCCTGACCTCTAGGCCTCAGGCAAACTCTGGAGGAATGTTCGGCTTGTTCATCCCTGCGCTCAGAGACTGAAGCCCTCTGCCGGCATTGACCTTCCGACACGGCCTCCCTGCGCTGGGCCTCACTCCCCTCCTCTGCGGTGAGAACACACCTGCCCTTGCCCTGCCAGCACCGGGCCGTACACGGAGCCAGGGACGGGCAGGCCAGAGCCGACCTCTGAATCCCACTGACCTGGTGCGGCCCAGGCTGAGCACCCAGGGATCCCTGGCCCCACAGTCTCCGGGGCCGCTTGGGGCTACTCTTTGGGTGGCAGGATCTGTCGCAGAGGGGGCGTCGGGGCCGCCAGCTTTGGGGCCACGTGGAGGAGGGCAGTCCTCTGTAAGCACTGAAGCTGGGCTGGGAGGCTGAAGGAGAGACCGCCAGTCAGAGGGAGAAGCAGACGCTCGCTTCAGAGTCAGCCCTGTGGCCTGGGGGGTCCAAGGCTGGCCACACGCGGCCCCTGCTCCCTCAAAGCCCCCTCATTGTCCCTGAGCTCCAGCTGAGCCCGAAGGATCAGGGCTCCAGCCAGCACCTGAGCTGTACACCTGTCCTGGTTTGGACGTCAGAAGGGCTCCATCTCCGGAGGACGAGGGTGAGATGCCCGCCCTCCAGCAGCCCCTCCCACCCAGGAGGAGATATGAGAATCCTGGTAGGGAGTATTTTCAGGATTTTAGATAGAGATGTCCTGGTTTCCCACAGCGTGCCAGGACCGGCAGAGGGCGCGGGAAAGGTTTGGCTGTCCCGGATCCTGGCCACTGAGGATTTCAAGTCACAGCCAGGGTCCCGGGGAGGGTCTGGCGGTCTGCGGCCTTTCCACCTGATGTGTCCAAGGTTACCTAACTCTAACTGTATTTCACAGAGAACAAACTGTGGTCGCCAGCAGGGCGGTGGGCGGGGGGTCAGGGACACCGGCAATGGGGACTGAGGATGGGGACGTGGTGAGCAGCAGGTGACACACAGAAGGGCTACATCGGTGTCATGTGCACCTGGGACTTATGTAACCCGGTGTGTTCACTCTGCTTCAGTAGAAGTACACACGGGGCGAGACACACACAGGGTGAGCCCCGGGGGAAACGCACCTGCACAGAGTCGGGCAGGGAGCGGCGTACCTCGCCCGCGTCGCTGGGAGCCTCCCTCCACTGCCGGATCAGCACGGCGCCCAGCACGTAGCACTTCCCGCCAAGGGCTCCCGGCTGGAGGAGAAAGGGACACGCGAGACCGCTGGACAGACTGCGCGGCCGGAACGTGCCGCTCGCTGTGCTGGGACAGCCCCCACCTCCAGCTCAGACGTCAGGACGGTCCCCCCCACCCCGCTACAAACCCCCCACCGCCTTGAAGAGCAGTGTGAGGAGGACACGGCTTCCTCACACTCTCTGGACCGAACCTGAAGCGTCACTTTGTGTCTTTTTCTAGAGTGTGTCGGGTGCTACCGCACGCGACCGCACGCCACAACGGAAGTGGCATCAGAAGGACCCCGGACCCTGAACATGGGTTTGTGTGGCACAGATCCACAGAAATGTGCATGTCTCTCGAGAAAGACAGGAAGGCACTGTAGGTGCCTTTTCTCCCCCTTAGGATTCCCTTAATGACATTTTCTCGTCTCTGGCCTTCTTGTAAGAACACAGCATAGGACGCAGCTGACACACAAAACACGTGCTTGTCGACCAGGCACTCGGGAGGCTCGTGGCCCACGGTCGGCTGGTTCGAGCTCAGCTCTGGGGGAGTCAAAAGTGACACGTGGAATTTCGACTGCCGGGGTGGAGGGGGACCGCGAACCCTGTGCTTTTCAAGGGTCGATGGTGTGGTTTGAGGAATGCAACACAAAGTCATTTTATTTTTTTTAAAACAAGGAAGGAAATGAAAAATAAGCAGGGAATTGGGTCATTCTATGAAATGCAGATTCCTTGGCAATTTTTCTCAGAATCTGGGGAGATTCTCCTGTCTCCTGGCTGTTTCCTGGATGCTCCCCCCGTCCCGGGGTGCCCTGTGCCCCGTGTCACAGCGTTTTGCATAGTGATCTAGCCCTCTGTCCCCACTGGCCATGCCCTTTCGTCCCGCGCGGCTGGGCACCTGCTGGTGTCTGGGCGTGCACGTGCGGCGGAGGCGGGTGTGCGGGGACGGGGAAGCAGCGGGAGGCAGCCGCTGGCCCACCGCCTCCTGGCCATTCAGGAGTACACGCAGTGGGGTGCCTGGGGGCACAGTTGGTGGCGTGTCCAACTCTTGGGTATCGGCTCAGGTCGTGATGTCAGGGTCGTGAGGTCGAGCCCCGCGTGTCGGGCTCTGAGCTCAGCAGTGAAGTCTACTTCTCTCCTCCTGCTCTGCCCCTCCCCTGGCTCGTGCTCTTTCTCTCTGTCTCTCTCAAATCGATCCATCTTGGAAAGAGAGAGCGCATGTGGCATTGCCGGTCCAGCATCCCGGCATCCCCGCCCCACCATGGCCCACTGCCGCCAGGACCTGTGCGGAGAGCAGACAGAAGCCCACCTGAGCGCCCGGCGGGCCGGCGGTGGGGGCGCCTGCCCCGTGCAGGCCGTCCAGCAGCGTGGTCAGACTCCAGCCCCACCAGTCCCCCACACTTCTCAGGCCTCCGGAGGCGCTCCCGGCTCCCCTGAACACGAGAGCAGAGACAACAAGTGATCTTTCTCTCACGAGTCAGAAGCACCTGCGGGCGTGAAGGCAGAGCCATGAGCAGTAGGAGGTACCATGGGACCCTGGGGAGCCCTCTGCTCCCCCAAGTCATATTGCGGGAAAGCTGTGACAAGTTCGGAGAAGATCTAAACCCCAGCCATCCAAGGACACAATTTTCATCATCCTGCCTCATCCAGCCACCAAATCTTGACCCCACCCTAAAGAACACAGCGAGGACGAGCTCTTCAAACGCCAGTCTGCTGTCATTAAACAGATGTGAGCACAAGGCGGGCCATCGCGCAGCTCCTGAGTTGGCGGCAGCCCGTCCTCCCAGCTCCACACCCAGTGGCTGTGGCCATAGCACGGAGTGGACCGTGTTGGGAAGGTGTGACAGCTGGGGGCTGTTGCTCCCCAGAGCCCATGTTCCACTTACCACCGCAGCTCAGAGACTGTCCCAGCAAGGGACTGGGAGTTACTATGTTGCTGACAGAGGCAGATTTTAGAGACCCTTAGGAAGTGCTTTAAAACCTGACAGTCATGGGGTACCTGGGTGGCTCTGTGGGTTAAAGCCTCTGCCTTCTGCTCAGGTCATGGTCTCAGGGTCCTGGGATCGAGCCCCACATCGGGCTCTCTGCTCAGCGGGGAGCCTGCTTCCTCCTCTCTCTCTCTCTGCCTGCCTCTCTGCCTACTTGTGATCTCTCTCTCTGTCAAACAAATAAATGAATAAATCTTTAAAAAAAACCCAAAAAACTGACAGTCATGACAGAAACTGGACAATATAAAAGGGAAAGAGATCCGAGAGGAAGAAGTGTCCTATTAGTGACATGTTAGCGCAATGTCACTGGTGCATAGATTAACAAAGAAGCAAATGATCTCAACCAACACTCGCGTGTGCCATAAATATGTTCAAACACGTCCGCGGCGCGTGGAAGTAAGTCCGGTGAGCCAGTGTATCTTACTGTTTCTATCTCCTTCTTACAGACTCACCCGCGCCTGACTTCTATCTTTCCTTGGTTCATCCACTTTCCGAGCCTAATCCAAGCTGAACCTTTATACGGTGCTGGTTATCAGCTTCGCTCACGGATTGAAACCCTAGTAGAACCACAGTTTGGAGGGACTGCTATCACTTCCTGACATCCGCTCCCCATTGGGATGACATTAAAGAAACAGAGGTTTCAAGAAAGACCTAGATGTGGGGGCACCTTGGGGACTCAATCAGTTGAGCGTCGACTCTTGGTTTCAGCTCAGGTCATGATCTCAGGGTCCTGGGATCAAGCCCCACATCTGCCCTCAGCAGAGTTTGCTTGTCTCTCTCCCTCTGCTCCTCCCCTACCTACCAAGCATTCTCTCTATCTCTAAAATAAAGAAAAATTTTAAGGAAAAAAATGAAAAGACCTGCATGTGACCAGAGACAGCTGTCACACGCCCAGACTGTGCACAACTCACGCCTCGTTCTCAACACATGCGGAGAGTAGAGAGTGAAACCAAACCGTGCAAGAATGTTCTCACTCTGCATTAATTAGCTATTAAATAAAACAGGTCTATAGAGCGCAAGAAACGTTGCAAAACTGAAGTCAGTAGTTCTCTCCCACTCACAGCTCTTGGACAGAGAGACTATCCCGTTTATCAGGGCTTTATTCGCTGGTTTGTTTCTGTTTTACTTGGACTTGCATGAAGACTTGACTGAGTCCAGAAAGGCTTCAAAGAAAACTCGACTATGACGGAATGGAACATCGCGATCATAGTTCTGGTGAAGACCTGAGGAATCTAGCAGCCGAACGGCCTCGCCTTACGGACGGGGTCACTCAGCCCCGAGTCGGAGGACTTGCCGCAGGCACCTGCTCGCAGAACAGAGCACGACAGAGCCCGGGCCCTGAGTCAGACGTGATCCAGCTGAGCTTGGTTCTTCCTGGAATCCGGCAAACTCCAAGCCTTGAGACGCTGTCGAAGTTTCAGGATCAGGTACCGGGCGGGGCGAGGGTGGTGGAGAGGGTCCCCCTGAGCATCCCAGTATCAACCGGGACACAGATGCCCCTGCCTGGTGGCCAGCCCACCAGAGGTAGTGGGATTTTGCATCGTGCAGGAAATATGGGTCCGTGACACCCGGGGCCAGTGCTGAGTGGCGCCTCCACGGTGTGTACGGCTCGGCAGGGGGGGACCGTCGCACAAATATTATCTTGGCTGCGGCATTTCTGATCTGAGTACCAAGGGGCAACAATTTGCATGAAAAATATGTCAAGTAGGGCTGACTCATGAAATACGAGATCAAAAGTAAACGATCGAAGCCAGAAATAGCTCAGGTTTGTCTTTCCCTTTCCAGGGGCGGCCCCGCGGTCACTCTGCTTTGCACACGGCGCCCCCTGCCGGCACAAGCTGTGCTTTGGAGGACGGGGGCGGCGGGAGAGCCGGCTGAACCCCGGTCCTTCATGCACACAGCAGCAGTTTCTGCGCGAAGAAAGGCAGTTTCGTGGCCACAGTGTCCCGCAGAGTGTCCAGACTCACGAACCCGGGCGTCCACTAGTGGCTTCTATCCCTACTTTGCTCGCCCGGCATCCGGCATCTGGGCGGTATCAATCACTAGCTCTCACAGAAGAAAACAAATACACCCTTAAGTAGTAGATAAAACCAAACAGATGTGCCAGCCACCCACCTCTGTCCCCCCCAAAGCAGCAGAACTGAAGGGCATCAAATTGAATTACTTAGTCAAGGGCAACATACCCATAGGAAAAAATGCAGTAATGTGTTTTAAAATATTCTTCCTAGAGATGCCTGGGTGGCTCAGTGGGTTAAGTGTGTGACTCTGGCTCAGGTCATGATCTCCGGGCTGGGGGACTGAGCCCCGCGTGGGGCTCCCTGCTCAGTGGAGCCTGCTTCTCCCTCTGCCTCTGCTGCTCTGCCTGCTAGTGCACACATGATCTCTCTCTCTCTTTCTCTCTCTCTCTCTCAGAATAATAAAATCTTTAAAAAATAAAATAAAATAAAATCTTCTCCAGAGAAAGAGAAAGTAAATCTTGGAATACCGTGTTTTACTTCCGCCTCCTAAACGGTAGTAAAGAATCCATATGGGTTCGTGTCATGCCCTTCAGAATTCAAAGCCAAACGTCCTTGAAAGAACTATCAGACTGAATATTTTTGGCAGGTGAAACAAAGTCATTTAGTAACAACTGTAAAAAAAAAAAAATGCCACCTGAAGGGTCCACCTTGATGTGCTTCCTGTCCCAATTTCAGAAAGGCTGAAACGTGGAGAAAATTCTGGCACTGCAAAGTGCTGCTCGTGGTTGCTTCTGGGTGGGACTGTCCTTGAGGGTTTTCTGCTTGTCCTTCCATATTTACCTACAACGAACATCTGCTACTTTTATTTATTTAATTTTTAAGATTTTATTTTATTTGAGAGAGAGTGAGAGGGAGCACGAGTTGGGGGAGGAGCAGAGGGAGAAGCAGCCTCCCCGCCGAGCAGGGAGCCCAACGCGGGGCTCCATCCCTGGACCCTGGGATCATGACCTGAGCCGAAGGCAGAGGCTTACCCCACGGAGCCCCCCGGGCATCCCAGCATCTACTGCTTTTAAAAGTAGGAAGAAACAAATGAGCACTTGAGAAGCGGTAGAGAACTCGAGGGGAATTATCACCACTCGATATCGTGTGCCATTTCTTGTGAATCGCAAGTCTTTGGTCGAGGAACTTGTAACCTCCACACAAAAGCAACCCCACTAACCTATCTTAGCGTCTTCGCACCCAGACCCTAACATGCCTCAAAATATCGTTTCACTATTACCAAAATGAGATGCTTTGAACGTGCCCAAAGTCTGCAAAGAGAGGCCTCCCATGAACGGGGGGAAACAGTGCCCAAGGCAATTTGACCACTTTTTCCATATTTCCTTTCTGGGACAGTGGCCAAGCGCCTTCCCTGAGCCTCTGTTTTGCAGAATTAAAATGTCCTGAGGGCGAGCACTCGATGATCTGGGGGTCCCCTTCTTCCCGGACAGACTGTAGTAGCAGACAGACACGACTGGTTCAAAATAACGAAGTAACCCTCACCCCGAAACCCTGGCCTCTGGGTCCCTCGTCAGCATGTGCTGGCCACGAACAGCTGGTGCGGTGGCCGGGGGTCTGGAGAAGGTGGACAACACTTCCTACCTCGTAAACTCACTCCGGATGGCTTGACCGAGAGAACGTTCGTCCCAGGAACGCTGCGCACAGAGTATAAGCGCGCGCAGAAGGAGCATGAGGACGCACAGGCAGGTGTCTCTACGAGAAACACATCACACAGTGAGCACCCACACCGACCCTGGGGTCCAGACCCAGCAAAGCAGGTTTCGGAACTGGGCTTTTAGATCCTTTTAAGTCCCCGGGTGAATTTTCCTAGAAGGTGTGAACTGTGTGCATTTTCTTCTGCACGTCGCCATCCCATTTCCCCAGCACCGTTTCTAAAATCCGTTCTCCACTGCGAAGGGCCTCGGTGTCGTGTCAGGAAAAGAGCCGAGCGTGTGTGTGCTGACCGACCACCAATACCGGCGTCTCGGTTACCGTGGCTTCGCTTCGTAGTGAGCCCTAAAGCCACGCAGAGCCAGCCCTTGGCTTTGTTGTTCTTTTTCCAGAATCGGTTTGGTTATTCTGGTTCTTCTCCATGTAAGTTTTCAGATTAGCTCGCCAACAGCTACAGAAAAGTTTGTGGGGCTTTGGTTGGGACTGATCAAGTCGGGAGGAACGGGCTCCTCGAGACAAGTGTCCCAGTGCATGGGACATGTGTCTCTATTTCTTTAGCTTTTCTCTGAGATCGTCCATTAGTGTCTTGTGGTTTTTGACATATCAATTCTGCACGTTTTCTTCAATTTACTTAGAATATTCGAGATTTTCTGCAGAGACGATTCATGTCCTCTCGCAAGAGACTGTCGTGTTTTCCTTGCCTCCGGCCCCCTCCTTGCGGCCGGCCCTCCGACGTGAGGTTTAATCAGCGTCGGACACAGGGAGCTCCTCACCTTGTTCCTGATATTTAAAAGCACACGCTGTCTCATCACGAGTACGAGGCCAGGCGCACGAAACCCTGTGAAAGGGTTTCACAGACACCCTTTGTGACTTGAGGGCATTTCTTTTCCATTCCCAGTTTGCTGAGATATTTTTCTTCCCTGTAAACGGGTGTTGAATTTTGCCAAATGGTTTCTTCCCCGTCTGTTGAGATGAGCGCACAGTTTTCTTACTCGTCTGTCGCACCGTGGACCCGACTCACTGCTTCCTTCCCGCGTCTCCTTTACCCCAAAGGCAGCACTTCCATCTCTACTGGGTCTCGGGGCTTATTTGTGGAGATAACTGCTGTCCCCTCCCTCTCTGTGCCCTGCCTCCTAGGGACAGTGTGTGCTCTCTGGTCAACCACACACTGGGACAAGAACGTGGTCACACTAAGACCAGCCTGTTTGGGGTAGGTTACGTTCTTGGTGATCCGTTTCGGTCAGGACACACATAATATACACTTCTTCCTCTCTCCCTCTTTTCCTTTTAAAGATCTCGTTTATTTATTTATTTATGTGTTTGACGGCGAGAGAGCGCACGCAAAGCAGGGGGAGGCAGAGGGAGAGGGAGAAGCAGACTCCCCGCTGAGCGTGGACCCCGACACGGGCTCGATCCCAGGACCCTGAGATCACGAGCTGGGCTGAAATCCAGAGTCGGACGCTCCACCATCGGAGCCCCCTGGGCCCCCCCAGGTTATTATGGGGGTCCTGTCCCACCTGCCTTGCACCTGGTTCTTCCCGGGTCCTGCTGATGGGCTCCCTGCAGCAGGGGTGCTGGGGGAGCTCCGTGCGTCTGTGCCTGTGCGAGGCGCCTCCCAGTCCCCACGGTGGGACCAGGTGCATCCGCACCAGCACCACGTGACGTCCCATCTCTACAGGCTCACCAGCCGCCGCACGGGGACCAGATTCCAGACTTCGGTACTTTAACTGGTCATCTTGCATCCTACGTGCAAGTGACGTCCGCCTTTCTCTTCTCGGTGAGCCGTCTGCGTCCTGGGCCCGGTTTTGTTCTAAAGAGCTTGTTGGTCTTTTCCATTTTTCTGGAGCCTCTTTGTATTTGAAGATTAAGCCTTCGTCTGCTACAAATATCCTTCCTCGTCCGCCACTGCTTTTTTACCTAACGTATGACGTCATCAATCTCATCGCACGAGATTTTCTTCTGCAAGTTTCATGTCACCAAATCTGCTTTCTCTTGTCCTTTCTGGATTCTAAGTCACAGGAGGTTTTCCTCGCCCGCAGGTCATACACGGACACGCGCGTTCGCCCAGGACGTGTATGGTTTTGTCACGTTTAGATCTTTATTCGTGGGGAATGAGTTTGTGGACTCGTGTGCTGTGGCCCTTTTACTCGGGTCTGGTTCTGGATTTCCGACCCGCGTCTCCGGGGCTGTCCGCTGTCTGCGCGCAGAGCCACACTCTGCAGTGGGGGCCTGGGCTCCGGTCACGGCTGGCAGAGCGAGCCCCCACCGCTCCCCTCCTTGGCTCCCCGCGGCCGGCCCCAAGGGACTGCGCAACTGACCAGATCTGGTCAAGGAGAAGGGGAAGGAAGAAAAGAAAGGTCTCGAGGTCTTTGGGGGACTGTGTTGAAGGCAGACACGGATTTGGACAGAGCTGGAGAAGACGCGATGTTCACGGGACATTTGTGCGTTTCAGGACCGCTGGTGCTTTCCTGTGGAACTCGTGGGCATTTCCTCTCGCGGCGATGCCCGCGTGTGTTTGTGGTATTTTATTCCTTGGCCGTGGTAGAGACTTCTGTCAAGTCCTCTACCGGCTTGCGCTGTGTGCATGAAGGACACTGGGGTTTGCATTTTACTGTCACAACATGTTACTTTCCGTCTGTTTTCTCATTTTCATCTCTGTAGCATTTTCCAGACTTTTCGGCCCGGCATATGCAGGAACGGCTTCAGCCTCGCTCCAGACCTACTGTCTCTGGACCCACTTTCCCTAGGTGCCCCTCCCCTGCAGCTGGGCCCCAGCTGTACACCCTGCCCCCAGGGGCTGTGGGAGCAGAGCAAGGCCTGGCTGGCTGCCACCCACCTCAGGGCCACCCGTGTCCCGGTCTCTCTTCTCGTCCTCTCCCTGACGGCGCTGAGCTGGGCCGCGGACGGCGGACGTGCCCAGCGTAGGCGGCGAGCTCGCTGTCGGGCGGCCAGCATCTGTGGGGACGATAGTGCTGTGAGCTGGGGCCACGGATGGGGGTAGGGTGAGGGCGGGGAGCTCCGGCACTCCTGCCAAGCCCAGGGATCAGCAGCGCTGTCTGTGCCTCCTGGGGCTGGGGACAGGGACACTTTGTGTGGGTCACCAACACCACACTGGTGGGCAGTGGGCCGTTCACAAAGTCCTTTCCTGGCCCAGGCCAGCTCTGTGGGCAGTCTCACTGTGCAGGAGCCGGTCTGGCGCCGTCGGACGACAGCCTGGGTCAGGTGCTTGGGACACCTACGGAATCAGGGACCCTTCGTCCTGGGAAGTCACAGATGTGGAACCCCAGGCCTGGGACCCTCCTCCCTTACAGCTGATGCACCATCCTGAGTCCTGTGGGGGACAGGACACCGGTCTGGACACCTCGGGAGCGTGGGCACTCAGGTGTCCCGGATTCAAGGAATCAACAGCCATCCCCTCGGGTCCACCTGGCTTAGAGACATGCTGCTCTCAGGAGGTGCGGCGCCAGCCCCACATCAATGCTGCACCTTGACAGACCTCGAAGTTCTCTAAAATTATGGCCAAGCATTCCTTCTCATTGGCCTCAATAGCTTAAACTAAGCTCACGTTCTCGATGGTCTGATTTCTTTGGGATGGGGTAGAAGGAAGGAAACGGATCCTGTGTTCACCCAGTGCGTCTGTGCACACAAAGGAGCATAAAAAACTAAATCATACCCCAAAACACCATTGACTTTGAATCCACAGAGTACGCCCGAATGGGCGGGGCAGGGCTGGGGTGGGGCATGGATGGCGGCCTCACCTCCGCCATCTGGCTGGCAGGGTGGGGCGCATGGGAACTTGCACACTCCTCCGGCTCCGAGTGCAGGTCTCTGGTGGCCGCGTGCAGGGATTCGGTGAAGAAGTGCGCGTCATCTCTCCTTCTCCAGGCAAAGCCCAGGGCCGCGAGGCCCACCTGGAAGGAGAGGCCCGACGATGCGTACACGGTCACTGCCCCACGTCCCCAGTCACGATCCTACACAAGCTAGTGTCCCCGCCTGGGATTCCCAGGCCCCCCGTTCCCCAGGCTCCGTGTCCTCGAGTGAAAATGGGGTTCAAGAGACGCCCCCCGTCCTGGGATGTGTGTGTGGACAGCACGGCACAGGCCTGTCTCCCACGTTCTCCTCACACTCAGTCAAATGCGAAGACATGGGATCATGGGTCAGGAACGTGGAGCCCTCCCCCACTCCCAGGGCCCGCTGATGCACAGTGACCCCGCAGGAGGCCCCCTCCCCACGCTCACCAGAAGCGGCTGCGTGACGAAAACACAGCACAGCACGGACACCGTCAGCAGGTGCAGCCAGCGCACACACTGAGTCGGGTCGAACCTGTCCCCCCAGAGACAACAGCCATCAGCGCCCGCCTGCGTGTGCATGGGGACATCGTGCTCGAGGGCCCGGGCGGCAGGCGGCAGTGGGGCCGCAGCGGGGAGGGGGCTGTGGAGCTGGCCATCCCGTCGTTCTGCCCGATGTGGGGGAGGTTCTGTCGGGAGGGGTCCGGTGGGACGTCAACCCCGTGAAGCTGCTGAGCATGGAAGAGAAAGGAAAAGCCAGCACAGGGACGTGGAGAGCACGGAGCGGATAGGGGCAGGGGTTGGGGGGTGTTGGTTATAATAATGACAATAAAGTTTGCATCTGCAGAGCACTGAGCAGGTGCCAGGTGGCGAGGACGGAGGGTTTCAGTAGCTCCTCCTAAAACCTTGTGGGTTTTCCCATTTCCCAGCTGAGCAAACTGAGTCACAGAGGATTTTGTTGGTTTGTTTTCTAAGTAACTTGCCCGCCATCATTGCCGTCATCGTGTAGAAAGGGAGGAGCTGGGGTGGGAGGAGAGGGAAGCTCCCCCTGCCCCACGGGAGCCCCGCTGGACCGCCCCGGGGACACCGGGGACCCAAGCTGCCCAGGGAACCAGACGGGAGAGGCCACGGTGTGGACAGACAGACGGGAATCACTGTACCAGTACACCTGGCCCAGAGCACAGTGTCTCAGGAGCTCTGCAGCGGCATTCCCTTCTCCCCGGCCTCTCATCCACCGGGACTCCGTCCAGGCCAGACTGCTGTCCCAGAGCTGGCCGGGCCCAGTGGCCTTTTGGGGTTTGTACACGAATTCCTTACCCCCAGGGCCATGGGAGGGAGAAACGAGGACCAAAATTGCAATAGCCCATCTGGGCCCACACGTTGCGTTACCAGAAACACATGGAGGTTTTTGCTAAGTCTGAACTCTCCTGTCCAGACTCAGGGACATCTGAAAACCGTGACTGGTTACCTGTATCCTAGAAATGCCGTCCCTACGCCACAGGCCACGGAGACAATCCCACAAACGGCCCACGCCGCGGATGCTGACCAAGGCAGCAGCGCCCGCAGCCACCGGAGAGCAGCGAGTCCTCCAAGTCCGCTGTCGGGGGCTAAGGGAGAGCAGGAAGAGGTACGTGTAAGAGACCTCATCACTTCCGTCCACCCAAGTGTGGTCGTTAATTCTGTCAGTGGGCCTGGGCCGTGGGTGTGCAGACATCGGGTGACCAGTATTCTGGGCATGTCCGTGAGGGGTTTCTAGGGGGATGAACATGTAAACGGCTGGACAGAGGAAAGCGGGCTGCCTGCCCAGTGTGGGTGGGCCTCATCCAATCAGGTGAAGGCTGGTATACAAGGAAAGGCCAACCTTCCGGAGGAAGAGAGAATTCCTCCTGCCCGAGGGCTTTTGAGCAGGACACCTGCCTTCTCCTGTCTTGGGACTTGAACTGAAACACTGGTGCTCCTGGGTCTCCAGCTTGTGGACCATGGGGCGTTCAGACCTGCCCACCCCCATGAGCGAGCGAGCTGGTTCCTTGTATGTACACACGCGCCCTTCCCACACCCTGTACCCAGTGCCACAGACCTGCAATTTTGCGCAGAGCAGCCAGGTCTACACAGCAGTGACACGGCTGCGTGTAGCAACCACCCTCCCCGGCCTAGATGGAAAGGGGCCTTACTTCCTCAGGTCCTTAGGGCAGAGCGCTTTTCGCACTCAGCGTTCTCCATCAGCCCGATGCCACAGTCCGGGCCACAGGTTAGCGTTTCCACTGTGCGCGTGAAGGAGATGGAGGGAGGAGCGGGGAGGAAGCGGAAGGGTTGGGGGGGGTCAGGGGACGGGGGAGTCGGGAGGGGGAATGGGGGGAGCAAGGGAGGAGGTGGAGGAGCTGAGGGGGAGGAGGGGGAGGAGTGGGGAGGAGAGGGAAGAGAAAAGGGGGAGGAGAGGAGGAGGAAGGGTGAGAAAGGGGGGAGGGCGAGGACAAGAGCAGAGAGGAGGGGGAAGGAGGAGCAGGGGGAGGGGAGGACAGCGCGTAGAGGAGGGACCATGTGGCAGCAGCGGCCTCTTGCAGGCTCCACTGGGTGAGTCCCCTGGGGTTGAGCACATGATCAGAGGGTCCCTGCCTGTTTTCACGTCTCCAAGAGGAAGTCATGGAGCCCCACTTTCTCAGGCGATTGCTCCAATAGGAAGACCCCCCAGGGCCCGTCTGGAGGCAGAAGGCGGTCAGCTGACACAGACTCAGGAGCACCCGCCGGGGAGGGGACGCTGGGCAGGGGAAGGGAAGGACACTTGCTGCACGTACAACGGGGACACCGGAGCTCAGGCGCTGTCCTGTCTCGAGGACCTCCCCCATGTCCAGTCGGTGGGGCGTGAGCCTTTGTGCTCTTCCACCCCCCACCCTGGCCGGGCATGAGTGTGGGGTGCCATCCCCAGGGCGTGTGCCCTCCTCATTCCACCAGCCCCGGCATTGCAGGCCGCCAATCCCAGGTCCCATCCACACACGGAAGCCAGGGGATTTATACCCCACACCCCAGTGCACGGGGTGCCTTGAGGGTCAGCCCAGCCACACCCGGCTGCCTCCCGCTGCCCTTGCCACCTCGCCAACCACGGTCCACGGAGCACTGTCCACGGTCAGCGCCCGAACCTGGGTGACAGGGAGCCGGGAAGTACACTGCTCACGCACCCGCAGCCCTGGGCCCCACAGCCACGCGCACCTGTCCGGCCAGGCCCCGGACGGCCCCCCTGGACAGCACTGACCGGAGGCTTGGCTGCCCCCTGGGGGCCCCGTCCCCACTGGTTCTCCGCTGAGCTACTGGCTCATCCGAAGCTGTCGCAAGTCACGCTGCTCCACAGCAACTGAAGCCTGTTCCTGACCTTTTCAAAGACGTGAGCAAACCCACGTGCGTATACAGCAGAAACGGTCAGGACTTGGGAACCGAACCCACGGCTGTTTCAGACGGGCCTGGTGTCCATGTGACCAGAGCGTCCGGCCTCATTGGACACAGCTCCCGCTGTGTGACCCCTGTGTCACCCAGCGGCCGAGGATACAGAAGGGGCCCAGCATTGTACCCAACGTCACCTTGCACATGGAGAATGCTGTGGGTCCCCTTCTCCCTCGGAGCCTGCTGGCCGGGGTCAGCTCCGCGGGGCCCCCGCTCTGGGGATGGACAGCCCGCACTTCGGCCACCTGCTGCCCTCCCGTGGGCCCTGGCGTGCCCCGAGAGGCCCTGACCCTGGAAGAGACAAGGTCGGGGTGAGGTTAACACCTCGGCGCCCGCAGTTCCCTTGCCATATCGTGTTCTCCATGGCACGGCTTGTGAGCTTTCTTAGGAGCTGGGCCGTGACCTCCACGAGCCTCAGGCTGGGGAAGGTTCTGGGAAGGAGGCGCAGGCCATCCTGGGACCAGCTCACTCGCATCTGTAGAGGGTGGCGGGGCGCCCACAGGCCAGGACGGGATGGCTGCAGCCACCTCGGATGCCAGGGGCCCTCCGGGAGCCCGACCCGGACCCGCCAGCACAGGGCTCGGGCAAGGCTCACTGTGGCAGGGCAGAGAGGCGGCCCCACACAGGGGAGCAGAGGGCACCGAGGCCTGTACAAGCGGGAGCTCTCAGTGGGGAGGCGGAGATTGGAAAGCACAAGGACCACACGTCCCCCACACGTCAGGACAAACCAGCAACCGCAGCCCTCTCGCGTGGCCTCCGCTGGGGCTCCTGACAGCGGGCCTCGAGCTCCCTGGGGAACAGGCCCATCTCTCCGCAGGATCCACCCTGCTCGGGGTCCCCACCCTGGGCCTGACCAGCCGTGTCCAGGCCACGGCCGAGGGAGACACAGAGACACAGAGACACAGAGAAACACAGAGACACAGAGAAACACAGAGACACAGAGACGCACAGCTGTATTTACCTCTTGCATCTTGTGGGCGTCTGCCGTCCTCCCGCGGGAGTGAGGGCCTGATTTAAACAAAGTCCGAGTTATGACGTTAAAGCCAGAATCTAGGGTCTCTGGGAGACAGCCTGGGAAATAGGCCTCCCTGAGACACGGGACGTGGCTGCCAGTGTGGCCCGCCCGCGGGGCATGGGCTGCACGGCGCCTTGTGAGGCTTTCACGCGGACGGAGTAAAGCTCGCTGTCCTCGCAGTGAACAACAGCGAACATGGGGGACGGGGGAACGGGAGACACGTGGTGTCCTCTGCAGGATAGAGGGCGGAGACTTCACCACTAGCCATCGCTGTGGTTTGTAAACGAACAGGAAACACTTCCAGGCTTTTTCTAAACACACACTTACCCTGAGCTGCCTCGGCTGGCGCTCTTCTCAGGGGCAGGCAGGGCTGCGCACGGAACAGCCTGCTGGCTTCCTGCAGAAGGAAGGAGGCTGCTGGGGGCGGGCATGCTACTGTGTGGAGGACCCGGGCCAGCAGGGCATGTGGACGGGCCGCCCCGTACCTGGCTGAGCCTCAGGAGCAGCGACAGGAGCTGTGCCCCGGGAGCAGCCAGCAGCGAGCACAGGAGCCCTGTCTGGAAGGACCCAGCGGCGGCATGGAGGGTGCCGAGAGCCCATGGGAGCTGTAGGAAGACAGCAGTGGGGACACGGGGAACGCGTCCGCTGTAGTCACCGACGTCTTTAAGGTAAACGGGTACCCTGTGTTTAACCAAAGCTCTGTCTCCCTAAACCCTTGGAAACAATGGAAACTTGCAAGGAATCCCTCTGTTTTTCTAAAATACACGTCTCTCCAGGTTGAACGAACGTGTGCTGCGTGCCCACTTCCTGCTGGGCAAGCTTCCTGCGCCCCTGGCTGAGTCCTTGCCACGATCTGATGAGAAGGCGTCCGTGTCCCGGACACATTCTATGTCCCGAACATGAGCAGAGAAGATCAGACAAAGGGTCCACCCCAGAGGGGAGGGCAAGTTCAGGACCTCGCCCTGTTCCTGTCCTAGCTGGACCCTGCCTTTCAAATTCTTGCTGCCTGCACAGATTTATCTGGCCAGAGGATTTTTCAAATTTGAAATAACTGCCAACTTTAGAAAAAAAAAAAATCCAGGAGTGTGCTCTGGGGACAGTCCAGACTGCTCGCTCTGGAGAAGTCACACTCCGTGGCAGGAGGGCGCGAGCTCTGCATGGCAGAGATCAAGGAGGGAGGCCTGTGTCGGCCCCCACCCCCCACCCCTGGCTCCGTCCAGGCCAGCCTCCCCTCTGTGGCACTCAAGGCACTGGGCTCCCTCCCCCGACTTGGAACCTTTCTGCCAGGACTGTGAGTTTCGCTAATGCCAGGGCTGAGAACCTGTCGATGGCCAGTCTGGGAAGCGGAAGCCGCTTCCAGGAGAATCCAGGGCCTCCCACCTGCTCTGGTCCTGCCGCCGTGAGCAGGGCGGCGAGACAGGCGTACGCGCACAGCAAGGCGAAGGCCACAGTGAGGCGCGCGGTGTGCGGGAAGCCGCTGGGGGACGGCCGGCTGTACACGGAGGCCCAGATGTGGAAATCCTCCAGATACTCCGTGAACTTGGAATACAAGAGCTGAAACAGACCGGGAGAGAGACGCTGGGCCAACGGCGAGAACTCCGGGTAGGCGGGCAGTGATTCTCTGGGTGATGCCACTAGCTTGTCAGCTCGTCGGCCCGTCGCTGGGCCTCCCAGGCCCTCACTCGGCACCCTGGATCTGCGCTGGGGCACCCGCGGCTCTGGGACAAGCTGTCCCTCTGCCTCTCCCGTCTCACCCCTGAGCACCTTCACGCCCTGCCCCACGGAGCCTCTGTCTACAAGCCCTCCCCGTTCCCAGCACGCTGCCTGCAACACAGGTGATTTTCACTGGGCTCTGAGTGCACTGTGGGCTGGGAGCGTGCCTGGCCCTGGCTGTCCTCAGCAGCCCTGCGGGGTCGGCCACATGGCGGGCAGCTCGCCACCTACAGAATCGCGCTGGGTACAAAAGGTTCAGTTCAACCCGAGGAGTGCTCGGTGCTCAACGCTAGTCTAGGAAAACCGCGATGAGCATTAGAACACAGAGCCAAATCCAGGGAAAACAGGTTTAACGGGATGAGAATATATCTTCAGGATGTGGCTCAGTCCGTGGGGCGACTGCTTTTGGCTCAGGTCATGATCCCAGAGTCCCGGGATTGAGTCCCGCATCGGGCTCCCAGCTCCACAGGGTGTCTGCTTCTCCCTCTGACCTCTCCCCTCTCATGCTCTCTCTCACTCTCCCCCTCAAATGGATAAATGAAATCTTTAGAACGAAAAAAAGAATGTATCTTCATCAGTGGACTGGCCAACAGGTGGTCTCAGGACTAACACGTACAGACTTCTCCCCACAAGTTCTCAAGCGGAACAGCTGGAGCATGAGCGCGACTGTTTTGTCCGTCATGATGGCGCACAGACACTGGTCTGAGGGAAGGTGCCGGCCGAGCCAGGCCCTCAGCTGTGCGGGGCTGAAGACTTTCCACACTGCCCGCGCCCGTGGTCATTGTCTTACTCTGTCGGCAGTGCCCACGTGGTGAGCCCGGCCCTCTCGCCCATGACAGGTGGTGACAGGGACACGCTGGAAAGAAGGATCTGGTGACGTGGGAGGACACCAGCCCTCCCTGGCCTCCGCCCGCCTGAGACCAGCTGCGAAACTGGGCTCTGGGAACACAAAGTCCCCGTCGAGGTGTCTCTACGACTACAGGAAAGAGAACCACCATGTCCAGCTGGCACACCCGGCCCTTCAGTGACGAGTCTACAGAAAAGTCACGGGGACAATTCGCCTTAAGTGTAAAATGCCTAAGTGTCATCCTGACTGGACCAAACTCTCTCCTGGAAGATCGGGGACGCGGGTAGAGCGAGTCTCATGGGTGTTTGGTGAGATTCTTGGTCCTGTCCTTGCTCTTGATCGCGTGCATTCAGCCCCCAGGTCACGCTCGTACGGCTGCCTGGCCATCTTGGGGTTCAGGATGCACAGGGCGCTGCCGTCCTTACCTAGTGGCCCTCTGGACCCTGCAGACCTCGGGCAACAGTAAATTATGCGAGTGTTATTACGTCAGCACAGCAGTGCCTGAAGGAGGACTCATCCTCGCGCGCGCTGGCCCGCTCGATGCCCCGTTGACAGCACGGCCACCTTGACGCCAGCTGCAGTGCGGTTTAGGAAACAGCCGCAGGGAGAAGCAGCGCCGGCATCGCAGCCGGCCGGCCGGTCACCTACCTTCCGGAAGCCGAGGCCCCGGCGCAGGCAGCCCAGCTCCCGTTCCACACGGCCGTCGTCCCTGCTCGCGGCCAGCCAGCACTCGGCGGGGAAGAGCCAGCTCCTCCTGGGCCCAGGCCCCAGCTCTCCCACCATGACGTGGCTCACATACCAGGCCGGGGAGGGCCCACGGCTGTCGTGCCAGAGGCGGATGCCCCGGAGCGGGCCCAGCAGAGCGGGGGCGCTGAGGACACACAGCAGCCACAGTCAGGACAGGGTCTGGGCGGTGGGCGCCCCACAGGGCAGCCTCAGCCTCAATTCTCACCCTCGGAGGCACCTCGGACCTGTCGAGCCATGCGCTAGGACCCACGGACCCTCTCTGGAGCATGGTGCGCGGACAGGGAGCTCCCGCGGGCCCCTGGCCATGCTGGTCAGTAATCCCACGCTCCACTCCCGCGCGCCCGCCAGCCCCCTAGAGCCCCGTCCACCCCAGCTCCCTCACACATCTGTGTCCGGTGTGGACGAGTCTGGAGCTCACCTATTCTTAGTGAAGACAGGACCCAGACCGACACAGACCGTACACGAGGTTCTCCAGGAGAAAAGCATTTAGTGCAGCTTCTCCCCATTGTCTGAACCACTTGGACTCCTGGGAAGTGGCCCCTCCCCGTCCAGCCACACTATGGTCTTTGCACGGCCACGGGTCCTTGCTCTTCCCAATGTAGGGGGACCCAAATTAGCTGAGCGGGCACCGTGCCGTCTGAGCACCCCCAGTGTGTAAACTAGCACCCCCTCACACACTCCCGCACGAATCTACGTCCAACAGCACCGTGAACGACTTCGTAAGACCGTCTGTGCACAGAGCTACACCATTGGGACGGGCCTTGCTCACCTCAGGACAAAAGTGTGTCTGGAATTCCTTTCGAACAGGGGCTTCTCCGGACAATAGAGTTCTCTGGGTTCTGAAGACCCGTTCTCACCACGTAGAACAATGTAAACCTCGAGACAAAAACACAAGGTAGGGGTTTGAGATTCTGGACACAAAACACTAAGCTGACTCAGAAAGGGGTATCGCCTGCCAGCCCCCAGCCTTTCCAGAGCCTTCCGGCCCGAGGGACCAAGGGGACACCCAGTCCTGTCCCTGCATGGCCCCTCCCATGCTTCCCCAGCAGAGGCCCGGGAAAGAGCGCCTGTCCTGCCAGGCTGGCCAGATTTCTACGTATTTGATCTAGAAGAGCCAGATGGCAACTCGGATTCCCTAGGGCATGTGTTGATCTCAGGAGGGAGCGGACAGACAGTGGGCGCGTCCTCATCCCTCGGCTCAGACGGAGACGGGGAAGGCCTGAGGGCCCTCCGGGGGCTGTGACCATGACCGGGCTAGATGAGGTGCCTGCAGACACACTTTCCCAGCTGCGCGGGGTTCACGACTCCCCACCGGGGTGGGTTCTGTGGCCCAGAAACACACGATCAATCTTTCAGTTAGGAAAGTTCCTTATTTATTTCCAGTTTTTAAAATCCTTCCCCATCGCAGAGCACGCATTTTCTTCGAGAAGTTTCTAAACTTTGTTTTAGTCTGCAAGTCTCCAGTCTGTGGAGCTGCTTTGGAGTGTAACGCGAAGTAGGGGTTTACTAGGGCTTTCTTCCACAGGAAAAGCCACGGTCCCCCAGTATCTTGTGGAATGGCCACTTTTCCTCCCATCCTGCCCCGTGATGCCCAGCTCCAGCTATAGCCGCATGCCCTCGTCTGTCCGTCTGTCTCACACAGGGCTGGACGTGCTGGCTGCTCTCCACGGAGAAGGTGGAGGGGCCGAGGCTTGGGGGGTGGCCCTGAGGACAAGGAGGGCTCACATTGGCAGGCACGAGGGAGTGCACGGTGGGGGAAAGGAGCCCCCGACTCTGCATGGAGGAAGATGGGGCAGCTGGGAAGGTCAGTCTCCACGTGGGGCGTGTCGGGGCCGTCACTCACGCCATCCACAACCTTGCACACCACAGAGTGCAAGTGCCAGGATGACCCACTTACCTTGGCACTGCAGCGGGCAGGGGACCGGAAGCCTGTGTCCACGACAAGTGCGTACAGCTGATGGCCGGGAGGAGCATCTTCTTGCAGAAAAATGTAACCAGCTTTCTCCTTCTCCTGAAAATCTTCACGTCTGCTTTTAGTAACCAGAAGTGCATAGAGCACCGTAAAAACGACAATCAAAATGCCGGGAAGCAGGTTCTCCAGGCGTCTGTAAATGAGAGGAGAGGAACAAGTGGTGAATTATAGAAATAAACATTCGGGCAAAGACTAACCAATGCCCCTCAGCGCTGGCTCACATGCACGCACACCCACAAGCACACCCACACGCTCACACACACAGAGCAGCCCACGCTGGTCTCCACTGATACGTTTGTAAATGCTTGTCTGTCTCGTAACTGCGAGGAGAAAGTAGATTCTTACTGGGGCAGGAGACCAAGCAGGGAAGGGTGGAGGGGGCTGCGAGGCCTCTGCCGTCCTCATGCTAGGACAGGTCTGAGTCCCTCAGGGAAAGGAGCCACTGGAGGCCGACTCAGGCATAAGGACTCAGACAGAGACGGCTGGTGAGACACCAGCTTCTGCATCTGAAGCCCGTGCGGGGCAGCCACTCAGGGCCTCTCTCCGAGGACCTTTCTTGGTGAAACGAGGTAGAACAGCCATCTTGCTGCTTATGTGAAGACTCAGGAGAACGATGTCCGCAAAGTGCTTCATGTGGGCGTATCAGACACTCCCTCCCTCTTGGAGATCCTGCCTACGCGCCCCGTCCCTCCCACCGTGCGTGGTCGGGCTGCCTGCTCCCCACCGCACCTGGCCCTCGCCTCCTGCTCCCGGCACTGGAGCTGGCCAGATCCCTCCAGACCCACAGAGTGGGGTCCACTGCGAGTCATTAGTGCCAGGACCTTGACCTGGAGTCTCACGGGACTCTGATGGGTTTCCGAGGGCAGGTGCTTCACAGGGACGCTGGTCCCCCAGAATGCACCTGTCTCTGCCTGACTCGAGGTGCTGCCTTTTATCTGGGTGTCCCCAAGTCCTGTCCCCCCTCAAGTCATATCTGAAAGCACAGTTGAACAGCTGTCCTGAGTCCCACTCGCTGGACGCCTGGTGGCCTCACTGTCCCCAGCACCTGTGGTGTCAGTGACCCTCTGGCTGGTCTACAAAGCAATCAGCTCTTTGACGACTGATTCAGTAACACAGCGTGGAAGGTTCCCCACTACATCAGCATGAGGGAGACCCAACGCTCTGCAGGAAATGCCGACCCGGCCACCGATACTCATTCCGCAAACCCCCACTCGGTGTCTGCTGTGGCCGAGCCCGGTCGGGGCTCCGTATGCGTGACTGGGCAGCGGGCTCCTGCCCGCACAAGCTCACCCTCTACTCACCCACAGTTCAGAATCCAAATACATGTGTTCTGTGTAAAACATGTGCCACAGAAACAAGCTTGAGTTGAAATCCACTATCTAAACTGGGACACTTTTGGGGCGCCTGGCTGGCTCAGTAGAAGAGTGTGTGATTCTTGATCCTGGGGTCGTGAGTTAGAAAAAGCAGCTAAAAGGGGACTTTTGAAGAGGAAGAGGGAGCTATGAAAACGCACAAACCAGAAGGGCACACACCGTGTCCTCGCTGACGAGACTGCCCCAGTGAGTGCCCACCGACCAGGGTCCCGGTGAACCGAAGCCGAGTTGGATGGGACGTATGCTGACTTTCTCGGGCTTTGTGTCTCCTGTCCATGGATGTAGGGATGGACAGACAGACAGAGAAGATTCCAAAACTCAAAACAGTAACAGGTGACATGGGTTTCACGCATCCGTGATCTAGAAAACAGAACTCACCTCTGCCACTTGGAAACGTCACTCATTGAAAAGGTGGCATTCAGGCTTCTTCTCGTCACAGAAGCCGGCGCGAGGCGGTCGTAGCTGGGAGGGAGGCACGGGTTAGGACGCCAAACGTGTGCCAAGAGCGGCGTCTACCGTGTCATGTACGCGGGTTAAAGGAGGGGCAGAAAGGCTGACGGGTTCTAGTCATTCTAACCTCACGGGATGGCTCAGTGTGCACACGGTGTACGGTCTGGGTCAGCCCAGAGCCCGGCAGGTGTAAGCCCAGCCCCGCTGTGGGCAGACACGTAGCCACCAACCAGACACGGCACCACCGTCCACCCACGGGCGCGTTTCAACAGACGTCTACAGCCGTCGCCTCGGCGGGGGGCACAAGAGCCCTAGAAAGCCAGACCCTGCTCTCCGAGAGGCTGCAGCCCGGGGGGAGCCGGGCCCGCAGACGGGGAGGGCACACGAACCAGGTACTGCAGCCGTTTTCACAGAGACTGGGGGCCAGGGAGGCCAGGCACCGGGCCCCATGCGGAAGAAAGTACAGTGAACTTCTAAAAGTCTCCAGTTTGTCCTCAACAGTACGTCTGTACCTGCAGCTCACTTTCTCCGGAGATGTTCCTGGCCGTGGAGAGAACCCTGCGGATTTCCACTCCCTCTCTTCCCAGAAGAGGCACCGCACCCACTGGAAACACACCGTATAGTTCACTGCCTGTGCGAAATGTTTGTTTGGAGGGCGTCTGTCGTAGTCAGCGTCCAGTAAGGATAAATATCCCAAGTGGGTGTCTAAAGAAGGAAAAACAAACACAACTGAAATTTGCAGAAAGACGTAATGTATTCCCAGGGGGCCAGAGCAGTGGGCAGCAGGGCAGGGGGCAGGGGGCAGGGCTGGCAGAGGAGAGGCTGGTGGGGTAGGGGAGAGGCCCTCTGGCACTGCCTCTCCCAGGGCACGGAAGCTGCGAGGCAAATGGGTCCACTGCCGATTTTCATGGGGTCTGGCAGAGTGTGAGATATGTTTGCCTACATGCCAGTACCCTCTAGACACCCCGAACGGGCCACCCCCTGGCCAGGAGACACAGGACCCCGGAGGCAGCTCCCCCAGCTCCACACAGCCCCTTCCTGCTTCTCCTTGGCCTGTCAGCCAGCTGCTGGTCCTGGGTCTGCACGGTCCCCATGAGGACAGCACAGTGACCGTGCATTGTTAGTCTATCACTTGGGAGTAACTTTTTATGTTTAGAAGGAAAAATATTTGACATTCCATTTATTTAAAATTTTTCCCTAAGAGAATGCAAGCTGGTGCAGCCACTCTGGAAAACAGCATGGAGGTTCCTCAAAAAACTGAAAATAGAGCTACCCTATGACCCAGCAATTGCACTACTGGGTATTTACCCTAAAGATACAAGCGTAGTGATCCGAAGGGGCACGTGCATCCGAATGTTTATAGCAGCAATGTCCACAGTAGCCAAACTATGGAAAGAACCTAGATGTCCATCAACAGATGAATGGATAAAGAAGATGTGGTATATATACACAATGGAATACTATGCAGCCATCA
>NW_019154135.1:11924919-12014366 GCF_002288905.1 Enhydra lutris kenyoni | reverse complement strand
ATATGATCTCCCTGATATGAGGAAGTGGAGATGCAACATGGGGGGGTTGGGGAGTAGGAAAAGAAAAAATGAAAGAAGATGGGATCGGGAGGGAGACAAACCATAAAAGATTTAATCTCAAAAAACAGACTGAGGGTTGCTGGGGGGAGTGGGGACGGGAGAGGGTGGTGGGGATATGGACATTGGGGAGGGTGTGTGCTATGGTGAGTGCTGTGAAATGTGTAAACCTGGTGAGTCACAGACCTGTACCTCTGGGGATAAAAACACATTATATGTTTATTAAAAAATTTTAAAAAATTGTCCCTAAGACTTTTTTAAAAGATTTTTAAAAAGATGTATTTATTTATTTGAGAGAGAGTGGGGGGAGGGGTAGAAGGAGAGGAAGAGAAAATCTCCAGCAGACTCCGTGCTGGGCACAGAGCCCGACGTGGGGCTTGATCCCATGACCCTGAGATCATCACCTGGGCCAAAACCAAGACTTGGACACTCAACTGACCGAGTCACCCAGGCGCCCCTTGCCCCTAAGACTTTTTATTAAGCGATGTTGGGACAAGTAGCTACTAACTTGCTTGTAAAAATAGGAAATCAGATCTGCATCTCATACCCTCTACAGCACCATCAATCAGAGACCTAAACGCAAGCTCACGGGCCGTGCAGACACAAGAAGAAATCATAGATGTGAATGATCTTCTCTCATAACCTGGCATAGGAATGAATTTCTAACAAGGACTCACTCACAATCTAAGGGTAATTTTTAATAAGTTCATAAACATTATTTTATTTTTTATTTTTTTTTTTTATTTTTTTTTTATTTATTTATTTGACAGAGAGAGATCACAAGCAGGCAGAGAGGAAGGCAGAGAGAGAGGGGGGAAGAAGGCTCCCCGCCGAGCAGAGAGTCCAACGCGGGACTCGATCCCAGGACCCCAGGATCATGACCTGAGCCGAAGGCAGAGGCCCAACCCACCGAGCCACCCAGGCGCCCTAAACATTATTTTTTAAAAAAAGCTTTTGCAAAGCAAAACAGCTCAATAAAAACGAAGTTGGAAACTGTAGGAGTCAAGAAAAAATAAACTCAAGACAGAAATGGATATATATGGACCGCTCATAAAAAAAAAAAAAGGGGGTAAGGCCTTTAAGTGTATGAAGAAATGCTCATATCACAACATATATTGCATATTAAAACTACCATTTCTCAAGTAACCATCTGGCAAAATTCAAAATCTTGAAAACATAGTCTGTTGGCGAAGCTGTGGGGAAACAGGCCCTGTGTTCATACTGGGGGAGCTGGGCGTGGAGTTTGGCCACATTTACAGAAAATGCACACATGTGTGTCCTTCGATCCTGGAACACCGCATCTAGACTCTTCCCATGTCCCTGAGTAGCTACACTTTTTAGCCTTTTTAATAAGGCTTAGACATCTGAACAACAGAAATGCCTCACATATTTTTTTTAAAAATTAGATAAAAACAAAAGGAGATCATGGGTGCCTGGCTGGCTCAGGGGTTTGGGCATGCAACTCTGGATCTTTGGGTTGTGAGTTCGAGCACCATATTGGGGGTAGAGATCACTTAAAAACAAACAAACAAAAAATCTTGAAAACAAGCAAAAAGCAGAAAAAGCAAATGGAGAACAGTGACCCTTCGTGTTAAACATATTTAGAAAAAAAAAACAATAAACCCAATGGTCCATAAAACTGACAGCGGAAGTCCACACCGAAAAGAACTAACCCAAGCAGTTTTGACCTCGTACTCTTGGGATGACGTATCCTAAGAATGTAAAGTAAAACCTGACAGAAACAAATGAGTGGTTAAGCATCTGCCTTCAGCTCAGGTCATGATCCTGGGGTCGTGGGATCGAGCCCCGCATCGGGCTCCCTGCTCAATAGAGACTTGGCTTGAAGATTCTCTCTCCCTTGTGCCTCTCTCCCTGCTGGTGCTCTCTCGAACTCTCTCCTCAACAAATAAATAAATAAAACCTCCCCCACCCCAGATTTTATTTATTTATTTGACAGACAGAGATCACAAGCAGGCAGAGAGGCAGGCAGAGAGAGGGGGGGAAGCAGGTTCCCTGATGAGCAGAGAGCCCGATGCGGGGCTCGATCCCCGGACCCTGGGATCATGACCTGAGCTGAAGGCAGAGGCTTAACCAACTGAGCCACCCAGGCGCCCCTAAATAAAATCTTTTAAAAGAAATAAACTGCCACTGAGAATCTGAGTTTGATTTGTCCATTTTGAAAAGAAAGGAAGGGCTCAGCAGGACGGGTTCTCAGAGGAAGTGTCACATCCCGTACGAATGTGGAGAGAGGGGACAGGTGCATGAGCCAGGAGCCGTCCCCGTGCAAGGACCACAGCCCGCAGAATCAGCCGGAGCTGCGTGTTGATGCTGCTGGGACCCCCACCCCGAAGCACACTACCTGTTTGTTCCCTTTGGGGGAGAACAGAGACCCTGGTGCGGGCTGCAGGAAGGCCCTGGAGTCACAGCTGCTGACCCCAGGCAGCGGAGCGGCCAACAGGAGGGGCAGACACAGGTGTCAGAGGAGCGGTCAGCAGAGACCTCGGGTCAGCAGAGACCTTTGGGGAAGGTGCCCCAAACAGGCCAAAGTGGAATGCTGAAGGCCAGCGGGGCAGGGGGTTGGACGTGAGGAAGGGAGGCGATGCAGGACAGCAGCAGGACCGTGGGGAGCCGCCGGGAAGGTGCCAGTGCGGAGACGACCGTGGTCAGGCTGTGCTGATACAGGTCCACGTGCTCGGACGTGGCTTCCTGTCTCCACCACGAGTGAGGAAAGTCACCGCTATCCATGCCCACCTTCTTACAGCGCATGTCATCACGCGAACAACTACAAATTGTGGCACCAGGCACGCCTGGGCGGTGCAGTTGGCTGAGCGTCTGACTCTTGGTCCCGGCCAGGGTCGTGATCGGCTCAGGTCTTGGGATCGAGCCCCGCATCAGTCCCTGCTCTCGGTGTGGAGTCTGACTTGGAGCCTTTCTCCCTCCCGCTATGCCCCTCCCTGCTCTCTCTCTCTCTCTTTCTCCAATAAATAAGTGAAATCGTAACAAAATAAAAACAAACATAAACATCATGGGGCCTTGCCCACTGACCTCTCAGAGGACCAGCAGGTACATACACGTGCACCGTCTGCTGGTCCCAGACGTAGACCTTCTTCACGAGGAAGTCAGAAGGAGTCGGCTGCTCGGAGAACCTGGGAGGGTAAAACAAAGCAACAGTGTCTAGTCCTGTTAGTTGTTTCTGCCCAAAGACCTCAGTCATAGGGTTTTGAGCAAACATCCTTCTGGTGACAAGGACACAGGCTGGGACTCCATGGCATCAGTGGGCTTTCGACAAGGGCCACATGACACTGTCACTCCTCACTCATTACAGACCAGGAACTTCAGGACGGAGCAGGAACGGTCACCACGCAGCCTGCGGGAACAACACCGCGCGGCCCCACGTGCTTGGGAAGGTGGCCGCTAAGGCAGACGCCCCCGCTGGTCAGAGTGACCCACTCGCGGTACCTGCGAGCCACCAGAATGGGCAGGTGGCGGACCAGGGGCGCAGCGTAGTCCCTGCAAACCTGGTTGGGACCAACTGACCTTTGTCCGCGTGACTTAAAGAATGAAGGGAAAATCCAATGGAGAAAAGACATTTCCTCCAGAGAAGGGTTTGGCTCATGTGGCAGGAGGAGGGTGTAGCCAACAGTACAGGGAGACACAGTGCACACGGTGCAGACGTCCCCCTGCAGAAGGCCACCTGGCTGGGGGCCACCTGAGCGGGGCAGTGGGACAAAGGGAAGCATTGTCAGGTGGCCCGAGGGGAGGAGACAGGCTCCGACAGAACCCAGGCCGGTCCAGACGGACCACGAAGCTCAGAGCCAGTGGCCTCCACGGGCACTGTCAGCGCAGGATTCCCCAAACCTAACCACGTGGGCATTCACTTAGTGCGCCCTCGTGATCTGTTCATGAAACGGGCCTGCACAAGCCTCACAAACTCAACATCGCTGACAGAGAGGGTTCGTTTACAGAGTCCCCTCCGACACATCAGTCTGAACACATCTTTTTCTTAAAATAAATAATAGGATTCAGACCCAGGTCTACACTGGGGGAGGACTGGATTCTGAGTGAGGCTCCCTGTGTTATCACTGACACGCCCGTGTTTCTTACTCTGACAAGCTTCGTGGACAGGAATCCAATCTCAGGGAAATAAAGCAGGTGACTATGTCTCGTAATTTCATCAGACCATGAACCTCAGGACTGTGTGGACAGTGCATTTCACTCCCTGGTTTTCACGAGATGCTCACGATTATGAATCATGTTGTCGTTCTTGTTGCCGTCCGGCTCCCCTGGTGGCGATCCCCCCACAACACACCTTACCAGCAGCATGACCGGGAAAGCTCTCGAGACGGGCCTAGAAAATTCTATCCTTATGTGCAGAGATTCCTGGGCGTTTGCGGAACGCCCGACGATCTGATGAACATTCACTCTATCCCGGAACAGCACAAACGTCGTCTTATTCCTGTTATCCTGTCCCAAATGGAAAGCAAGGTCAGCGAAGGCAGGAAAAGCCGGCTGGCACGGCCCGCATGAACTCAAGAAGGCCTGGAAGGACCCCTCACCAGGTCATCGTCCTCCCCGAACTCCACGGTCACGGGCTCCTGTAGCCGCCATCTGCGGATGGGTTTCCTGCTGGAGCAGCTAAACAGGGACGGGGCGATCACCTGGCCAATCTGCGGAGACGAGAGCACTGAGGAGCAGGGGGTGAGCAGTGACGCCCCTCCTGTGTCCTGCTGGGCACCCGATGGTAAAGGCAGCGCGGAAAAAACGTGGCTCCTTTAGCTGGTCAGGATGGCAGGATTGGAGGACGCCGTGCTGCTCTTGGATGGTTACTCTCACTACCTTGATAATTTTTAGCCCCTAACACAGTTTTTTTTTTTTTAAAGGGGGGGGGGGCAGAAGAAGAGAAGGAATCTTGAGCAGACTCCCCGCTGAGTATGGAGCCTGACACGGGGCTCGAGCCCATGACCCTAAGATCATGACCTCAGCCTAAATCAGGAATCAGATGATTAACAAAGGCCACCCAGGTGCCCCAGGAGTTTTGCTGTTTCCTGGGAAGCTCACACAGAAAGAAAGAGTAGCAGATCGTAGACTGAGGGGACAGAAAGGTGTAGAGAACACACTGGCTCAGAGAACCACCTGGGGACACCATGTCTGAAACTGTCTCTGTGCTCTGGCTACGTACGCAGCACATGGCACACGTTCTTCATTTTTCACATAAAATCTTCGAAAGGCACTCAAATTCCCCAGCTGATGTCATTTTAATCGGCTACATATGGATGACCGTAAATCATTTAAATCCCCAGTGGGCTGTGTCCCCGTTGAACATTCAGGTACGGCTCTATCTGGGTTATCGTGAATCCTGCTGTCTTGAATGAATAAAGCTACACATCTCACTTTGAGTAACTCTCTTCTCGCCTCCCCTGAAGGGTCCTGCAAGGGCAGCGGCCATCCGGCATCCGAAGCATCTCGGGAGCACTGCTCGGGGAGCACACACCCCGGATGCCTACTCGTGGCCTCCAAACAGGCCCCTCTCTTTAAACACCTGCACTGCCACATGCTAAAAAAGTCATTTTCATTTCTATTTCCTTACTGCCCATTAGTCTGAATGGTTTTCTTACGCTGGCTAACCATTTCTGTTTCCCTACAAAATAATAAAAGGTCAATGCTTTGGAAAACAAGCGTCTGTCACCTAAAGCTGTCCACATTAATTGGCACCTTCATCCGTCAGACATTATCGGGCCCTGGAGCCAGGCTGGGGTGTGGAACACATAGAAAACACGGGGCTCTGCCCCCTGCCCCAGCTCCCTGCCATTCCAAGGGTCCTTCAGATGGTTTCTTTCTCTTTGATTTTTTAAAAGAGTTTATTTATTTATTTGACAGAGAGAAAGCACATGCAGGAGGAGAAGCAGAGGGAGGAGAAGCAGACTCTCCACTGAGCGGGAAGCAGGATACGGGGCTTGATCCCAGGACCCTGTGGTCATGGCCTGAGCTGAACGCAGAGGTTCAACTGACTGAGCCACCCAAATACCCACCACCCTGGTCCCTTCTTCGTCATCAAAGCATCACCCCTGCACGTTGGTCATTGGTCATTGGCCACCACTGGCCATATTGTACCTGACCAGGAGCTGGGTGCCCTGGAAACGGGTTCTCCTTGAAGAGCACAAGCTGGCTGACATAGCACGGGCCCTGTGCTGCCGCCCCTGCGGGACTCTGTCCAGCCAGGTCTGCAGGTAAATGCACCCGGACGGAGCCCAGGCTCTGCGTGCAGCTCTGCAGGTCGCGATGGAGGAGCGTGCGGAACTCCATCCGGCCGGTGCTGACGTGGAGGTGGTACTCTTTGCTCGCAGAGAGGCCATCCTGAAACGGAGACAGAGAGCCAAACATTTGCAGTGCATAACGAGTGCGTTGTCTGGCATCCGGAGCCAGAGCCGAGGAAGCAAATAGTGGGAAAGGCGGCCCGTCTCGGCGTGGTTGGGATTCACTGGCCCCAGCAAACATTTTGGTATAAAGATATAAATGCCCAATAGCAATAAAACACAAACCGTTTTCTTCGGTTTTGACTCATTGTCCTGTGATCTTACTCGCTTTGCGACAGGTGTGATCCTTCTGTTCTAGTTCTCGGGGCTCCTCAGCACATCCAGAAGGAGGCTGAGCACCCCGCGCACTTGGCAGGGGCCGAAGCCCCGCGCCGTAGGGGTCAGCGAAGGCAGGCGGTAGGTGTGAGCGCGCACACGCATCGTTGCTAATCACGCTTGCTATGACCAGATTCAGACAGCGCGTTGATTTCCTCATTGCCCAAAAGTAAGGTAAACCAGTAGGGCTGGGCAGGAGGGAGGATAAATGGGTAGAATAGGAGAGAGAAGACTGTCTGTTAACTTACTGCTTCTTAAAAGCGGCCATTTCTTATGGGGGAAGAATCCCAGTAAATCCCAATTTCCCATAGTCAGTGCTGCGGAAATAAACTTTGGTGGGTTTCTCTGCAGTCAGGTGTCAGAGGGTTGCTTTCTACCCTGGCGCATGTTAGGAATCCTTTGCATAACTTCACTTAGCTCCTCGCAAAGCAGAAAGCGTGCTAAGAAACGCCGCTTCTAAGTCTGGCACCGCCCCAGACATCCCAGAAGGAAATGTCCCCAAGCGCGGAAGCATGGAGCAGAGGCAACAGCTCATGGGAAACTTGCAGTTCAACCCCCAGATTTTCAACGACCGCACGGCCACCCAGAACAATCACCACAGTACTTCTGGAACCAATTCCATTTCCGGTTTCTAGAAGCAGGTACCGGAGGGGATGGTCATCGCCGTGGCGAGAAAGTCGGGCTTACCACCAAGAGATCCGAGATGACCTCGATCCCCTCCTCTTGCAGGAAGCCCGCAGCTCCCGGTTTCTCCCGGTCACGTGCTTCCAAGACCTCAGACACGAGCAGGATGAGCTCACGCACCGGGCCCTCGTCCACCGCGAGCTTCCCCAGCAGCAGGCCCTGAGCCCGGAGCGCCCGGGCGGCTTTGAGGATGACAGCCGCACTCGTAAGACTTAACTGCGGGAAAAGGGAAGGTGGAGGGAGAGTCTCCTCATACCTGCGTCTTCCATCGCTGCTGGAAATGAGAGAAACGGCACCAGGGCTCGAGAGGGTGGGCTTCAAGCCCAGATTTGGTGTCTAGCGGATTCTTGGCCAATGGCATTGGTGCCGATTTCTTCTCTGGTCTTCGGTCTCCTGACCCATGAAACGACCACAGAATATAAAGGTCTCTACCGGCCGTTTATGCTAAGACGCTACTTGGTTGAAGCCAACGACCGCTTCACAAACCCTTCTTGAAATGGGCCCCGCCGCCTCCTACAGGTGTCTGGAGCACACAGACCCTCTTATGGTTCCCAAAGAACCAAGGCTTCTCCCTGCAATGCCCTTACCCTGCGTCGGCTGGCAAAATCCTACAGCACTCTTTCCCTTAACCCTGAGCAGGGACCATTTTCAGACACACACGGAAGCAGAGAGAAAGATACAGTGCTGTGACAACCCCCTCCCAGCTGGGACCGTTACTCATCACAATAAGTGTTCTAGCCCTCCTTGGACTCCTGGGTTTGTTTTTAAGATTTATTTATTTGTTTATTTGCGAAAGGGAGAGCGTGCCAGCAGGAGGGCACAGGCAGAGGGAGAATCTTAAGCATGTTCCACGCTCAGCATGGAGCCCAAGGTGGGGCTCGATCTCACGACCTCGAGATCATGACCTGAGCTGAAATCAAGAGTCAGAGGCTTCTATGACAATGCCCACAAGGCCACGGTCACCTCGAACAAGATGACTCATGAGTCTTCCCACTTATCTTTTAAAACCAATTTCAAACACCCACCAGGCAAAGCACTCTGCACCAGCACCTTTCTGGAACACCCTGTCGTCCTCACTACAGGACCTGGCATGCTCACCGAAGCGTACGTGTTCCCACGTGTAGCTTTAGTCATCAGTGCCCGAAAGACAAGGGGCATGGAAATGGGGGGCATCCAGGGGGATTTTAAACAAGTGACAGAGCTGGGGACCGTCCCACAGAGAGGGGGAAATGGAAAAAGCAACAAAGAGCTCAAGAGCGGGAGCCAGAGATTTGAGAAGAAAACAGGAGGAAAAAACTATATAGAACTTATAAGAATGAACACCCAAAAAACAAATAATCCAGTTAAAAAATGGGCAGAAGAGAGTTGCCCCAGTCGGCCAAGCATCGAACTCTGGCTTCGGCTCAGCTCATGATCTCAGGGTCGTGAAACTGAGCTCCCCATTAGGCTCCAAGAAAACACAAACAGAAGTTTCTCCAAGGAGGCCATCCAGGCGGCCGACAGACACATGGGAGGAAGCTGCACATCGGTCATCATCAGGGAAATGCAAATCACAGCCACAATGGGACACCACCTCCCACCCGTCCGAATGGCTGAAATTAACAATCAGGGAACAGCAGGCGTTGGTGAGGATGCGGAGAAAGGGGAGCCCCCGTGCGCTGCTGGTGGGAAGGCGAGCTGGCGCGGCCGCTCTGGAAAATGGCACGGAGGATCCTCGAAAAGTTACAAACGGAGCTACCCTACGACCCAGCAATCACACTATGAGGTATTTACCCAAAGATACAAAAATACCCGTTCAGTGGGGCACCTGCCCCCTGCTGTTGATGGCAGCATTAGCAACAGAAGCCAAACCACACAAACAGCCCAAGTGCCCACCAACAGATGAGTGGATAAAGATGTGGAACATTTATGCAATGGAATATTACTCGGCCGTAAAAGGAATGAAGTCTTACCCTCCGCAATCACACGGCTGGAACTAGAGAGTATCACGCTGGGCAAAATAAGTCGGCAGAGAAAGACAAACACCGTATGATTTCACTCGTATGTGGAATTTAAGAAACAAAACAAACAAGCAAAGGGCCCAAAAAAGGAGAGAGAGAGAGAAACCAAAAAACAGACTCTTCAGTGCAGGGAACACACTGCTGGTCACCGGGGGCGGGGGGGGGGGCAGGGAGGGAAGCAGGTGACGGGAGGAGGGAGGGCACCTGCCGTGATGAGCACCGGGTGACATAGGGAAGTTCTGAACCACTGCGTTGTACACCTGAGACTAATATTACGCTGTGTGCTAACTGGATGGAATCTAAATAAAAACTTGACAACAGAGAAGGTGTGAGCTGGAAAACCCCAGCACTTGGATTAAGAACAGAACGGTCCCCTTACCAGAAGCATTTAATGCATGGGTCATACTGTCAGGGCCTGTTTCTACTTTGGGTTTTCTAATGTATGTATAAGGGAAGAAGTTCCTCTCCAGTGATTTGGGGTGGGCAATGCCATTTAAGGGTATTCTCAGAGCAAATCCCCTTTCTAATTTAAGTGTCAAACATAACCCTGCACTGTGGGTTCTTCGAGAACAGATCAAGGTCCTCCCAATTATGCAAAGGAAAAAAAAAAAAGGCAGGAAAATAGACTTGGAAAGACACAGCACTCACCTTATGAGGGAAGCGTAGGAGGTTCCTTAACAGGGAAATGGAATCATTCATTTCTTCCTGATCAGGAGAAACGAGCAAACACACAGGGGGGCAAAGTTAGTTACGAGTTACGAGCTGCATCGTCCGCAGTGCACTCTCAGACAGAGCGGCCCAGGCTTCTGAGCTAAGACACGGTGGAGGGACCGTCCCCCTCGACCTGCATTGCCTTCTAGGGCCCCATGTCCTCTGGGCATTCACTGGCCTCCACCAGCCCAGCAGGAGTGTGACCAGAGTGTGCCTGCCAGCAGAGGGGAGGGGAGGGAGAAGGAGGACAGAGATCAGGGAAATTCTGGAAAAGGGTGAGAGGCCTCAGGGAGGGAGAAACACCATGGATAGGAGTATCAGGGTCACAGGAACACAAGGGGCACTGTGAGATGCAAGTGCTCTCTAGTGGTGAGGGGTGGGCAGGAGGCAGAGACACGCAGTGGCAGTGACCGAGGACAGTGGCACTGAATACATGCCCACGTCCTTAGAAGCTGCCCGTCATCATACACTTTACTCTGCCGTTTCAGTGTTGGCAAGGTCAAGTCAGATGGGACTTGCATCGCTTGACTTAGAGAAACGAGCAGAACAATCTGTGTGACACTGATGCACATGGTCTCACTTCTACAAACCAACAGCATTTGTTTGTGAAAGTATGAGCAGACGAGAGAGGCCTCACTGTCTAGCCTTCTGGGTCCCATTTCTTGACCGTGTTTCCTAAGCAAGGCGGCCTGCTGGTGAGCCAGGCAGTCAGGGGCCCTGCCACGAGGACGCCCACCTGCGGGCTCTGAGCCCGCCCTGCTCCAGCCCGCACCTGATCTGCGAAAGGCAGCCTGCACGCGGAAGAAATCAGCATATCCTGTATTCGTGACCACTGGCCACATGAGGGACTTCTGTCCTCCGCAGCCCAACGAGTCAGGACCCTGGTCATCATGGTGATATAGTTCCTGATCTCTGTGTAGCTGCCCATCAGCTGAAGGGTAGAGAGATGCTTCAGGCTGGAGTTATAGCTGAAAGAAATCCAAGAGTTACCAGGATTGCTCCAACACACGCCAAAGCTTTCTAGCCTGCTGACCAGCGGAGGACGGAATTTTGCTATGGAAAGCTTCGTGGGTGGGTCAGGGCAGACAGGGGATGGTTCAGAGGACAGACCACCCATGTAAGAGGAACTTGGGAAAGACACAGTGAGGCAGAACATCAGAATTCCATAAAACCCCTGATCAAAACTGAGACAGGCAGAGTCGCCCAGTGGAATGAAAGTGAGGGAGGACAGAGCTAGACCAGACACCGCTGTGGCTACAGTGGGCTGGAGGTTTGCAAGGACCCAAACCCACAACCACAGCCCAGGGCACACTCAGACCGCACTTGTGCACTATGTAATGATCACCGACCGCACACCTTGGCCACGTGGGGTTTATACCAGGAATGCAAGAGGAACTCCAGGAGGAAAATCAGTCAAGGTAATTACCACAGTAATGGACAACCCACATACTCATCTCAATAGATGTGGCAAAGCAGTGACAAAATCCATTTCCCTTTCATGATAGAAATACCTCAAACCTAGGAATATGAGGGAACATCTTCAACCTCAAGAAATACATGTACGGAGAAGCTACAGCTAACGTGACCCTCAATGGTGAAGCCAGACGGCTTCTGGCCTAGACTAGAAGCAAGACCAGGATACACGCACTTGGCTCTTCTAGTCACCATTGAGCTGGAAGAGTCTCACCAGGGCAGTTAAGCCGGGGGGGGAGGCGTCATCCAGACTGGAAAGGAAGGAGTAAAACTCCATCTGTAGAAGGCAGGCTCTTCGACACGAAGAACCCCGGAGAGCGCTCTAAGAAACTCTAGAACAAGTAAATGAGGTTGGCAAGGCTGTGGGATACAAGATCAATCACATAAACGCCATTTGTGTATCTACACACGAGCAGTAAGAATCCAAAGCCAGACTTTAAGCAAACAACTCCATTTACAATAGCACTAAAAAGAATAAAATGCTGATAATTAGACTTAACCAAAAAATTTAGTACCTGTACACTGGAAACTAGAAAACATGGCTGAAAGAAATTAAAATCTAAATAAGGAAAAATGTTATCCAATGGTCATTAGATCCCGTATCCTCAAGACGACGATATTCTAGAGTGATCGACAGACTGAGTGCAGTCCCTCTCAAAACCCCATGGGGCTGTCTGCGGAATCAACAGATAATAACCAGGAGATCCAAAATAACCATCTGGAGAAAGAAGAACAAAGTCAGTGGGCTCATGCTTCCCGATGTCAGATTTTACCACGAAGTTACACTAATGAAGACAGTAGGGTGCTGACATAAGTCACACACAGAAGAAGGGAGCGGAATTGAGACCCCACAGCGTTTATGGCCAACTGGCTCTTGACAAAGCGACTAAGGCAATTGAACGGTGCTGGAAGTGCTGGACAGCTCCCTGTAGGACCCGACCTTGGAGCCTTACCTCACACCACACACACAGCAGCCCCAAGTGGGCCGTAGGGCTCAGTGTGGGAACAACAACTGGAAATCTACAAGAAAACACAGCAATAAAGCCTATGGCTACACCAAGCAACAAAAGAGAACATTAGTATGTTGGATTTCATCAGAATTACTCACTTCTGTGCTTCAAAGGACACCACGTGGAAGAGAAGACACAAACCACCGACTGGGGAGAAATGTTTGCAAATCATGTCTCTGACCAGGAACATGCATTCACAATATGTGAAGAGCTCCTCCAGCTTAATCAGAAAGAGAAACCCAACTTTTAAACCAACGAGCTGAACAGACATTTCTCCAAGCCAGATGTGCAAGCCCATGAAAAGACGCTCTCCACCGCTAGCCATGAGGGAAACGCAAGTCTGGAGGGACAGCACACACCTTTGAGCGGCGCTGGGTGGCCAGAATGAAGAAGAGAGACAGTACGGTGCAGTGTAGAAAGGGACAAACTGGAGGCTCGCAGGAAATGGGGCAGCTACTCTGGAAAGCAGTCTGCCTGTCTCCCCCACATGATATGCATGGGACGACCCTGTGAGCCAGCAGCTCTGTCCTTAGGTACATACCCCAAAACAATGAAAACACATGTCCACACGTCTGTTCCTAATAGCATTGTCCCTAATAGTCTGAAGTGGAGACGCGTCCCCCGTCTGCCAACCGAGGAAGGGACAAGCAGCTCGTGGCAGATGGGAGGGAACAGGGCTGTGACAGACCTCAAAGACACCACAGCTAGCGAGAGGGGCCAGCACACAGGAGCACGGGCTGTGACCCTATCTGCATCCATGTCCAGCATCGGCCCATCTGTGGATGGGAGGTGGGCTAGCGGCCGTCTGAGGCCGTGGGGGAAGGAAGGTGACAGGTAACGAGCCCACAGGTTTAGGGGACAAAGGAGATGATCCCGCTCTAGGGCTCAGGAAGCAGGGGAATGTCTATGTAAGTGCCCTGAAACCGAGGGACCAATGGCACGGAGAGGGCAGCCCAGGACGCCCCGTGTTTGTAGGCCCCAGCGAACCTGCACACACCCTGCACAGATCTGAGTTAGGATCGCGGAGCTCTGGCTGTTTCTTTTGCTCATCCCGAGAAGATGGGCCCCCGCCTGTGGCTGGCCTAGGGGAGACCCTGCTTCCGAGGAGACACAGGCATGCATGACAGTGTCTCCATGCAGCTTACTCACGCGTCCTCATCCAGGCAGAGATTCCCGTGGAAACGGGGCAGGACGGTCACTGTCACGGTGCACGGCAGTGCCCGGGAGCCCACGCCGTCTGTGATCGTGGTGGACACTGTGACTGGAGAGAACATGGCAGACGAGGGTCACGGTGGAGAGCAAACCCTAGGAACCAGGATTTCTGTGGCGCGAACCTATGTGCCCAGGATGCTGACGTCCTAACACAGCAAGGCGCGGACTCTGAGTGCGAGGCTGTCCTGCCCTTGCGGCGAGCCCAGCGTTCCCACATCCAGTGTCACACGGTGGTGCAGGACGCTGAGTGCTGGAGGCCAGGGGCCGGGCAATGCTCCACCCACTCACTTGCTTGTCTGACCCGCAGGCCCCTTGTGCCCACGGCGGCAGGACCACACTGGTGAATGGGACACTGGGGCCACAGGAGACCAGAGAATGAAAGCCACGCCCGGCAACAGAGGGTCAAGGGTGGGAGTCACATTCTCAGCAGACCCTCAGTGATGTCCAGAAACAGGGCAGGTGCAGAGGAAGGAAGAGAAGCCAAGTCTGTGTGCCATCCCGGGAGCACGGCAGGATGTGGCTTTGCTGGGGCCACTGGATGCGGGCCTGGGAGGCAGGCCTGGGGTTTGCGGGGCGGGGACACGTGGATGATGCTGCCATGGAGGCCGCGGAGCCAGCCACAGAACCACACAGAAGGCAGACCAGAGGCGTGCCAGGGGTGTGAAAGCCTTCTCAGCCTGAAACACAAGGGCAGAGAGTGCAAGAGAGCCGGCGGAGTCCAGACCAGTCTCCAACCTGACACCGAGTCCGTGGAACCTTCACGCAAGAGGCGGACAGGACAGGATCAGTATCACTGTCCCTTATTTATTCCGCTGGCCTCCACCCTTGTAGGACTCTGGAAGTCGTCGACCATCCCGGTGTTGACCACTGTAAGGCCTTGCGCACTCTTTGGGAATGGCTCGAGTGACGTCACTCACCCTGACACTGCTCGGTGACCGTGGCTTTAAGTTTGGCTCCACCAATCCGTGGTAAGAAACCCTTTTGTCCAACATGGAGCGGAGGCCTTGCCCCTGACATCCTGTGTGGGTGTCTGCCTGGCCCTGTGGTCTGCAGGCCCCTGCGGACAGGGTCCCACATGGCCCTGCAGACGGGCATCTGGGGCAGGGTCCTGCCGGGCATGAACCAAACACAGGACTCCGTATCCAGCACCAGCAAGGTGGGGGCCTGGGGGGCGGACATCCATTTGGACGGAAGTTTCCAGGAGACAGAGGGCACGTGCAGCTCCACTGAGGAGGAATTTACGATGCAGGCCGGCAAGCCCCACCTCTGTCCGTCCATCCACCCAACACGCGCTGTGCTCGTCATGACACGCGGTGGACGCGTCCATCCTCACGGAGCACAGCGTCTGCCTCGGAACACCTCCGCTCCGTATCTCTGACCTGCACCCAGGAGCAGGCGTGCATGTGTCCAACTTGGGGTCAGGCAAGGCTTCATGAAAAAGAAAGCTTTCTGGCTGGGCTTCAAGGTTTAAGGACACCAAATGGATGAGCAAGATCAGACCTTAGGTGGAAATAATCTCACCTTGCCAGCTCCAAGAAAGTTCTAGATCAGTGGGTCCAAGTTGCCTGCACCGCAGAATCACCTGGCCCTGGAGGTTTGTTCAACGGCGTGGGTCCCACAGATGAAGCCACGTTCCTGAACGGCTGAGTCTCTAACAGGCTCAGGGCGGGCAGGCTCCTGGGGTCTGGGAAGTTGTCAGCACGGAGAGCTGGTCTTGTTCAGAGAACGACACAGGCTACCCCTGTATCCCTTTACCCCGGCCTCCTCCTCATGGGGGCAGCCCCTCAAGTTGGTGCCGTTGACAACCAACTCAGGACTCACCAGATACCACAAACTTCCTTAGTGAGGAAGGCACAGCTTAGTCTCAAACAGTTAATTGATAAATACTGTGAGGGTTCGGCATTTTGGTATTTACATTATGTTTCCACTGTAATGTAAGCTCTCAGTTGCTTAAGTGTCTGCTTTCAGCTCAGGTCACGATCTCAGGGTCCTGGGATCAAGTCCAACGTTGGGCTCTCTGCTCAGCGGGAAGCCTGCTTCCCCCTCTACCCCTCCCCTCTGTTCATGTTCACTCTCTCTCACTCTCCAATAAATAAAAATCTTTAAGAAAAGTAAATAAAAAGTAGGTAATCCACCTAATCTAAAAGGCATGAAACTTTCTGAGATGAACAGATAAGAATTTCGTTTTCCAGATACACAGTCTGGACATGTCCTAGTGTTCAGAAGCCGGGGGAAAGGTTTACAGCCATAAGTGAGCACACCAGCCCCTCAAACCCACAGCCTGACTTACCTTTGTAATCGTCTGAGGGCTCGCCGGCTGGCAGTGTGGAGTAGTACTGGCTGTCTCTCCCGTGGTACAGAGTGTGTTTGGAGGCATTTCCTATCCGATAACTAAATTGGTAACGGAAGTCCTAGGATCCGTTCCATGTGGAGCAAAAAGACAGTGTATAGATGAGCAAACCGTGAATTACATCCCCAGTAAGCACACGCCACTGTGTTCTTCACGCCCCCCCCACCCCGAGAGCTCGTGTACCGACAGGCGGGGGCAGCCACTGACTTCCCATCCCCGAATGTACACGCACACGGTGGGATATCGCCCCTCCAGGGCCCCTCTCCCAGATCCGAGAGGACCCCACTCCGTGGCCGCGTCTGTCACTCAGGGTTGGGTGCGCCCCTGGCCTGGGAACTCCCAAAAGCCACAGAGACACCGATCCCTGGGCCTGCTCAGGGTGAAGGGGACACAACAGGCGGGGGGCGGCAGCGGGGGCACTCATGCGAACAGCCCTCCAGCTCTCGGTGTCAGAACAGCATTTGGAGAGAGAGGGAGGGAGAAACCAAGAAACAGACTCTTCACCGCAGGGAACACGCTGCTGGTCACCAGAGGGAAGGGGGTGGGGGATGGGGAAGCAGGTGATGGGATGAAGGACGGGCACTGGGTGACGCAGGGGAGTGTGTCTCTGTGCTGTACACCTGAGACTCAGACTGCGCTGCATGTGGACCAACTGGAATTAAAATTAAAACTTAACAACAGAAGCACTTGGGGGCTCAGAAGGTTAAGTGTCTGCCTTCGGCTCAGGTCATGATCTCAGGGGCCTGGGATCGAGCCCCTGCATTGGGAAGGGGAGTCCTCTGATAAATGGGGTGGGGGTGGGTCTGCTTCTACCTCTTCCTCTGTTTGTGCTCTCTCTTGCTTTCTCTCTTTCAAATGAATAAATACAATCTTTTTCAAAAAAATAAACAAAACTTAATAATAAAAAAGGAGCAGGGCACTTGGGTCCGAGAATCAGGCCCGAGAATCAGGATCAGACCCTCCAGGGATGCACGTGGTGGGCCTCTGAGAGAAGGAGCAGGATCGGGACAGGAATGGGGCGGTGTGTCCCCGAGTGTGGGGAGCACCATCACGGCACTCCGGCCGCCGGGGTGAAGCTTTGCGTCCCGCAGTATCTCCCCTGAGCGCTGGCCAGCCCCTCTGAGAGCGGCCTCTGCCCCCAGACCCCGGGACAGACTCGGGGCGGCCAAGCGTACCGGTCTCCCTGACATGCAGAAGATGCCGAAGATTGTGTGAGCCTCGAGGCCGTGATGTGGCTGCACCTGGCAGGCCACGTCCCGCGGAGCCTGATTGAGCGTCACGAGCAGCTGAGCCCTCCCCAGGACGCGGTGCGGGGAAGCTGCAGACGGGAGGACGAGGGTTGAAAGCCCCAGAGAAAGACAGCGGCACGGTGACGTCCTCACAGCACAGCCTGGGGGTTGCCAGGGTGCAGAGCCCGAGACCCGCCCTCCGTGGGATTCTGGCCGTGCAGGACGGAGGGGCACGCCGTGGAGCCCAGCACAAGGTCAAGTCAGAGAGAAGGGAGTGGCGGCTCTGTGGCCCGGCGTGTGCGGGAGCCCGGGGGTGAGTGCTGCTGCCGGACGTGCGGGGCGATGAGCGGGGCCGCCCCGGGCCGCCTGTGCAGAGGTCAGAGTCTCCACCACGGGAAGGAGCGTGACCTGCCTCAGAAGATGGCCCTCAGGCTCGTCACTTGGACAAATGTGGCACCAGTGGCGGGGAGGGCCAAAGGTTTGTGGGGCGGAGCTTGTGACAGCAGAAGCAGCATTGTGTCTTGTGCCAAACACAGGGGCCTGGGGGCCCGGTTCTGAGCGCACCGTGGGAGGCGCAGGGGGACATCTGCAAAGCTGTCAGCAGAGACAGGGGAGCGAGAACAAAGCTCGGGGACGCTACGGGCCCTACCGAGGGGTTTCGCACAGACAGTGGCCTTGTGTTCCTCAGGAGAGGAGGCCGATGTGGGAGACAAGCCTGGAAACGCACCCCGGTTCCAAGTAGCCCAAACAGGGGGACTCCGACCCCAACCCGTCTGCGCACTGTCAGATCCCCTGCACTTGTCACAGGGAACTAAAAACCGCTAGAAATGGGGCAGAAGGTCCAAAACCACCCCCCAAAGGAAGATGTGATTGCGTCATGGACAAGGCCAGAAGGGAGGCGGAGTGGGCCACCAGGTCAACGTGCAGCTGACAGACACGGGCCCCACAAACACCTCCACCTCCTGGGTTTTACACTCGCGCCGGGTTATCAGCCAGTTCAGGCAAAGGACCAACGTGCACAGCTGTCTTGAGAAATCAAATAAAGACAGACCTTGTTTCCGGTTTTATAAAGGCCAACATCTCAGCCTTAGCTGTGACCTCAACACCCACCTGACCCCGTCAGGATCGGAAATACAGGAGAAGGTGAGAATGAGCAGTGCGGGGCCACGGGGATGGAGAGAGGAGGGTCAGGACGCTCTGGAACAAGGGCCCGGGAGGTCAGAAGTGGCTGCAGCTTCTGGAAACAACCTGAATTCGATGGGAACACCCACCCTCCCACGCTCCAGGGCCAGCTGAGCGTAACGTACCCACAGAGGCTTGTAGGACATAGGTGTCCCCGGGGCTCAGTGAGAATGGCTTTATTGTCACCATGCGTCCTGTGATACCTGAGGAGAAGGGGCCGCAGGGAACGGGCCATCAGCAGGCTCTGCAGGGCAGGGGAGACAGACCCCTCTGTGCTGGCTTCCTCCTACTCCTATGGATCATGCTTGCTCCGACCTGCAAATGCTCCCAGAAGTTCGCCACCCACCCTCTTTATGGAGCTGGAGGCTCTCCTCCAGCCTCCCTTGGCCGAGGACAGCGACCCTGAGTAGGGGCCTGGGGGGCAGGCCTGGGTCACACTCAGCTCCCAGCGACGACGGGATGCTGGCGGGAGCTCACATTGTACCCCTCGTGGTGCCTTCTGTGTCCAACCTGGCTCGCTGACACAATGACTTTGTCCACAAGGCATGATTAAGGCATTTCAAAGTGAGTTTTTCGCCTCGAAGGACACCAACAGTGAACCATTTCTTAAATCTGGGTGTGACTGTTGCCCATTGGTGACAGCGGGCAGAGGCTGACCCAGAAACGCAGGCTGGTGGTCTCAACAGGGAAACTGTCATTTCCCAAAATGTGGGGGTGAAGAGGGAGGAGGCAGCCACCTGACAGTGGGAAGCCCAGAGCCTCCATGGGGGGAGGAAGTGTGGTCCCAAGTGTCCCCACAAGAGGCGGTAGGTCAGCCCATCATGAATGCATGAAGGTAGCTGTACCACAGGAGCAGTGACCCGGGGCCACTTTGTGGGGTGACTGTTCCCAGGCAGGAGGACATGGCTGTTGTGCACACGGGTGTTGGGGTACCCGGCCTCGGAGTCGTGCATGGGCACCAGCTCAGCGGGACCCCCCACCACCACCCTGTTTGCAGGCACGGCTCCCGGAGGGCCCCAGGGGCACGTTCTGCCTTTCATAGGAAGCCTCCGCCCCCTGCAGGCCATGGAGGGACACGCACAGGCAGAGCAGGCATGATGACCCCAAGGACTTCTCTACTGAAAGGAAATGTTGTGGAAGAAACGGAGGGGCCGGTTCCCAAACCCTTGTCACCCGGCTGCAAAGCCCCGGATCTAAAGGGAGGGCTCCTACCGGAGGAGGTGTAGCTGTGGAAGCGAGTGCGGCTGACCAGGGACTTGGGCCAGTCCACCAGGAGGGTGGGCCTGGCGGTGGCCAGGGGATCCAAAGGGCCCAGCAGGTTGTCCCCGTCCCCGTGGCCTCCATCAGGACTCGAACTCGGGCTTGCTCCCAGGAGGCTAGCATCAGCCCCTGGGAAGATAAGGCGAGTCAGCACGTGGTCCAGGGACAGAGTCCCACTGATCTGAAACATCATCTGTAACTGCGCCAGCATTGCTTGGAGCCCGTGTCGCAGCACCCACGCTCCAGAGCTGTCCTTCAGCACCGTGCGGTGGGGGCATGACGGGCTGTTCCCTCCCCCCGGCCTCGACTGCTCTGCAAACAGCCTGCTTGCTGAGCCCGGAACTGGTCCCCGCAGAGCCGCTCACCAGAGCGACAGGGGCCAGGCTGCCAGCGGCCCAGTGGAACAAGTCAGCCCAGCAAACCAGACGACACTCGCCACCTCCGGGCTCCAGAGCCGGGTGACCGTGAGCAAAGACAGATAGGGGAGGGCGTGGGGGGGTACTGACTCAGAGCCGTGGGCCATCGGCTGGCAGTCCCCTGGGAGGCGAGGTGCGGACAGAGGCCAGAATGAGCTCTGGAGTGAACACTGGAGAGAGCTTGGAGATGTAGCTGGAGGGGGTGGGAAAGAGGGAAACCAGGTGGGGAGGAAGTGCCAGAAAGCCGCCCAGGACAGGTCTGGAGGGGGGGGTCTGGGTGTGCCCTGAAAGCACCCGGGCTATGTGTCTAGGCGGTGGGAAGGGAGGCAGGGACAGAGGAAGGACTCCTGCATGGTCCAGCACGTGGCATGGCAGGACCCCGTGGAGAGCAACGGACTCCAGGCTCGTGGTCACGGACAGAAGACGCAGTGAGAATGTGACCCCCCGTTCTGAGCGAGTCACCGTCAGGAGGGGCAATTTTACGAATATAAAGTTCTCTTCCTTCAGTGTTACTTATTAGACACCCGCTGTGAGCGTGCACCTGCCACTTACACGTGGTTGTGGCCGCAGGAGGGAGCACAGATAGGCCTAACGATACCACAGAGGCAGGAGGAGAGGAGGAGGAGAGGAGGAAGCCGGCAAAAACACGGAGCAGATCCCACGGGCAAACCCTCCACGACCGTCCAGCTCTTCCGTCCACGGACACACTGTTCCCCGCCCACACAGCTCCTCCGTCCACGGACATGCCGCACCCTGACCGTCCAGCTCTTCCATCCACGGACCCACTGTCCCCTGCCCGCACAGCTCCTCCGTCCACGGACACACTGTCCCCTGCCCGCACAGCTCCTCCGTCCATGGACACGCCGCACCCTGACCGTCCAGCTCCTCAGTCCACGGACACACCGCACCCTGACCGTCCAGCTATTCTGTCCATGGCTATATCGTCCACCAACCACACATCTGTCCACTCAAGAACACACTCGCTGTGGGCCAGGGTTCCAGGCACCATGGTCGTCTGGGATGGGGGTCCACACGCTCCCTGGACGCGTCCTTGGAGGGCTAGAGCAGGACAGCCAGGGAAAGAGCCGCGAGCATCGCATGCACCGCTTCAAGCACTACAAGTACGCTGAGCTGTCACGGGACGGAAGGGATAGGACACAAGACGAAGGGGACGCCCGGAGGAAGGAAACAGAAGCCGACCGAGAGGAGGCAGCGCTTCACAGTGATGTCCCGGCAAGGGCGCTGAGGGGATATTTTCGGCATCGACTGCCTGCGGACCAAGGCTTGGGAGTGCAGCAGCGCCTGCCTGTGGGGGTGGGGCTGCCTGGGGTTCTGAGTACAGGGGACCCGAAGCGTAGCAGTGGGTGAGCTAGAAGATTCGGGCCAGATGTGCCCTGCGTCTCTGGGAGCTCTCGGAGCTCGTGCTGTGGGGGAGCGGAGGGGCAATTCCCGATCTCAGGGGCTTCAGAGACTAGACTGGCGTGTGGACGGAGCCCCAGGAAGAGGTGATGGTCACAGACTCACAGTCAGCTGGCTGTCTCCCTCTGGGCGGCACGGCTTCTTGGAGATCGCTGTAATAGGCTTCAAAATCTACATGAGGAGAAAAACAGGCCATGTCACGGAAAGCCACAGACTTCCCCAAAGTCCACACGACCCTCCCGAGGGCACACACGGGCTGCCAGGGTCTGAGTCCTGAGTCCACACCCGGCTCCACGTGTGTCACTACGTCACCGCGACGGTGGAGGCACGTGTCTGCGTGTGTGGCTTTCCAGGATAAGCCAGCCGCTGGGTGCAGGCCGAGGCCGGGACCCCACTCTCCAAACTCCCACTGTCCCTTCAGAGAGCGTCGCGCCCCCTCCTCTCAGAAGGAAGAAGGGGACACAAGCACGTCCTGCTGCAGACGTTACTGTTCTGTCCCCATGGCGTCCTGTCCTAGCAGCTGACCTGAGGCCAGGGGTCCTGGGGCAGGGTGGCACCTGCCGGACCACAGCCCAAGGAAAGCACAGTGTCAATGGTGACAGCGGGGAGGGACAATGAGGGACAGGCAGAGTCTGCGCCACAACTTTGCTCCCTGACAACGACCTCCTTTCTCGACTTTGGAGGCCCAGAAACCATTTCTGGGCAGCCTGAAAACCAGCGATACCGTGAAGGGCCTGGTGCTAGGAAGGACAAGGGACGAGGGAGGCTGTGTGCACAGACAGCTGTCAGAGCCTGGACAGGTTTGCGGGTGTGAGGAAGGCCCTGAGACCCTATGAGCATCCCACAAGCTGCGCAGATGTGACGGGACAGGGGCACTTACCAGAGGGGGTGGGGGATGGGCCTTGGGGGGACGACCTCCGAGGGGGGCTGGGTCCTGGGGAACGCCGGTCACCTGCAGCAGGAACCCAGTGCCCGCTGACTGTGGGCCCCGAGGAGGGTTTCCTGGTGGCTGAGAGGACCGGTGGGGCCTGGGTCTGTGGTGACAGCTCCCGAGAAGACAGTGTGCCCATTGCATGGGGCTCCAGCTGGCTCGGCTCCATGGATGGTGGACTGGGCTCTGGCAGCTTTGAAATGGCCCCCAGGCCAGCAGCGCCCAGCAGCCCCACTGTTCTGCAAGAGGGGACTTGAACAAACATGGAGCCGGGTGAGACGTTCAGACCAGAAAAACTATGTGGTTGAAAACAGTCTATGGGGGCATCTGGGGGGCCCAGTTAGTTGGTTGAGCGTCTGACTGTTAGTTTTGGTTCAGGTCATGGTCCTGAGGTCCTGGGATTGAGCCCCACACTGGGCTCTGTGCTCAGCGGGGAGTCTGCTTCTCCCTCTCCCTATGCCCCCCACCTGCTTGTGCCTCCCATAAATAAAATCTTTTAAAATAATAATAATAATAAATACAAAGGTCTACAGATTCCATTGGCATGCCATTTTAACAAACGTGACCCATCTCTGAGAAGGACACGTCCCAGAAAATACCGGGGAGCATGGTTTTCACCTGGAGGCAGGCAGACCACCCCCGGGGAAGCAGGGGGGCGGCGGGCACCGTAGCTCCCCCGGGATCTGCTCGCCACGGACTCCCGCTGCACCAGCACGCCTGGCACGTTTATTCACGTCTACTCTAGACACTGTGTGGGTGTGTGGAGCCTCTGACCCGCGCTCACTTGTCCGCGTCGCATGAAACAACTCTAAAGAACGCTGGTATAATTACGAGAAAGGATGAACGACAAAGAGAAAACCTCTACGGATGTGACATGAGGACGTCTCGCTAGAGTGAGCTTGTCCTCGCTGCTGTCACAGAGACGGGTTCTGTGACAAGGAAGGGAGACACATGGCCTTCGGACAGTCACTGGCTTGGCTCCAAGTTTAACCACGGGGGGGGGGGGTGCGGTTTGCCCCGGTTCCTCCCATGCGTTCCCCACTGGCTTTGCTTCTGGAAAACCCAGTTACGTTGGGAATGTGAGAACAGCTCCCCTGCAGAAAAGGGACAACGGCCCCCATGTGTTCCTGCCCCCCTCTCTGGGAGGTCCGCTGCACTCAGAGCCCGTGTATGGAACCTTCGTGCGGCCCCGCAGGACGGGTGCAGAGTAAGTGTGGGCCTCTGAGGCTTCGGCACAAGCTGCTGCCCCGGGAGCCAGCCACACCCAGCTCAGAAACACAAGCTCCTCTGTCCGCCATTCCCAGCCGTCCCTCTCGTCACAGAGGCCACGGGTGAGAACCCCTACCCCTCCTGGCTTGCACCCAGGCCGTGTCCCATCCCGGAGCTGGCACGTTCTCACAGGCAATCTCACGTCACCTGGCCACTGCCCTGCGCAGCGCTGGGACCCACCCTTCCCACCAAAGAGAACCACCTCCCGGAGAAGGGCCTGAAGTCGCAGGTCTCAGAGCCGGGGCGAGGACTGGCCCCAAGGACAGCAGGAGCTGCGAGGGACGGAGGCAAGTTCTGGGTCGTGTGCAGGTGCTGAGCCGCAGTGTTGGGGCATCTCCGTCTCCGTGAGCATAAAGGAGAGGGGCTGGGGAGCTCGGTGTGATGGGCACAGCCAGGGACACTGGTCTGGACGCCGCGGAGCCTGCGTATTCTCAGCAATCCTCGAACACCGAGTCCTCGCCTGGGTTAACAAAATGAAGGCAGCCATGACCTTACCTTCCATTCGGGTCCTTTCGGTCGCGTTGACCAGGAAGAGGTCCCAGGAATAAGACAGGTGGGGCCCTTCACCACACGCGTCACACTCGGCTCGAAGAGAAAGCTCCTCGTTCCAGTTAACAAACACGTCCTTAAAGCTGACCCAGGAGATGTGGACGAACCTGTGCCGTGTGAACCCGGTTGGGGATTTTAGGGAGAACACCGGACAGTCCGGCGGCCTCGCTCGTTTGTGCTAAGTGCAGGTTGGTGTAAGGGCCGGCACGCCTGAGCACTGCGGGGCGGCCGAGCCTGCACCCAGCTCCCCCCTGCACCACCTCATGACACGGGCCAGGTCCCAGGACGCACACGCACCAAGCGCAGAGAGGGTGTGCGAGTCCTCCAGGTCACACAGAGCTCAGGGCAGAGCCCGGATGGCATCCTGGCCCTACGGCCCCCTGAGCCTCACCCCACGGCCCCCCAACCCCAGCCTCACCTGCACTGTCCACAGAAGGGAGGCCCCCCCCGAGTGCTCACCTCACCTCGGGGCTCCCTCTGACCAACCTAAGCCTCACCTGGACATTCCCCAATGGCCAGGTATGTTCTTCATGTCCCGTGGCTTCACCGCCCCCTGTGGTCTGGTCCCACCCCACGTGAGGAACCCCGCTGGCTCCCTCAGTTCCGTGGCCCCACAGCCAGGCTCTCTCACTGACTAGCACATGCAGTCCCTTAGGGCTTTACGTGGTACCCTGGGATGGCCACCAAGGCCTGATTCACAGGACCTTCTCCTGAGAGACTCGGCAGCCATCAGCAGGTCGCGGTGGGTGAGCCCCCAGGGCGCGTGGGGGGCCAGCATCTCCCATGTGAAGGCGGCATGCCCGCACACGTCTCACACTGTGGCCTCTACACGTGGCTCCCAGCGCAGGACCCTGGGGTGGGGGGAGCCCAGCACGCGAGGCCACGCAGTTTCCTCGAGAGGCCTCGGCCGGCGGGTCCCTGTGTGTGTGCGTCTCTGTGTGTGAGCACGTCTTCCTGCGGGGGGTGTGTGCGCCTGGTGGGTGGGGACGGGGTGGGCTCGGGACAGAAGAGGCCCATCCGGCCCCTGCCCCCGGTCGTGGTGCGCAGGCCCGGATTGTGCCTGACAACATTGACCAATGACCGCCCCACACCTTTGCACGATGAATGAGTATTTTTAAGTAAAATCTTTATCTTGTGAGCAGCAGAATTATATAGTATGTTGTGTTTTTAGAATAAAAGCTTATTCTAATTAATACTAATTAATTGAGATTAATTAACCTAATTCATATCTAAAAATCTATTAACTATAATTATCTAAATTACGACCCAAGGTTTGTAGTCCTGTACTGACGTTCCTTCACTTTCTTCTTTAAATATTTTTTTTACAGTAAGTTGCACACCCAACATGGGGCTTGACCGCATGGCCCTGAGATGAGAAGCCACGCTATATCGACTGAGCCAGCCTGGAACCTTGATTCCTGCACTTTTATGTCGGGAGCTTTCAGAAAGCACAGGAGACCTGGGTCTTGGCTGGACGTGGAGAGGCACCCACGCTTGTCTGCTGAGACGCATTTTTCATGGCCTCAACCCTGAACCCCAGGGCGGGGGCGGTCTCCACCAGAGTCCTCTATCTGACCTCAGTGCCACAGCTCACGTCCTCTCCTTTATGTCGGTCCTGGCCAGCCACAGCTAATTTTCTTCTTCCTCCGGGAAGCCTGCCAGAACCCACTCTTTCTGCACACTTTTAACCCCGAGCTGTTTTTACACAATAAGGCAATGGTAACTGCCCAGACCACTTGCAGGGTCCGTGTACAGGAGCAGCCCTGTGCGTCCCAGTCCTTCAGGCGTCCCGCTTGTCCCCCTGGGGGCATGTGGAACAGGTGCGGCTCACGCCAGCTTGCGTCCAGTGCTGGGCTCAGCGAGGCCCTCACTCAGGTGCTGGCCTGGCCTCCCTGTTGCAGGTCTGCTTTGTGGCTGGAGCACGACCTTGCTCCCTGCGCTGCCCCCACATCACCACTGGCCCGGCCGCACGATGCCTGGAAGGTGCTGCGCAGAGGCCTTGAGATGCTTAACCTCTGTCTAGTCTCAGCCCCAAGCCCGACAACAGACCCTGTCTTGGGACGGCTGCTGGGACAGGCTCCGCCCCTGTGCCACTGGAGCGCGGGCTCCGCCGCCCTCACTGGCCAGCCCCATTCCTCCTCAGCAGGCTCCGGTGGCTCCCACACCTGCTGGGCAGGGCACGGAAGGGCCCGGCCCTTGGACCCGGCCTGCAGGGAGCGAGGGGCAGGCGGTACCTGAGCGCCGAGTCGGGGCGAGGGGACAGGAACACCTGCGCCTCTGAAGAATTCCGGCCGGCGCTGGACACCGTCAGCGTCACGACAAACTGATCATAGCTGTCGCTGAGAGAGTCTGCAGGGAAGGCAAGGGAGGGAGCCCCGGCATCCAGGCTGCGTGGCGAGGAGGCGGCGAAGCAGGAGTGCCCGGGGCTGCTGGCCACGGTGCATTTCCAGTGATAGCTGCGGGAGAAGGCAGCTGCTGAATGCACCTGCCCCAGCAGTCAGGGGACCACCCCGGCCACTAACGGGGCTTTCCTGGCCCAGGGGAGCAGGCAGGCCGGGCAGGCAGACTCTCTGATGGAGGCGGGGTGGGAGGTTCCGATGCTGGAGCAGGGCCACCAAGGTCAGGGGCCAGGCCCCACCCCACCTGGCTTACGGGCTCAGGGCCCTGCTCTGGCCCCATGCATGCCACCTCCCACCTCCACTGGTATCTCTGCAGCCTCCAAGAAGCACGCAGACTCTGACCCTGGGAAGGCCAAGGCTTCGGGGCCTGCCCGTCCCGGAGCGCAGGTGGACAGGCTAGGAGATGAGCGCCAGATGTTTCCCTATATAGTCCTCTGCCTTGTGACAGTCGCCACTTTGCTCAACAATCAGGAAGCCAGCCCCACCCCGGCCAGGAGCGGGTCCTCTGGGGGACACATGGAGGTAAGCAGCCCCACCGGGAGGTGTGGGAGGAGGAGGTGTGGGCTTCCCACACAGCACCCCGAAGTCCACACTGCTGCTCACCCCTCCAAGTTCACTTCCGTATCTGGACTGTGAGTGACCTGGACCCAAGCACCAGTTCTAAGCCTCCCTGTTTCCAGAGCCTGTAGGAACTTGGTCGGCGCTGGTCTAGCTCAGGCCCCTCGGGGACCAACCCTCCTCCTGGGCTGGGCGGAAATAGTCCCCCTCCCTGGGAGCGGACTCTGCCCGTCTCCACAGACACATGCTGAGCTCCTGCCGTGGGCACCACGCAGGGCTCTCAGCGAGGGTCCACAAGGAACAAGGCCCCGCTCTGTCTCCCGCGGCCGGGGCACGGGGGCACAATGCCAGTGTGTGTGTGTCCAGAACACGTGCGTGTGACCTGTGAGTCCAGCAGGCCGCCTCTCACCTCCACCAGCAGCCACGCTCGGGCCGCAGCAGCTGTCTGCTCTCTCTATTCAGAAATACCCCCGGACGACCCACTCTGTGCCGGGCACAGGGACATGCCAAGGCATGGCCCTGCCCGCCAGGGCGAACATGCCAGCAGGGACGGAGCGCTGATGAGGACTGCGGGATGTCATGGGGAGAGGGGGCTCTGGAAGAAGACACTGAGGAGTCAGCACGGGACAGTCATCACCGCGGGGTCATCGGAAGCCTCCCCGGGCACGTGACGTCCGAGCGCAGTCGCAAGGGGGCGGGGCGGTGACGGGGCTCTCACAGACTCTGTCCACCAGCTCGGTGAAGACTGGCCTGAACGCTGGGAAGGACCTTCCGCCCGCAGAGACGGGAAGGCTGCATGGGGACCAGGCCGGAGACGGCGGGACACCCAGCCTGGAGGCCAAGAACAGTGTGGACGCAGGATGCTTGCTGGAGGTGACTGTCACATGGATCCGGTCCCATCAGGAAATCAGGTGAGGCCACTGGGGAGGGCATGTGGATGGGGAGGGAACCAAGGCCTGAGCCGGGGACCTCCAGCAGCACGGGATGAGGGGCACGCGGAGGTCAAGTCCCCCCTTCATCAGAGCAAGAACATCAGTCACAGAGTAACGTGTTTGCCAAGGACTGAGGGGTCCCACTACGATGTGGAGACCTAACACCCCGTGTGACGGGGTGACGACGGGGGCCTTGGGAGGGGATTAGGTCGTGGAGATGGAGCCTCCGGGAAGGGACAAATGGCACTTCTAGGGCGGAGCCCCCGGCACCCCCTCCCCGCCCCCCCCGTGAGGACGCCGCGAGAAGAACCAGCTAGGAACCAGGAGGCAGGTCGTCCCAGACACCAAACGGCTGGCCCTCCATCCGCCTGCCGGCCTCCAGTAGACAGAAAGCCGCGTCCGCTGCCCATGAGCTCCGCAGGCTGCACGCACTGACACACGGCACCTCACTTCTCAAATACCGACGTCCAGCGCTACTCCCGTCTGAGTGACAGCCGTCCTCCGTCTCCCATATGTTCGGCTCCCGGGGGAGACGTGAGTCGGGCTCCCGGGTGCTCACCTGAGGACGGCCCCCGGGTGGTCTGGGTCGTAGGACTGGGAGCCCGTGAGGACGACGGGGAACGAGGGGGCTCTGGAGAGGAACAGGTGCGTGCCCTCGGAGATGACGCTGACGGGGGCCCGGGCTCGCACCTCCACCACCACGCTGTAGCTGCTGTGCACCACGCTGCCTTCCACCCGGACCTGGAACGCGGCGACAAGGGGGCGTCACCCAGGGGCCTGGGCAGGAGGCGTGCTGGAGCCAGATGCCCTCTGACGCTGCAAGGAGACTGGGGCACCCGGTGGGCTCCGTCGGTGGAGTGTGCGACTCTTGATCTCGAGGTCGTGAGTTTGAGCCCCACCTTGGGTGTAGCGATGACTTCGAAGTAAATAAATGAGTTCAAAAACAAGATAACGCTGGAAGGAAACTGTGAGTGTAAGCGTGCCGCCAGCTCCAACAGCGCCTCCCGGCACCGCACCGACACGCTCCATTATTCTGAACCCCAACCAGTCACCTGTGTCAGAGAAACCACCTACTGTGTGCCAGAGCAGCCAAGGTGGCTGGAGCAGGGGCGGACAGGGACATGTACTCACGTCTGGGGGCACACAGAGCTGCGTGACCCCAGGTACACCTATGAAGACATGGTCCCTGTCATCAGCACACAGGCCAGCCGTCAAGCCTGCTCCACCGACAGGAAGCTTGCCCGAGGTCTCAGCTGGCATTAGCCGGCCTCTGTCAGCTACATTTCTGGGGCATCTGGCTGGTTCAGGCAGCGGAGCAGCTGACTCTTGATTTCGGCTGAGGTCATGATCTCAGGATGGTGAGATCGAGCCCCGTTGGGCTGCACACGGCAGGGCGTCTGCTTCAGACTCTCCCTCTGCCCCTCCCCCTGCTCCCACTCTCTCTCAAATAAAATCTTAAAAAAAAAAACTACATTTCTAGCCCTCGTGCAACAGGCTTGAAGCAACGTAAATGAACTGTAAGACCACTATTCCGCAACTCGGGAATACTGGAACATTTTGTAAATCCGCCATTCAAAGGGCTCTTTGAGAATTTGACACAATCTGGAACAACAGCGTCACACTTGCTGCTCTTTTCGTGGGTCTGGGCCCAGTTCTTTGTGGCCTCCTTCAGAAAGGCACCCGAGGTTCCCTGCTGGTGGCTCTCCTGAGTGGGGCCCCGATGGCCATCTACCGACTGTGTGATCCCACTCCCACCTCCACCTCCACCGCTGGAGGAACCATCAGGAATGTCCAAAGACGGGGACGTGCGGGGGGGGCTGCTGGTCAGGATGGCAGTGACAGCAGGAGGTCTGCACATCGGAGAGTATGACCCCCGGAGGCAACGTGAGGACAAGCTCAGACATCAGCAGAAGCACCTCAACAGGGCAGGTCCCGTGACCCGGAGGAAGACGTGTCCGAGCCACTCGTGGGCGATGACAGGCTCGCGAGCAAGCGTGCCAACACGGAGCCGCCGCACCTGGTGGCTTGGATCGCAGCCTCCACTCTTTCCACACGGGCAGGACAAGTGCCGCAACCCCACTGTCCAGAGCCTGGAGGAAAGGAGCTCTCGGCACCGGACGCACAGGCGACCGGCACGTGGTCTCACCGATCGTGTCCATGCCCACATTCACACCCCTTACCCAGCTGCACGCACTTGCTCAGAACCAGTGGGTAGAAGGGAAACCCCATGGGCTGTCCCGTCCCTTTCTCTTTTTGCCAGGTCACATGGCACTAGCGACCTTACACAGTATGAACTGGACCCCGCAGGAATGGCCATTTCTAACAAAACCAACAACAGCATCTGGGGTCTGCCAAGTGTGGGGCCGGACCAGACACGTGGCCTCTCGGCAAGGCCGGCTAGACGCCCGTCTCAGACGCACTCCGCCGCCCCATTCGTGCCCAGCTGGGACGCTGGCCGTTAGGCTGGTAGCACAGTCCAGTGGCCCTCACAGGGTCTGCTCTGGCCCTGCCAGTCCAGCTGACATCTGCCGTTCCAGGAGTCACCCCCAGGTTCCTCAGCGACAAGGAGAGCCCAGGGGCAGTCACGGAGACAGGACACCTACTCGCCGCTGCCCAAGCAACATCGGATACAAAGATGTTAAGCCGTGTTAAACCAAAAAACAACACAGACCATTATGGGAACAGTGTTGTTTGTTCGTTTGTTTGTTTTTTTAAACTATAACTAATAACACTTTTCCACTATTTTAAAATTTAAGGAAAAGTAGTGACACAGATCCTTATGATGCTTAATACAGATGGACCAAAGCTCGCCTCCTTGTCTGGCTCCCTCCCCTGCCCCAGCCCCAAAACACAAGGGCTACGTGCCCTCCCTCCTCCCTCACTGCTCCCAGCCTCCGCCCCGAGACCCAGCACAGTCCCCCCACTCCCCCCCATCCACCTGCCCACCCCCTCCAACATTGCCATCACGGCCCGCTGAGCCCTGAGGCCCGATCCGTCCATCTCTGCCTTCCCCTGGTCTTCAGAAGAACCTCCTACTCACGTGTTCAGCCCCGTGTCCCCCCACCCACCCCCACAAACCCTGCATGCTCCTAGGGGACCGTCCCAGCCTCTGCCATTCTGGAACCCTCTCCCGACCTGGCGCGGGGCAGGGCTGGCTCACAGCCACCCCTCCCCCAGGAGGTGATGAGCTCCCCGGGAACTCTGAGACAGCAGGAAAACTCAGGGCCAGTCTCTGCCTGCGATCAGACTCTGCTCCAAGAAGCCAACTCTTCTAGAAAGGACCACGACATATTTTCACCATTTTGCAGCCAAAATACACCAAGTGCCAGCAGCAGCCCGGTCCGCAGGGTGTCCTCCTGGCCTCCGCGGTCTGACTAACGTGCCCTCCCGTTCCCGGCGGGACGCTCTGTGACGACACTGACTCTCTGACTTTTCGGGACTACCTCAGCGACACCGTCAAAGCACATGCTCAGGAGGCTTTTGCTAAAAGAATGAGATTTTCACGATGACTTTCCTGCGTTTGGACACGCAATTTGCTCTCTGAGAGGAGCTAAGCTTTTCTAGGGAGCCCAGCCCCACCTGTTGTGATGACCCTCATTATCTCGGGTAGAGCAGGTTGGAGGGACGGGGCTGAGCTCCTGCTCCGGGGCTGGTGGGACAAATGTCTTCTGGCAACCTACCCTGGCAAGAGCAGTGTAGTTGCCGGGCGCCAGGAAGTAGCTGGGGACAGTGACCGTCTGCCTGTGCGTGCTGACGGTGGGGGGCAGGGCCACCGGCCACCCCTGGGAGTTCCAGAAGGTCCAGGTGTAGGAAAGGCCTTGGGAGATGTCACAGAGGATCGCAGACTCGAACGTCACGGCCAGGGTCACAGGCTGAGACCGCCACACCTGCGGGTTAGAGAGAAAGAGGTCTCGAAACGTCCATTATGCTTGATGCCACAGAGAAGCATCTGGTGGCTCCGCGTGTTAAGTGCCTGACTCTTGATTTCCGCTTGGGTCACGATCGCAGGGCTGTGAGATCGAGCCCCACATCAGGCTCCACTCTCTGCGGGGAGCCTGCTTGGGATTCTCTCTCCCTCCCTCTGCCCCTCCCCTGCTCATGTTCTCTCTTTAAAATAAATATATCTTTTTAAAAAACCATTTTATTTATTTTTTTTCAAGATTGTATTTATTTATTTGACATAGAGAGACACAGCGAGAGAGGGAACAAGCACAAAAGCTTCCTTGCAGGACAGTTTAATGAAAATCTCCCACAACAAAGGGAAAAGGGTAAACGTCTAGAAGGAGTTGGGAAATGGGATTTTGAAACCGGTATTCCTTAACACTAGAAGTGGACCTTCGGCCTTCCTTAAGCGTTGTCCAGGGACACAGTGGGCTCTCTTGCTGGGTTCCAAATGACTCCCCCCTTCCCTTACACTTTCAGAAAATGTGTACAAGAAAAAAAATTATAAAGGAAAAATGGACTCATCAGTGTTGGTTCCTTTGTTTCAAGAATGAAAAATACTTGAGTCCTTCTCTTTAGAACAGAACCCCGGGTCACATCACCAGTAACAGTCTGGACCACATGCCGCGGATGACGCCCCTGGACCTTGTCTAACCAGGGACAGGCCACATCCGGTGCCTCAACCTGAGAGCAGAGTCACGATTTAAACGCAGTCAGTCTCCCCTGGTTGCTGGCCATCCCCGTCTCCATGGTAGGGTCCCCCTGACGTTCTGTCCATCCCCCCGACCCGGAAAGCCCACTGTCCGTGCACACACACAGGTGTGTGCTGGCCTAATGGGGGCTCGGGTCCTGCCTGTGAGGGGCCGTCACCATCCTGCAGGAGCCATGTGGCAGGAACCATCCAGGCCCTGCCCTGGGGGCTCTTCTGTGGGTCTCCCGATCCCCGCCACCTCATCCCCGGTGGGAGGTACCTGACCCTGGACCCTGGTCGGAGGCCCAGCGTGCAGTCTGGAAATGCGGCCAAGTCACGGCTGGACTTCCGTGTGCCACAGAGTCACGGCTGGACTTCCGTGTGCCACAGAATCACGGCTGGACTTCCGTGTGCCACAGACACTGCCGCTCTGACATGGGAAATCCGCTCTAACCCGGAGGCCTCAGAGGAACAAAAGAAGTAAAACGCCACCGTCCTTCTCCTAACCCACAGTGGGTGCTCCCTCCTGGGAAATTCACTCTAACCCGGAGGCCTCAGAGGAACAAAAGAAGTAAAACGCCACCCTCCTTCTCCTAACCCACAGTGGGTGCTCCCTCCTTCTCCTAACCCACAGTGGGTGCTCCCTCCTTCTCCTAACCCAGTGGGTGCTCCCTCCTTCTCCTAATGCACAGTGCAAGCTTGGGAAGGGACCAATCATGTCTTTGGCTGTTGACTTCACAGGAATCCAAACATTCCTTTCTCCTGAAAATGCTTGAGTGCTTGGCACAAGCTATTTCTTTTTTTAAAAGAAAATTCATTTATTTGAAAGACAGAGAGCATGAGAGACAGAGCACAAGCAGGGGAGCGGCAGGCAGAGAGAGAAGCAGGCTCCCGCTGAGCAGAGAGTGCAATGCGGGACTCGATCGCAGGACCCCGGGACCATGACCTGAGCAGGAAGCAGAGGGCTAACGACGGAGCCACCCAGGCCAGCCTGCACAAGCAATTTCTAAACAGCCCCTCAAAGTAGGCCGAACCAAACACCCACTGGTGTTCGATCAAGGCCAGTAAGGCCCCTTCAAGGCCAGGACGAGGCCCCCAACCTTGCCAGGGCCCTCAGAAGCCCCAAGAGGTGCCCCCCCTGGTGTCTGTTCCCCAAAATCCCGCTGTTCCCAAGCCCAGCCTACCTGCACCTTCCCGGGACCCATGTTCCGCACGGGGGGTGGCTGGCAGGGCTCCCGCACGATGAACAGTTGCTTTCGCAGGGAGGCGGCGCTGACGTCATTGAAGGCAAGGGCCTGGACAGTGAACTCTCCTTCCCTGCAAGGGCCACAGCACACAGGAATGCGAACACCCAGCCCGTCAGGCATCTGCCTCTCCTGCCCCCTTCCTAACAGCCTCCACCGTGTCACTGTGGGACCCGACGGCCAGACAGCCCACCCGTGAGCACAGAGGGCATCCACCCATGAGGCTGGTCCACAGGGGCCTCTGTTGCCTAGTTAACACACCGGCTACCCGCCCAGTGCAGGGCGAGCCGGATGCCCAGCTCCCAGACTGATGTCACCTGCTGACGGAGAAACAGTCGTTCCATGGGGACAGATCCCGGTGGCCATAGTCTGGCCCATCTGTGCCCCACGGGGTGACCCTCCATATGATGATGGGCACCCCGGCCCCTTATCCGGAAAGTGGGCATGATCTTCCCTCTCTGCTCCCTGAGTCAAGGGACCAGAGTGCCACCTGCTGTCATGGTGTGTCCCTAAGGAGAGTGGGTCCTGCTGACCCCAGTGTAGGCTGTGGGGTCCCCCTCAGGGTCCAGGTGGTTGGGGACCCCTGGGACACTCCAGAGATGAGGCAGGGGTGCAGAGCGGCGCGTGTCCATCCCAGAGCCACAGAGCATGTCCCCAGGTCTGGGGCCCAGGTGTGCCCCTGGGGAAGCCTGCCAGGGCGCCCCCACTCAACTCCTTCCTCCCGTGAACACCCATCTCCCATGGAGAAGGCACACAGGGAGAGCTCGCGTCGGGCCGTGCGGGCATGTCCTTGTGGGTGGCCAGGCCACAGGAGCTCTCGAGGAAGTCCTGCACTCAGGGAGGTTGGCCGTCTTTCCCTGCTGCTGCCGGCCACACAGGCCTCGCTTCTGGGCCCTTCTGCACCCATCACTACTTCATTACGGCAGCGTGAATGGTGCCACACCATCCGGAGGCCCAGCTCCGCCCAGAGGTCTGCACGGCCTCGGTAACCCAGGGTAGGACTCGCCCCCCGCTAAGGAGCACGGCCGGGAGGCTCAGGCTCAGACCTGGCCGGCCTGCCCTTCACCACTCCCCTAACCTCCACGGTGGAAAGCCTACGGTTTGTCTTGGTGGCTTCCCGTGGACATGCCCGCCTCCCCCAGGCAGGCCCAGAGGTGCTTGGATCTCCATAATGCTTCCTTCCAGGTAAACAGCAGGTGCTCAGTAAATGCTGAATGACAGGACACAGCCCAAGCTCTTCAGCCCACAGTGAGCCCCTGGCCGTCCTTCAGAGCACCTTCTACTTCTATCCGCACCCCCACCCCTCGTCCCACGGCTCTGTCCCTGCATCCTGGTGCTCACAGGGACTGCTTTCCTGCCTGCCGTCCCCAGGCCCTGGACCGTGAGCTCCTGGACAGCAGGTTTATCTGACTCTCCTCGGTGTCTGCCAACTGCACGCACTGCCAGGTTGGCCGCGGAGGACGAGGGGCTCACGCCTCACAAAGACCCTTCCAGCCGCCACCACAGAGCTGTGCCTGTGACCGAGCCGCTCACCTGCTGTAGGTGTGACTGGCTGAACTGTCCCCCGGGCCCACGGTGCCGTCCCCAAAGTCCCACAGGAAAGTGACGTCGGTGCCAAAGTTGAGCCTGAATTCAAACGTCACACTGGTGTTCAGCAGAGCTGAGGAGGGGGACGCGAGCCGATTGGCAACAATTCTCCTCTGCGTCCTGATGCGGCGGGGCTCCGAGGCCACGCTGCCCAGCCCGCTGGTGGCCCGCACCGTCACGTTGTACCTGCGGGGGGACCGCCGAGGGGGCAGGAAGGGCAGGTGGGGGACAAGAGCGGGTCAGAGGTAGAGAGCAGCTCCGAGAAAGGTGGGGGAGGGGTGCCTGGGTGGCCCAGTGGGTTAAGCCTCTGCCTTCCGCTCGGGTCATGATCTCAGGGTCCTGGGATCGAGCCCCGCATCGGGCTCTCTGCTCAGCAGGGAGCCTGCTTCCCTTCCTCTCTCTCTGCCTGCCTCTCTCCTACTTGTGATCTCTGTCAAATAAATAAATAAAATCTTAAAAAAAAAAAAAGAAAGGTTGGGGGAGGGGGCACTTTCATCTGCAGGCACCCCCCAGCCCCCACGGTTCCCCGCTCACTGGGAGAGGTAGTGGGACAGTGGGACCACCCCTCGTCTTCGTGTCAGTCATGTGCAGAGCGGCAGGAGCAGCTCTGGGACCGGGGCTTGGACAGGGACTGACTTAGGGGGAGAAGGTGGGATCTGAACCCGGAACCGCTGGTTCCAAAGCCGCACGCCCACCCCTAGCTCAGGCAGAAGGGACTTCGTCATCCTTTAGCCTTCCCCGTGTGCCCCTCCTGTCCGCAGCGGCGTCCGAAATCATTGCAGCGACATCGGGGGAGTCTGCGGACGAGCTAAGGCCGAGCTTCCCGCAGCTGCCTGTCGTGACGCCCGCGGACTCACCACTGGGGGACACCGAGTCTTTTCTTAATGCTTCTGGACGTTGTCCTCACGGCTGGACCTTCTCCAAATGACCACATGAACTCCAGGGGGGTCGTTTCCTCGGTAACAGCCAGAAAAGTGATGTGGGCGTCGGTGGCAAACATGGTTCCGTGTGTGTAGACAGAGATGGCTGTGAGAGTGGGGGAGGGAGAGAAGCGTCGGCGCAGAGGGCGGGGACCGTGCAGGGACGCCAGCGTCCTCGCACCCTCACCTCCCACACAGGGCGCCGGGAGGGACGGTCCCCATCCCACATGGAGGGCTGCAGTGGGAACCCGCTGGGCGACTCTGGCCCCAGATCAAAGGCCACCGAAGCCATAGCTCATAAAGTGAAAGTGACCACCCCTGCGAACTCTCCCCAAAGAGCACGGGACGGGGCCGAGGGCAGGCGGAGGCTTCTACATCGCGACTCACCCCACAGCTTCAGGCCGAAGCCTTAATGCATGTGGTTTCTAGAAAGCACTAGAACGAACCGCAGGGGAGCACAGAGCTGGCTCGAGGGCAAACGTAACTCTCATCAGAGTTCATCAGAGCACCAGGCGACCTCAGGGGCCCTAACCGGCCAGACTCGGAGGGAGGACGTACGCTGCATGTGATACCGGACGGTCACGCGGTCCCACGCCTGGCCACCCCCTGCTCGGATCTGAGATGTGAAGGTCACGTTGCTCGAGGGGCTGGCTGGAAATCGATGCAAGACAACGGAGCCTGCACAGACGACAAAACACAATGAGCACGTGTGAGGGCCGGAAGGGCCATGCCTCCGTCTCACGCGGTGGATGACCAGTATTTCCATCGTTCACGCTCTGCCTCCGAGTTCTGGTGAGGTTCAAGTTCTGACGAGTGAGCCTGGAAGTCGGACAGGCCTGTGGGCCATGGGCCTTGTCCGGAACGTCTCTCACAACATTGTTCGGTGTTTCCTGCTCCTGAGAGCAGCTGTGCTCGGGGTGGGCATGTTCATCCCGTTGCTGGACAGCCTTGTCTTGAAGGATCTCCCCGACGGGCACACTAAGGGCTGTCTTACTGCACAAGGCTCTCAACGGGGCCCCGGGTGAGCCTCGGGCTGGTGACCCCTCGGATACGCAATGCAAAGTACCTCACGTATAGGACAGGTGCACATGTGCGTGTGTGTGTGCATGTGTGTGCGTGTGTGCATGGGTGTACGCGGAGGACAGGCACCACACGCCCCGCTGGGTCCCAGAGGACTGGCGTATCTGGGGCGGCTCAGAACAGCCCATGTGTCTGCATGAGGAAAGGAGGGGTCTTTCCCTTAAAGCACTGCTACCCAGTGTCGTTTTTCCCTGCATAGGGAGAAAATGCTCATTTGTAACAACGGTCACGCGGAGTGCTGTCCCGTTCACCCGAGCTTTAGAATTTCCGAGAAATCGACCCCATGACTGACAGAGACGCCCTCCCACGGCAGCAGCTGCGGCTCTGCAGGTGGGAACGCGGCACTGGCCACAGAACGAAACGCACGCGCGGATCTGCGTGGGACACGTCGTGCCACGCGCACCTGTGCCGGGCCCTCCGATTCCAGCTCCTCACACAGGATCACCGGGGACAGGCTGACCAACCCCCACCTGCCTGGTCTAATTTCTTGGGTGGAGAGGCTCCCACGAGGCCAACCACATGGAAGCCATACAGTCAGTGTGGGGAACCAGGTACAAAGACCTCCACGTGAGCGGGCACCTCAGGACACGTGCCCCACTGGCTTCCCCTCCTCCCCACTTCTGGGAAACATAACCCATCGCCCCAGCCACTCAGGCCGAGCACTCTGCGGCTGTCTTCAACGGGCACCCATGTCTGCCCACAACTCTTCCCTCCACGTGCTGCTGACACGTGGCTGATGCCCCGCTCCCGCCCCGCTGGCCCCAAGCCAGGTTCCTCGTCTACGACACTGAGCGGATGGGGGGCCCCTCGCTGGTGACCGGGGGCTGATGGGAGCGGAGCACGAGCAGAGGGCCTGACCCCTGTGAGCGCTCATCCATCCCCGGCTCCTGTGTTTCCGACACCAACCTCAATGCCTTTCCTAGACTGTCAACCCCGAGACCAGGACCCGGGGACTTCATCTGCACATGCCCCTCGGAGCACAGCGCCGTGCCAACGAGGCGGGGGAGAGGATGAATGGGTGTCTGTGTGGACAGTCGGCTGGACCCGGATGGTACCACGCCAGTTCAGGTGGGTCTGGGCACTCGACTCCGCGTCTGTCTCTTACCTTCCTGACCCACGCCGGGGCCGGCAAAGATGAGAAGCTCGTCCTTGTGGATGCTGCTGGAATTCATGAACACGGACACGGTCGCAGGGCCGACCTCCACAAAGTAAGGCCCCAGCTCCTTTTCAGTTCCACAGAACTCGTAGATAAATGCCCGGAGCACGTGGACTCCTCCTGGGAAGAGAAGAGGCCACGTGATAGTTACAAAGAGCACGTGCAACCCTGAACGTCCGTGCAAGGGCGATGAGGGGTGCGTCCTCTGGGGACGGACCCAGCACGGGTGGCCTTCTCTTGCCGGAGGAGCCACCTCATAGGCAGGGGAACCGTGCGGGGCACGTCACATGCAATAGGGCTTGGCATGTGCTTTCATGCTCGGTGCCATGAATGTCTTAGTCGTTTGTTAACCAAGGATGCTGCCCTGGGCCCCGAGAATGACACACTGGAACGTATCCATGAGAAAGCAAACAGACAACGTCACTCTGGGGTGAGGCAAGAGAAGGCAGGAGCTGTGACAATCACAGACACACACGCACACACACGCACACACACGTGCACACACCGGCCTTCTAGGAAGTGAGGGGTGGGGTGGACCCGGCCGGCGGGAGGGAAACAGACCAGAGAGCACGACAGGAGGGACCTGGAGGCAAATCGAGAAGGATAAGCAAGATGAAAGGAGCAGGAAGGATTCGAGAAGCAAAGGGACTTAGCACATGCGTGGCCAGACTGCCATAAAGAAAGCTGAAATTCCAGCACAGAAATGACTTAAAGACATAATTAAAAAAAAAAAACAAAAAAAACAACTCTTTCCTGGGGATGCCTGGGTGGCTCAAAGCATCTGCCTTCGGCTCAGATCATGATCCCAGGTTCCTGGGATCAAGTTCCTCATGGGGCTCCCTGCTCAGCAGAGAATCTGTTTCTCCCTCTCTCTCTGCCACTTCCCCCACTCATGTCCTTTTTCTCAAATAAATAAAAATCTTTTAAAAAAATCCTTCCCGAAACAAAGGAAACGAAGCATACCAACAGCCTGGAAAGGCACAGCGCACAGCAGACAGAGTTGATGTGGGACAGCCGGCGCTGAGACGCGTTCCCGCGCAGGGACCTCACATATAAACAATGACTTTGAGCCAGACAAAGCCATCAAGTCATCTCCAAGGAGGAAAAAGGAAGCTGACGGTAGAGCCCCACAGCTCGGAAGTGTGGACGGTCACGCGGACGGCTCCCCACGGCACCGAGGACGAGGACCCAGCCCCTGCACTTCTGAGTCTGCGTCTGTGGCCGGAGAACCTGCACTTGATCCTGACATCAGATACGGATGATGTCAGTCCAGGGACCCCACTCGGGCCAGACAAGAGCAGAGAAACCCCTCCGTTCCTCAAGAAAAGAACGTGTGACCAGGATGGAAGAGCCAGCAAGTTGTCATTCACATGTAACAAGTCTGAGTACGGAAGAAGTGGGACCAGTATTCCATGAGTCTTCCTGACACGCCTATTCCAAATGACGCGTCTGATCCAGGCCGCTGTCCCAACATACGGAGGTCTCTCAACACTCAATGAGCAAGCAAGTAGATTAGAAACCGGACGGGGGTGCTCCAGACAGAGGCACAGCACCCAAGGAGTTGGCGAGACAGGGACCAGCACGTGACAAGATGCTCCACATCCCACGTCAACGCCAAGTACACGGGAACCACATCCCTCAGGGACAGCCCTGATCGCCCCCGACGACACCCACCATTGGCCAACACGTGGGGCCCAGAAGCGCTCGCTCACCGCTTGTGGGGATGTGGGACTGCCCATGTGGGGTGCCTGGCCGACTCCGTCAGAGGAGTGGGTGACTCCAGATGTCAGGGTTGCGAGTCCCAGCCCCATGCCGGACATAGAAATGACTTAAATAAATAAATACATAAACTTAAAAAATATGGTGCAGCTGCTTTGAGGGACAGTTGGATGGCTTCTTTAAAACTAGATACACCCTTACTCTAGGATCCAGCAATCAAGAGAGCGTGGGACAGACTGGTGCTGGGATATATGCTGAGACAGAGTGGGGCTGAGGGGGAGGACCCCCCGAATCCTGCCTCAGGCCTGGTCCCCCTCCTCCTCCTCCTCATACGCTCTCACACCCACATATAACACTCGCACACATGCACATGCGTTCCTGGCAGGGGTGTGATCAGGAGGACCAGACAGAGGGTGAGCGCAGGTGCTCAGGACACGAAGAGGTCGGGAGCCAACACACCCACTCTGATGAGGGACATGGGGCTATGATGCCTGACAACCTGCCAGCTGTCATCGTTTCATTTCTAACATTGACCACGTTTTAAGCCACAAAGACAACTTGGCATGTTTTTTAAACAAATTGGGAGAACATATCTGCTCAGGATGATGGGCTGGAACTTTGAATTAATACTGAAGCCAGAACACAAGAAAGGCCTTGCGACAGGTGGTGATTTTACTTAAATAATAAATAATAATGTAAGCATCCAACTCAAAATGGAAACCTAGAACAAAAGCATTGTTTAAAAGCAGGAAGAAGGCAGTAAAGATAAAAGCAGAAATTGATAGAAGAGGAAATGTAGTCAATTTCCAAATTCTAAGACTGGTTCCTTTTTTAAAAAAAAAGATTTATTTATTAATTTGAGAGAGAAAAAGAGCACGAGTGGGGTAGGGCAGAGGGAGAGGGAGAAGCAGACTCCCTGCTGAGTAGGGAGCTCGATGTGGTTGACCCCAGAACCCTGAGATCATGACCTGAGCCAAAGGCAGGCACTTAACCGACTGAGCCACCCAGGCACCCCTGAGTGTCTGACTTAATTTCAGCTCAGGTCATGGTTTCAGGGCCCTGGGGTAGAGCCCCACGTTGGGCTCCACATACCACATGGTGTCTGATTCAGGTTCTCCCTCTCCCTTTGCCCTTCCCTGCTCTTGGGCTCCCTTTCTTTCTCTGTGTCTAAATAAAACCTTTTTTAAAAATTAAAAATTTTAAAAATTTAAAAATCCTTGATAGGAACCTTCTTACACAGTTGGTAGGAATGCAGACTGGTGCGACCACTCTGGAAAACAGTATGGCGATCCCTCCAAAAGTTAAAAATAGAGCTACCCTACGACCCAGCAATTACACTAGGAGGCATTTACCCAAAGGATACAAAATTACAGATTTAAGGGACACATGCAGCCTGATGCTTACAGCAGCAATGTCACCCACAGCCAAACCATGGAAGCAGCCCAAGTGTCCATCAAATGACGCACGGATTAAGAAGATGTGGTATGTGTATACGCACATATATACAATGGAATATTACTCAGCCATCAAAAAGAATGAACTCTTGGCATTTGCGGTGAGGTAGATAGAGCTAGAAAGTATTACGCTGAGCAAAATAAGTCCATCAGAAAAAGACAAGCACCATGTGATTTCACTCGTATGTGGAACTTAAGAAACAAAACAAAAAGCAAAGGGGCAGAAAGAGACAAAGCAAAAAACAGACTCTTCGCTGCAGGGAACACGCTGCTGGTCACCAGAGGAGAGGTGGGTCGGGGGGAAGCAGGTGACGGGGATGATGGAGCGCACCTGCCGTGATGGAGGGCAATGTCGACTCTGTGTTGCACACCTGAGACTAACACAGCACTGTATGCGACCTAACTGGGGTTTAAAATAAAAAAAAAAAGTCCTGAAAAAGGAGGAAAGATGAGAAGCTCCTCAACACTCAGGAAGTTCTACCGGCCCCAAATCTGGTACCAAGCTTAACGGGTGACACCAAAAGCATCTCGAAACAAAGATGCCATGTCCTCTGTCCTCAACCACCTTGTTCTGGAAGCAGCAGCCACGCTGAGTGAGTGAGACGAGGACAGGACAGGTGTCAGCTTGGAGGAACGGGGAGGGCGTGTCCCCATCTGTAAATACTGTTCACATGACCAGCCAACACTAAGGAGTGAGCTTCACAGTAACTACACACACTGTGGTCATTCAGAGCGACGGAGGGTACAGAATTCATAGTGAACACAAGCAACTCTTTTACGTCCCAATAACAACCCACTGGAAGAGAAAATGAAAGAAAAGATCTCACACACCCCAGCACAGAAAATAAAATCTCTCCCGAGTATCGTGCACTTTCCCTGCGAAGATACTTTTTTAAATGCTCCTAAAGACACAAGGAAGACTTGGGCAGAGAAAGGTATTTTCACGAGGGGGGAGCTTCTTGAACATAAACAGTCTGCGGAAATCAATTCATGAATTTAACACTATGTGGACAAAAAGGCCAATAAGATGTTTTCATGCGAGTCACTGGGAGTAAAAGTCTACGTGGGAAAATGGACAAGTGAAGATAACCAGAGTAATTTTAGAAAAGACGAGTAACGGAGGGGAGCTCAGCTGCATGGACAGCAGAACCCAACCCACAAGCAGGGGTGAGGAGGGTGGGCTGGGGGCAGAGACTGGTGCTCTCTGGATTCCCAGGGGCAGAGCCAGCAGCACCTGGGGGTGGCCATTCAGATAAAAAGAAAGCAGAGCCGGCCCCCTCAGACTCGTGGCCGGAATGCACAGTCCAATGTACTAAATATTCAACTGCGCGGACATCTCAGAGACGAGCACTGTGCCCTAGGGGTGAACCCATGGCTCCCAGCTCCCTATAAGGTAGAGGTTGGAACTTTGAGAACGTACCATACTCAAAAAATAATAATAATAAATAAACAGAAAGCAAATGGTGACATGGTGCGGGTGAGCAGGACAAGGTCGGAATTCTGCCCCCCGCCCCCACCCCCCAACACCAGCTCTGGGGCTCGGTCCTTTTCTACGCAGACTGGTTCCAGTGCCAAGATGTCTGGAGAAAGACAGCTTTTGTGACTTTGCCTAAATGCAAAGTGTTTGACATCTTAGTGCAAAAGATTAAGTGTGCAATGTTGTGTGTGAGTGTGTGCGCGTGTGTGTGAGTGTGTGAAGGACTGAAGGACCGTATCCGCAGTCCGCACCAAAGCTCAGAGTTTTCCCTGTGGAGGGGGGTCACGTGGCTCACTAGGTATGTTACCACAGGACAAACCCCTGCCCTTCTGGCGTCCCTGTGCTCCTCCAAATGGAGGACAGGGCGATGGTGGGACTCGATGAGGAAACGGTATATGGGGGAGGCACAGTGCGAGCATCTGAGCCTTTGTTATCAGAACACGGCAGGCACGGGTGGAGTGGGGGGAAGTGGGGTCTCCTTTCGGTCCTGGTGTGGCCAGAGCTACCTCTGGGGTCTCGCTGGACCTGCACTCCCTGCCTGGGTTCAGATCCTGACACCGAGTACCCTACCTTTTCCAAATTGGTGGTAGGCGGTGACCGCCATTCCCCCGGACACATTGCAGACCGTCACTTGAACCCCAGAGCCATCTCCGAAATCCACTGCCAGATGCAGAGCTGCTTGGGAAGCCACCTGGACCCCGAACCCCAGACTGGGCAGCGCCTGAACGTCCGTGTCTGGGAAGCCACAGACAGCGGGGTCCACCGCGTCAGCAGGAACTTGCACGGAGACGGCTCCAGGGTGACACTGAGCAGGGGGACAGAGCTGCTTGGGACGAGGCCAGCATGCTGAGCCATTATGGCCAAGGGAGCTGTGGGGAGAGAGAAGGACAGCTTAGAGAACACAGTGGTCTGAGCAGAAGGGACGGAGACCGAGTGGAATCTGATGGCAGGGCTGACTTTCCCAGTTCCCAAAGTGGGGTCCCAGGACCAGTGGCACCAGCATCACCAGGCCCTGGTGAGACATGCCAGGTACATGGAGTCAGAAGCTGGGATGGGAGGGGACACGGGGACACTGAGGGCAGCTACAATCTGAGAGCTCCTCTCTGGCGGCGTTAATCCCAGCCGCGATGCAAATCCTCTCCCTTGGCACTGAAGTAAGGGCCGTACAGGCCATGCTCCCCAAAGGTCACGACCTCTGATGTTTCTGTGAAAACACCCAACACGGGCTGGGTGCCAGCCTTTCCGCCCGCGGCCCATCGTGCTGTGAGCGCGCTGCGTGTGCACTGGGAATGCGCAATCATTCACAGCTCCAGTCCGGATGGGCGAGGCCCGGTCCGAATTACAGAGTCCACCCAGTAACGTAGGCTCTCGTGGGAAAACAGTGGCCGGCTGCGTGGCCCAGGGTGCTGGGGCTGCAAGCACTGGCCACAGCTGCAACCACCACTGGGTGACCAGGGGGACAGTGACGTCGCCAGCTCCCTGGGCGTGGCTCCAGAATTGGGGCCTATGGTGGACGCTGGCCCCCTCCGCCACCCACACCCTACCTTCCGGGTAAGGTGGGAGAAGGTGCGGTCAGAGTGCTGGTATGTGGGCACGCAGCCACCCCAGCGGGGGCCCCCATCGCAACAGTGGCCGCTGTGACGTCGGTCCCTGGAAGCCGCTCTGGGGCCATGTCCTCTGCAGAGCGCCGCTGTCCCAAGGGGCAGGAGGGGGTCTGTGCGCTCAGGCGGCAGGAGCCCTCTGCGGGACAAGTGCACTGGAATTCAAGAGGTGAGTGAGTGAGGGGGTGTGCCGGGGCCTAGGCTGGCGGCCGCGCTGCCTTCTGCACCGTCGGGAAGCTAGAGAATAAGGGTCCCCGTGCGGCTGCGGGCTCCCTCATCCGGGGGTTAGTGCAGGGTGGCCCCTGCGTTGCAGACGGGTCCGGAGAGGGTTTGCACCTGCCAGCGCAGTGGTCAAGAGCGCGCCGCTGGCAACCACCAGGAGCCCGGGGAGCCACTGTTACCCCTAGTTCACGCTGCTCCCTGCTAGCAGCCACGAATGAGCTCCTCTATAGGGTCAGCTATGATTAAAGGGGGCAGCTGAGCAGTGACGCTCTTGCAGACATGGAAACTACGGGGCACACTTTCCTTTAGTGAGGATCCAGCTCAGGTTACGCTTTCAGACTGGCGGAACCGCTTCCAAAGGACTAGGAGCCGGAAACACGGCTCGCCCCCAAGTCCCAGGGCCACCGGACCCACCAGCAGCTTCCCGGAAATGTTCCGCCGCAGCGGGCAGACACGCACCTGGAGAAGCCCACAGAAGTCACCGCACATGTTCCCAGCTGCAGACATCCATCGGCAACAGGGGCCTGGGCCACTGCTGCCCTGGAAGCTCGCGATTGTCACAGAAGGTCCCTGGGAGTTTCTGGATACGAAGGAAAAAGGCAGAGACAGGAAGGCTGGCCGTGCTTCGCTCGCTCACGTGGCCCATGTGGCCTGCACCTGCTCGTCAGCGGTCCGGGTGACAGCGGGGTGCCTGCAGGTAGAGCTGACCCCGCCAGGGCTGTGCCAGCGTTCAGGGATGACTGTCATGGAGCGGGAGTGTATTTAAAGCCATTCACTAACGTCTGTCCCCAGCTGGGACCCTGCTTCAGATGGCTCCCCCAAAGGGCGGGTCACTGTCCTAACATGCTCTGTGGTCTAGGGGAGGCAGCCTGGGCTCGGGTCACAGGGAGCTGACCCCCGAGGCAGAGCCAGGCCTCCGCAGGATTCACCTGTAACTCAGGGCTGCAGCTGAATGCCTGGTGGCTCCCGGGCAGGGCGGCTGCTCACCGAGTCTGGTGCCCTCCACGGTTCTAGGAAGGGGGTACGAGGGGCATGACCACAGGCAGCAAGGATGAAGACCTCTTAGACGGTCCATTTCGTGTCCCATGCTACAGGACCCCATTTACCTTAAACCAGGGGCCCTACAGGAGGGATGTGCTGAGGCCACTCAGGCCCAGGGCACTCAGACAGGGACGCCGTCCCCCTGCTCTGCTACACGGCTGGATCCTTGTCCTCGGGCCGGTGAAGACGAGCCGCTCTGGCCCAGGCTGTCCTAATGTGCTGGGCAGGAAGCATATGGGCTCAGGACACCCGGCTTCCAGCCATGGTCACGCGGCAAAGGCACAGACTTCAGATCGCAGCACAAATGCCACAGGTCCCGTGAGCCCCCTTGCTGCCTTGCCAGCTGCTGGAGCCACACCTCCCTAGGGTCTGCCCCAGGCCCTCCCTGTCTGCACAGGGTCACCTGTTCTCTCCACGCAGGAGCTCTCCCACCGGCCACGCCAGCCGTCCTCCCACAACACAGTCCTAGTGCGCTTGTCCTGGCTGCTTACTCCCTACCCGTTCCCTTAGGTTCCTTTAGTGTTAACGCAGCGATGTTCCTTCAAACCCCGCAGGTGCCCTCTGAGCTCACACAGCCTCCCGAGGACAGACAGGGAGCACCACCCCAGAGTCCTGCTCTGCTCACACCTGTTTCCAGAGCTTTCCTGGAGCAAGGCCTCCGGACCCCCGCCCTGCTGGGGGCTTCTACTCGCTCCCTGGGGACACCTGCCACGCCTGAGAGGGCCTTCAAGAGCATCAGGGCTGCTTCTGTTAACCTGCACCCAGCTCTCCTTCGTCTGGACCCCAGAAGGAAGAGGCCCAGAGGACACAGAAAGGTGCCTGTGTCATCGGGGCAAGCCCCCACCAGAACAGAGTGGTTTGTCCCAGCAGCGCTGCCAGCAGGGGTGGCTACTATCTGTCCCTACAATTAACCCGCTTTCTCCAAACGGGCCACATTCCTTCCCGTGCCTGCCATTCCCCGTTAGCGGGGATGATGCCTTCCTTGGCTCCAGCTAACGGTCCTCCACGTCAGTCCCCGAGCCCAGTCCCCAGCCTCGTGTCTTCCTGACTCCACAGACACAGCCGACGCCCCCACGCATCCCCGTGGAGTCTGGAGGGTCCCAAGTCGCCCTATCTGCTGTTTGGATTACGTTTCCCTCCTGCACTGGATTTAGGGTCCCCCAGGGGAGGATGGGATCTTACTAGTCTCTGTAACCCAAATTCTGCCTTGTAAGGTGGGGGCTTCAAAAATGGGGAGTTTTATGGGGAAGAAGAAGGAAGAATCATGCAAATAAATGGAGGGCAGGTGCGTTGAGGTGCACGGGGAGGGCTGGGGGCACAGTGGTTCCGGTGCCACACGGGCAGCTCGCCTCAGCGAACATGGTGGAAATGCGCTAGTCACCAGGAAGGACAAAGAAACGTCTGCATCCACACACCCTGTGTTTGCCTTCGGAAAGATCGAGTTTGTTCTCTGTATGCATCAATGTTTAATTTTCATTAGGGTGAGTAAAACCATAGATTTCAGGACCAGCGTGAGGCAGAATCCCAAAGCAGGCCACGTGTTTTTAGAAGGACGCCGACTTCCAACTTCTGATGGTCCAGTGCTACGTTCTTATGGTGGCAGAGCAACCACAATAAAAACATGGAGCCAACCGTCTTTCTCATTCTGAAACGTTCACTTCATCCATGCTCGGTACCTCTGTGCTGTTATGAAACAGACCTCGAGGGTTTTTCACCCTAAACCCCGCGCCCACTGAACACCAGGTCCTTGCTCCCCACCCCAGCCCCTGGCACCCACCACCCATCCTTCTCCAGGAACCCGGCTGCTCTAGGGGCCTCGTGCACGTGGAATCTTGCAATATCCATCCTCTGGGACTGGCTTATTCCACGTAGCATCCCGTGCTCAGGGTTCGTCTGATGCTACCATACCGCACCCGCGAGAAGGTGTTCTGAGCTCTCTGCAACCCCTCATCCTCACCCCAGACAGCACACCCGACCTGACGCCAGCCCGGGCAGGTCCTTGCACGCCCCTGTGCAGTGCTGAGGAGCAGGGCTCCGTCGGGGCTCGCGGACATACCTGTCGGCATAGTCTCCCCGATCCCAAGCGGCCCGCATCCTCCCGCTGACAGCACTTTGCGCTGTTCTGCTGGTTGTTTTCAAAATGTTCTGGAAGGGGGACAAATAGCAGTCATTTAAGAGCTGCTTACAAAACCCTAGCTATATTATTTCTGTCCTCGGATAGCAGCTGGCCCTGCTGGGCCGCAGGGAACAAAGCAGGCTAGCCCCCTGTCCTCCCAGAGCCCACGTTCTCGGGGTCGTGGGGGGCAGGCCGGAGAGCGGGAGCTGTGGATGCCAGGAGAGTTGGGGGTGACGGGGGAGGCAGGGAGGTCAGATGGGGTCTTCGAACCTGGGACTTTGCATGTCCTTCTGAATGAGACAGAGGTGTGGGCACCAGAGTGGCATAATCTGACCCATGTTTTGGAAGCCCCGGCCTGGCCACCTGTTGATAAAGGCTGAGGGAGGCAAGAAACCCAAGGGAGATGTTCGGAGCTGGCTCTCCATTCAGACACTGCATCGGCCCTAGAGACAGCCAGCGCCGATAAGGGTAGGACAGCAGCACTGGGTCTCCTGATGGAGTCCTTACAAGACGCAGGGCACTGTAGGCCGTTTGTGTCAAACTAACCAGCACAGACCTGACTTGACTGACACCGGGGCTGTGTCCAGAAGAACCGCCATAAGCTAAAAGTAATGTGAACTGGAAAATGCACTGAACACAGCAGCCTCCCGAACACCGAGCTTAGCCCGGCCTGTGATACGCATGCTCAGAACACTTCATGAGCCGACACCGGGCAAAAGCCTTGGCTACAAAGCTGATTGTATAATAAAGCGCCGACCGTCTGCTGTGAGTGACTGGATGCTGTACTGAGGGTGAGAAACAGAGAGCCGTGTGGGCGCAGGAGGGCGGTCGGGGCATCGGCTGTCGACCTTGGGACCGTCCACCTGCCGGGTAGCGAGCTGCCCCCCAGCATCCCGGGAGAGGACAGGCCGCATGTCACCAGCCCAGGAAGAGATGCTGTTCAGAATTCCAAGTATGTGAACAGCCACCCTAACAGTCAACGTGACAAAGCGTGACAAAGCAGGTGGGGAGGCCGCTAGGCCGGTGGGGCTGGCCAGCGAGACGGTGCCACACTGGGAAGGCCGATGGGCCACCCGACTCCCGTGACCCCAAGGACCCCCCACATCGAGTCACAGGCCCCTCGAGGCTGTGCGGGGCAAGACTGACTACCGTACAAATGTAACAAAAGCCCCAAATGTTTTACTTGGCATTAATGAAAACATAATTCCGATCAGGAGCCCCAAGCTTTACCGGGAAGCAGTTTTTAGGAGAATAAGACACCCTAAGAAGAGAAACGTTAAGTTTGCCCTTGCTGTTCCATCCTGAAGACAAGAAGACTGAGAGTGTCTGTCTTCCCTCCTGAAAGACCCAGGGTTTGCCATGACTCAGGGTGGGGTGAGGACCCAGCTCAGCTACCCAGTGTGTCTGGTCTTGTCCTTCTAAACTCAAGATGTGTTTACCCAAAATCACTCCCAACCTGCCACATGAACTACAGAAATGGGTTTTATAACCTTCACTACCCGTGATATTCACTTGGGGTAAGAAGTTTAATGACTCATTTGCGTTTGTTCTAGAAAACTGTATTTGCTCATCAACTTTTTATGTAACATTGAACCTACGAACTATGATATTTTATGGGTCTCAGACCCAATTCCAGAGTGGGGGGTGGGGTCCCCCCAAAACACCAAGGGAGTTTCAGATACTCGCAAGAATTCAACTTACTTCTGGCCCCTTCTACCCAAGACAGCATCAGACCCCACAGGTGATAGGTTTGGTTCCCCCACGCTGTCCCCCACACACTGAGGCACTAGCCGGAGCCCCAGGCTGGCCCCTCTGCTTCTGATCTGCCGCTACCAATGGCGGGTTCCAACACTCTCCTCCCTAGGTTCCTTTCATTCCCTAGAGGGGCTCACAGAACTCAGGGAAACCCGTAGTCATGTTTACCAGTAAAGGATACAATAGAGGATGGGACTGTACAGCCAGATGGGAGAGGAAGGGGGTGTGGCGCTCCCATGCCCCCCGACCATGGTCCACTGTCCCCAATCTCCACGTGCTCACCAACCCAGAAGCTCTGTGATCCCATCCTCTTGGGTTTTTAGGGAGGGGGGGTGGTTAGAGGTGGGACTAAGAGTTTCAAGCCAAGAATCACAGGGCTGTTTCCCCCGGCAGACAGCTCCCCAGCCCTGGGAAGGGGTCTGAAGGTCTCCTTTAACATAACACAACACACCCTCTGCCCCTTAGCTAAGGGTGAGTCCAGGGGTATGGGGAGCTGGGAGCCCTGGACAAAGACCACACGAATGACCAAAGCTGTATGTCTTCCAAATCCCAATATGGCATGTGACTGTTACCTAATCGGGGTGTAAAGAAGTCCATGCCATAACCTGAAGTAAGGCCTGTCTGTTCTTCCCAGCGAGCACAGCATTTTACGGACGGATGGAGTCTCGGGTTTGCAAAGCCGGGCCTCAGAACGCCTCACCATCAAACCCGCCCCCGGGGCTGCAGAGCCTTGGCCCTCATCTGAGGCCGGGGTGGCTGGGGCTCCAGGAAACAGGGCGCTGGGGCTTCGGGTGGGGCGTGGGTGGGCTCAAGGTCAACAGGAACCACGGAAACCCCAACAGCACAGGCAGGAGGCCCTAGGCCCTGGGGACCCAAGGCTGAATACATATCCCCCGTCTGTGCAGGAAGCAGAGCCCCCCTCCCCCCGGGAGCTGGCTGCACACGGTTATCACAGGAGCAGGTACGGGCAGGGGTGGGGAGCCTGTCGCTGGCCATGACAAACCCACGGCAGCAGGGTCCCCGGGTGTCTCGGAGAGCACCCTGCACTCGAACCTCTAGCAAGCCCTGCTCCCAGAGCATGACAAGTGCACCTTGGCCGACACCATTTCTTGTTAACCTGAAAACCCCCCTTCGAACTTTCCCAGTGTGGTGGGTGAGCCTGGAGGAGCTGCCAACAGGAACGGGGCGCACTACGATCGGCTCATCTGCAGACACAAATGCACAACTGCGGGCCCCATGGGGAGCACTAGGAACTCCCTATGGGGGAGACCCCCCCACTGGGAAGACCACTGGGGGGGCCCCATGGGGAGCACTGGGGGTCCCACAAGGAGGACTGGGGACCCCCACGAGGAGGACAGGGAGCTGAGCTGCAGGGTGACGTCTGCCGGGGGGCGGGGTGGGGGTGAGGAGGTTCCAGGAGCTCCCGCGAGCCGGCTCCCTCGGGTCAGGACAAGAAACGCTGGGTCCGGGCTGACCGCACTGCCTGCTGGGAGTCAGAGCGCATCCTCAGCAGGACCACGTCACGCTGTCACTCACGTCACTCTCTGGGCCACAGCGCATGGATCACCCCCCCGTGGCTGGCTCAGATGCTGCCTTGTTTCTCACACCGGAGACGGCCCGTCCCGCCTCCACCACCCCACCTCCGCCGGCCCTCCAGATGGCCACGCACGGCTGCACTGTGCTCCTCCGTCCGGCTAGTCCAGCCTGAGTAACGGGTCTTCCGGAAGCAAAGCCCGAGCGCCCCAGATACAGCGGCAGCTGTCTCAGGAATACCTCGTCCCGTGACACCAGCGGGGGTGGGTGCTCCGGTCCCGCGTCTTCTCTCCCATGTGTCCTCGCGCCCAGAGGACCGCTGGCCTTCTCAGTGCTCCTGAAAGGCGTGGGATTAGCGCGGGCCGCTAGGGAAAAGGGAAAGACCAGGTCTGAAGCCCACAGCGTGCAGCCAGGAGAGGGCCGCGGTGCCGCGAGAAGTCCCACCCGGCTTGACGCCGCCTGCTTTCCTGTGGGTCACGGAGCCGGGTGCCTGTGGGACCTGCTTCTGAGTGGGGGCCGTGTCTGCGTTCGGTGCCTTTTCTCTTTCTAATTCACTGATGCAGTGTCTAGAGTAAGCCAACGCCGGGCGCTGTCGGGGAGGTCCCGGGCCAGAGCCCAGGCTCACCACCCGACCCGGAGGGCCACCCCGCTCTCCTCCAGCACTCAAGCCTTCCCCATCAGAGAGATGGGCACAAAACGGGGAAACCACAGTCCCAAAGACCAGGTGGGGATCTGCGGGGCCAACATGAAGGCCAGTAAGACCCGCGAAGCTTAAAAGCCAGGATGCTTCCACACAAGGCCTCTGGATGCACGCTGCCCAGCTCCCAGGGCCAGCCAGGCCGGCACCCACCTGCCTCGCCTGCCGGAGCAGAAGGGACAAGCAGTAGAAAGAAGGCCCCTGCCGCAGACGGAACCACTGAGGCCGAGTCAGCAAACCAGGGCGTCATACATCACCTACCCGAGCTGCCAGCCTCCCCCAGAAAAGCTGCCATAACCGTCAGGAGTTTCTGGGTCAGCAGCAGTGAGGTAATCTGTCCCGTGGCCCCCTGCCCCCAAAGGAAGATGAGCTGGTCCACCCAGTGAGAACGCCGGCCCTTCCCCGTGGGGACGATGCCCTTGCCTGGAACAACCCTTGCTTGTCTTTGCTAGTAACTTCCTTGTCTCACCTTCCTCCCTATGAAAATCTCCCATTTTGCACTGTTCCTGAGGGTGTATGTCTACATGCCTATGGGATGCCACCAGCGCCATGAATTACTTAACAAAGCCAATGACATCTTCACACTTACTCGGTGGAATTTCTTTTTCAAGTCATCCCTATGCCCAACACGGGGCTCGAACTCACGACCCTGAGATCAAGAGTCTCACGCTCCACCAACAGAGTCAGCCAGGCGTACCAGAATTTTGATTTCGAACCCAAGAATTGCACATGAGTTAAAACCACGGAAGCGGATGGTGGGTTCAAGGGCATCTGCGATGCCATTTTCTCTAGTCCTGCAGAGGTTTGAAAATGTCCACAATTCAAAAGCTACAGGAAGCATTTCCACGGAGCCCTGGCTCCGTGCACAGCCTGGGGTCACGAAGCAGAGAGCTGGCCCTGCACATGCAGACGTGCAGCCCTCAGAGCAGGTCCCCAGAGCAGGGCCGGGAACGTCGGGTAGAAAGGAGGGGTGCTCTGGGCTGGCTCCCCTCAGGGCTCCTCCAGCACCCAGCCCCTGGCTTCCATTAGCCGCGTCACGGCCCCTTGCCACCAGAGCTGGTGGCCCCAGTGCCGTCCCCAGCACCGCCCAGGCAGCAACACCGGCCTTCAACCTCTCAGCCTCCCAGGACAACATGCAGACTGACTGAAATATTTTGAGTCAACACCACTGTTTACTATCAGGACTCCAGTGGGTTCGTATCTCACGCTAATAAAAGCTGTCCCAAATTAACCGACAGCCAGGTTCCTACGGCTTCTTTAAAAACAAGCTGAGTAAAAAAAAAATAATATTAAATAAATAAATAAAAACGAGCTGAGTGTCTGAGCTGCCATCCACAGAGCCAGACACTACCCTCGGCAAGGACTAACATGTGCCCGACAATGTCTGCAGGTGAGCTAGGATAATAAAGTCACCTCTGTTTTTCCGAAACCAAGCGATTCCCAGAGCCACTGTGGTCAGGTTACGGGAAGGAAAACCCGGCCTTCTCACACGAGCACAAATGCTCCGGACAGGAACGATCATGGGAGGGCATCTTGAAGATACAGGGTCACAAAATGACGCAAACACAAATCCGAAGGAGAAATGAACTCACGAGGGAAATCTACCCCCCACGATTGTCACGTAAGAGTCACGAGGGTTAGTTTCGCACTGGGTTCCGTCCGGATGCCCGAGCCCCGCTCCCACCAGCACACACACCACGCACACCTGCCTTGCTGGTATTTTAAAGCTCCTCATGTCTGTCAAGGGCACAGCCCGAGTGCAAAACTCAAATATTCCATCGACCTGAAGTAACACTGGAAATTAAGTTTCAAGCACCCACTTAAGACTTTTATTTTAAAAGATGAATAATGGAAGTATCGTCTTGCGTCGGCGTGGGGAAACCCAGCACTGTGGCTGTGAAGCGTCCCTGTCCCATCACCTGGGCGCCCCCATCACGTAGCTCCATGGGGGTCCCTCCCCAGACTCAGCGGTTCTCAAAGTACAGCCCCTGGACCGGCAGCAGCCTCCCCTCAGACCCCCAAAGGCAGAATGTCTGAGGCAGGCCCCGTAGCCTGGTTTCAGCGAGCCCTGACGTGAGTCTGATGCCCTCTGGAGTCTGGAGATCCCAGGACAGGTGAATAAGGAAGGTTCTGGGTCCAGAGAGGGGTTTCAGAGCCCAAGTGTCACTGACTGGCAAGCTCAGGGCGAGCAGCCTGGTGTCTTCTATTCTTGTTTATTCTGTACTTTCTCACCAGCAACCAGGCGAGGACGGCCCCTCCCTGCAGGTGCGGGCAGGGATGGACCCAGAGGTGTGGGCTTCGCCGGGCTCCCCGCACAGGGAGCCGCAGCCAGCGGCTCTGGTGCCAGCGCCCCTTCCCAGGCCTACTTACCGACTGGCACTGGCGCTCCGTCGGAGGGATGAAGGCCCGCGTGCTCCGCGGCTCTCGGGGGTGCAGCGCCAGGGGAGGACCAGGAGCAGGCAGCCCAGACGCACCTAACAGGATGGGAACAGAGGAGGGGTGCTGCATGACATAGCAGTCTTATTCACAGCCAGCCTGTGTCCCCTCTTCCATCCACGTCCGTAGCTTGTGCCTAAACTAAAGAGGGATGCAGTTGGCCGCACACAGATAGAAAGTTGTTCGTGGTTTTTCAACAGTGTTTTCCAGGTGTGGGGCCTGGCCTCAAACTGTGACTTCAAACAGATTTCTCATCTTGCTTTAAAAGAGCCTCCCTCCCTCCATCCCTGCTCCCTCCAGCTTCAGTACTGGGGAGCAGAGAACAGAGCAGGGCAGGCCCACAGCCCCCTGCCCACCACACCTTTCCTGTGTCCCCTTCCTTCACCTCTGTGTGGACCAGACCCACCTTGGAACAGAAGGGCCCAGACCCAGGGGATGAGACCATGCAATGCGTGACAGTGGCCAAACACACCAGCATGACCCTGCCATGTGATCCCCACCATGGGCCAGGGAGGGAGAGCACAGGTACGTTTCCAGATGAGATCAGGGCGACCGCGGGAGATAGGCAGCTGCACTCAACCGCATCGGTGGTACCTCCAGAGCCAATGATTGACCGCACCCTCCCACATTCCCCCAAGGACAGAGGGGACACCTGCAGAGCTCCAGACCGCTGGACAGCGGCCCCAAGTACGGCCCCTAGTAAGCCGGTGCACAGACTGGGAAGCCCAGCCTGGGGGGTGGGGGGAAGGGAGGCACTGGTCACTTCTCTACATGCTGTGGCTTCTTGGGGCCAGGGACACCTGCGCCTGTGTCCACGGGGCCGATCGCCATCCAGAAAGATTGATGTGCAGTGATCAAATAGCCCTGAACCAAGGTGTGGGGACTGAGGTCTTGACCAGACATGGGGTGCCATTCCAGGATGCCACCCAGGCCTGCACCCCCCCCACCAGGGCTATGTGTGTCTCTGCATTGCAGGTGTGAATCCCGGTCCCCGAGGCTGGGCTCGCCTCCCCGTGAGAACACATGCACACTTTGCAGCGAGCGGTTTCTGACCTCTCTGCGCGCCTGCGAAGCTGGGAGAGTAGATGCTTTCATTTAAGCAGGGACTTCTTAGAAGGGAAGACTGTGTGACCCCAGCAGCTTCCTGATGCAATGACCAGGCAGCTGCCCCCAGATGGCAGACGAGGACCTTTATGGTGGGCGGTGGGGGCATGGGGAGGCAGCGGCGACCACGGAGTTCTGACAAACAGGGACGACCCTGGCTGAGGGCCTCTGAGGGCCTCAGTTCAGCGGCTGAGTGAGGCATCCCCAGGGTCTCCTTCCCACCCCTGGCCACACCTGTCTCCCACAGGCCAGGGACATGAGAGAAGGAGAAAAGAGAAAAGAGGCCATTTGGAACGGCGCACATCCTACCACAAACCTGGAGGGACTTCCGCGAGGACCAGGGGACATCAGACAGGGAAGCCCCGGGGAACCTCCACCCCTGCAGGCACCTGCCGCCCAGCTGGGGGCGCTGCCAGGGCCGCCTGAGGACACCTGACACAGAGGGCACCCCTGACGGTGAACCACACAAAGAAGGGATTGTGCCCTGAGAGTTCAAAGACCTTTTCTAATACAAAATGGGGGGGGGGTGTTTTAAGGAAAATGTACATACAAGAGAGACTCTCCCTGGCCCTGGAGGGTGGCTCTGGCCGCTTACCCGGAGGACACGTGTGCATGAACCTGCCCCTTGGTGGGACGGCACCGCTCACCCATCTGGGGACAGGCTCTGGGGCGTCGGGGAGTGCAGATGGTGGGGGCCACCTCGGGGTTTCCCAGCACCAAGAAGGAGCTGGGCGGGGCCGGCTGAGCCCAGGATCCTGCGGGGACTCTGACCCCCCCCCACAGCCTGCCTGACCTTTCTCCTTCCCCCTGCCCCAGGGCGAGCATGGGAGAGGCACAGGGCACTGGAGTGACTCAGCCCCCAGGACCTCCTCCTCAGAGGCCAGAGCCTCACAGAAGGCGGTACGGGGAGGGGGGGGGCACTTCTGCGGATCAGCTCAACGAGGGAGACCTAGATATACCCGAAGCTGCATCCACCCCCCAAGTGAACAGACGCACTAGCAGGGAGAGCAGGGACCCCCCCCCCTCCAGGTGAACAGATGGACGGGAGAGCGGAGAGCAGGGACATTCCTCCATGTGAATAGATGGACCTGTGGGAGAGCACCCCCCAAAGAAGTGCCAGTTACAGGCTTTGCCTTTTGTTCTTTTCCGTGTTTGTTCCTTCAGTGGCCCTTCAGTGGCCCGGCTATAGGCCTGTGCTCTGGGGATGCTCGTTGCTAGGGTCCTTCAACAGGAGGACCCCCCACCACCACCACCACCTGGGTAAGAGTCACACATCACAGATTCTTCAGAAGCCACGAAGTCTGGTGCATCTGGGTGGTTTCCAGGGAAGGGACTGTGCCCGTGACCCCTGCGGCTGTAAGACGACGGTGGGTCCTGTGCAGAACTTGGACTGGGAAGGGTCTGAAGTCACACACATACACATGCCACGGTTTCACACAAACACTCACAGAACACAGGCACACACAGACACATGAGCATAGACACACACGCATACACACACACACACACTTGCACACTCAGACACACACACGGCACATACGACGGATACACAGAAGCCTTCTCTCTCTCACACATGCACACACACAGGGGCAGGCACACACACACGCACACACACACACGCGCACACACACACATTGAGCCCAACTCCGTAGAATATTCCTTTTGAAAGAAAAAGTCCCGAGTACACACTCTAAAATACAGGTTCTTAAAGTCCCTGCAACCAGCGCTGCTCACCTCTGCGGGTCGTCAGAAACACCTTTTGGGGATTCGTGGGCCCTCAGGACCGAGGTCCTTCCTGGTGTCACTGGGTCATGGCCCTGGCCACAGCAGTGCACTGTCTGGCATTCGTCTGTGCCCCCTGGAAGACAGTGGAGGGGGGGGCTTATGCTCGTACCCAACACTCATCACACACGGGGGAGCAGAAACCTTGCCAATAATCTGCTCCCCATCTGAAAGCTTGATTCCCTGACACTCTCACGGAAAGCTTCTCTTAAGTACAAGGGTCTCTGCGCATCGGTCTGAAATGGGCCAGCACTCCAGGGGAAGAGGGCATCTGGCAGCGGAGAGAGTTGGAGAAGCCCCAGCTCCCACGATGGACACCACGACAGGGAGAAGGACTGATGGGGGACTGTGGCCCCTCGGTGCTGCCTTGTCCCTGCTCCCACCTGCACACCACCGCTGCACCACCGTTCCCAGGGCTGGCCTGAAGCCTACCGGGATAAAAGTCTCTTTTTTGACTAGTTGTCAGTTCCCTTAATTCTTCATGTCGACATTCTAATTGAGTAGGGATTTTACAAAAGTTGGTTTTTTTTTCATGTTTTGCCTAGAAAACAAGACCCCTTTTCTGCCTCCCCCCAGAAGTGTTTATGGGTGCACAAGGCCCTAGAGAAGACAGCGGTGCCCTGTGGAGGCATATTTTGTGCAGAAGCTGGTTCCCAGGTGGGGAGGCTGGGAGGGTCCCAGGAGGAAGACCAGTGAGCCTGCCGGTTTCCTGGCAGATTTCTCAGAATCCTGTGATTTCTAGAGCGTTGCTGGGGCCCTGCAGACGAGCAGGTGAGTAAACAGGGTCCAGAGCCCCTGGTGGGCTCAGGCCTGTGCTGTTGGCTCAGCACACTTGTGGGGGGCCTGTGCACCCGCCCCCTTGGACTCCGGGGCACCTTCTGGCATCTCCAGCCCCTTTAGGCTTTTCTCCACCAGACAAAGGCTTTCCCATGAGCTATGCAAACAGGAAGGATCCCTGTGATTACAAGATAAATACAGACCCACCTGCTGAGTTGGTAAACGAGGTCCCTTTCCAAAGCCCTGCAGCAGCCTCTACCCTGTTGTCACCTTCCTGTGGGATCTGAAGACCCACTTCAGAGCCACCACGCCCCAGGCTGGCATTAACACCAGCAGTGGGGACTCCAGGCACTCCAGGCCACAGGGATAACCCAATATGCAGTGACCCCCAGAGAGAAGAAATGTCCCAGTGCCGTCCCACACATTGGCTGCAGCCACAGCCGCCCGGCGCTCCCTGAGTTCCGTTAAAATAAGTAAGATTTCGTGTGTCCATCACATTGCCCCGTTTCAGCACGGGACACACAATGTTCCAGGTGCTGGGAGCCGCTGGGGCAGGCCACCCCAGGAACAGGAAGCTGCGGATACAGAGGTGAGGGTGGCCCGCTGTGCGGCAGACAGGACCACGTCCCAGGAGCTCTCAGGCCAGAAACTCCGGATGTTATCAGTTAGTGGCTTTCTTTACCAAACGGCCACTGAAACTCCACAGGGGGAGCCGCCAAGACCCCAGAAGTCACCCCCAGAAGTCACCTGCCGGTCCGAAAGGCTCCTCCCCACAACTTCCCTGCACCAGGACTGAGCCCCTGGGCGAACCTTCCGGAAGGCGAAGCACCTGATTCAGCCATCCAATCCTCCGTGGTTTTTGCTGAGTTTCATAAACAAAAGCTACCTATTTAGAGGTTTTTTTAAAACACAAATTCCGTATTTGGGATTCAGTGCCCAGTGCACAAGGGCAGCGTGGCCCCCACACGGTCTGTCGGCAGGTCCCTATAATCACAGTGCCAACCAGCTCTGGGACACTGTTCCTCATGGGTAAGGGCCTTTCTGGGCTCTCGGTGCAGATCCGGCTTGGGCTTTTACCGCAGTACTCCATCCCCACCTCTGAACGGACCTAGCTGGGTGCACCTGGCACATTGTTCCCACCTGGAGGTCCCCCCTCTGCCCCCCCACCCGGGGCATGCACGCATTCATTGTCCTCTTTACATGCCCCAGGGCTTCCCCATCAGCACACCAGCATCACAGCTGGGGGCGAATTCGGTAATTACACTGCAGCAAAGGTGAGGGGAGCTGCTGAGATGCTGGTAGATGTGAACTTACCGTCCTTCGAGCTGACCCGGGGAAGGGGCTGCAGCACGAAGAGCAGGGGCAGGGCTCGCAGGAGGGCCCTCCAGCCCGGACCCCCGCAGACCGCTGCCATGGGGCCTCCCGCTCGAACTGGAAAACTGCAGAGGCAGGTGCGGCCACAATGGGCCCCAGAGGCAGGACAGCCCTCCCCTGCCCCAGCAGCAGAGGGCCTGGCCAATCAGGCGCGTGCTGGGTGGGGGATCTGGGGACTCACCCGCCCACTCCCCCAACCCCCCCGCCTCCACCCTCCCCCCACAGAAGCCTCACGGGAGCTGTCGCACCTGGCGTGAGTCCTATCCGGTGTGACCCTGCAGAGTGTAAGTCTGGCCAGGGAGGTGCCCATACAAAGTGGGTGACAGTGACAGCGAGGGGGCGCCCTGCGCTCCCAAGAGGCCGGAACAAGACCCTGGCAAAGCCCTTCTCCAGGTCAGGCTCCTAAAGCTAGGGGCGACTGCCCTGCACACTCACACACTCACTGAATCGGATCGGTAGGCCGCACCTGCCCCTCTAGAATCTCTTCTCCCCGTGGGCTTCCAAAGGAAACTAAGTATCCAGAAGCCAGGATCTGAACACCCTCATAAGTGATCCCAAAGGCCTGGGCACTCTGGCCACTTGGGGGGGCTAAAATCCTGATGGCCTGACCTGGTTGCTAATTGTTCTCCCTCTTTCCTTCCTTCTCCCTTTACTACACCCCCTCCTCCCTCTCTCTCCCTCCTCTTCTTTTTGCTCTCTTCCCTCTCCTATCCCCTCCCTCCCACCTCTTCCTTCTTCTAACACTCCTCCCCTCCCCTCCTCCCTCCCTCCACTTCCCTCCTCTCCCCTTTCCTCTTCTACCCCCTTCCTCCTCCTTCCCCTACCTCCCTTTTTCTTTTCCCTCCCTCCCTCTTCTTCCTACCCCCTTCCCCCTCTCAATCTCTTCTCTCCCCCTTCCCTCCTCTTCCCTTCCCATCCCCTCCCTCCCTCCTCCTACTTCCCCCTTTCCCCTCTACCTCCTCCTTCTCTCCCCCTTCCCTCCCTCCCCGCCATCCCCTTTTCCCTCTCCTTCTCTGCAAAGCCACAGGGACACTGACAGGACACAGGTCATCACAGAAGTCATTATTCAGCACTGAAGATTTCAGTGATCACTGATTTTTCTTACAAAATACATTATGAGCAAGAAGATAACATAACCTATTTTGCATTTATCTTGTTCCAAGACAGTAATTAAGAAAAGCACAAGATGTACTGGGGGAATTTCTTGGGGTCCACAATACACATTGTTACATGTGGGCAGGGTAGGGCTGCTGGTGGCACCTGATCCTGCGTGGGCGCCCCCCCCCCCCTCCACTGATCTCTTTCTTCCTTTGACCTTCTATCTGGAGAAGCTTCTCCCTGAAATCTACACCAATCAAAACTATTGATACAGATAACTGATAAATGATAAAATAGAAATAAGATCATCTTTGGAAACTTTGCTATATCCGACCACCCAGGTCACGTGTGTGCGCGCGCGCACTCCTCGAGGAGGGTTCAGGACACGCCCTCACCCCTGGTCCCTGGTTCCTCTGGGCAGGGGCCCCTCTAAGCTTCTAGAAGCCCCTGCACAGCTCAGCGGGAACCACCAGTGATTCACCAGGTTACTTCAGACGTGTCCACTATGAAGGGAGGTCCCTGTGTTGCTAGGGGCAGATGAACCACCAAACACCCCAAAACCACCCTGAGCAGGACCTCTCGATGGGACAAGCCTCACTCTCCAGCCCCTGCCCCAAGAACTCGGCTGCCAGAGGGTGAAGGTGAGCAGGGGCAAGGCCTCCCACCTCCTTAGAGGTTTGCCCTGAGGGAGAGGAGGAAGGCAAAGGGACAAAAGCAGGAGGGGTCGCCCTGGCCCCAGTCCTGCTGTCACTCTCCCCTCTCCTCCTGCTCTCTGCAGATGGGACACCCCCACACAGCTAGCCAGACCTGGGGTTTCCCTCCCTAAGGAGGACAGAGGGGCTGCGGTTACCCTCTGCCGGGGGCACACGGCTGCGGTCAGGGCATGCTGGGAAGTGATGATCAGAGCCTCCTGCGCACCAATGGGTGGACCCATAAGGACCAGTTTGGGGACCAGTCCGGGGCGGGGGGGGGGGGGGGGGGGGGGGGGGGGGGACTGGTTTCTCAGCCTGCTCCTCAACTCCGAAAGTGCCTGAGGGCTGCACTTCCTTTAACCCCACAGAGGCAGCCTCTCTGAGACGCTACGCCTGGGACAGGGATACAGAACCCATGTCCCCTGTGCCTCCCAGGGTCTCTGATGGAACCGGAGCTCACTCAGTGGGGTTCAGGAGGCGGCCCCATCCCCGTGCTCCCAGGGGTCTTCCCTCTGGTAATTACAGATATGCAAAGCCCCCCCTCACCTCCCCACCCGGCTAGCCTGGGCCCCAGCGGCTGTCACACTCTCCTCACCACAGGTTCGGCTACACCAGCTCCGGCTCCTCCGTAGGCCGGGACGCGGTCATTCTGCAAAGTGCTGCTGCCTCGCTGATGCACGACTCGTGCCGGGACCCTCCTGCGATCTCACACGACAGGTGAGAGGTTACTCTTCTACTCAGGAAGGGACACGCGTGAAAACAAAGAGGAAACGGTCTTTGCCAGTGATTATGGACTGTGTTCAGATAATAAATATTACTCAGGCCCTCCAAAAATAATTTATTTTTTGTTACAAAACTGATTATAAGAGTTTCAGAGGACACCTCAGTTTACAAAGACCGAAATGAAACATTCATAAATAATCAGGGTTAAGCCCTGCTATATATTTTTCCAACCTTTCCCTGTCACTCACTCACACACACATACCCCCACACGTATGTGATTATTCTCGAACTGGAATCCGACCAGACACCCTGAGTGTCTCTGTAATGTTACTTTTACAGCAGAAAATACTGTCACACCATAGATAATTTAACAAACCCCCTAGGAATTCATATTCAGGATTTTTTAGTACAAGATCACAGCAACAGCTTTGATTATAATTTCTGTGAAAATTCCTATAATCAGAAATATTGGGTCAAAGGGCACACAAGCCTTTCAGGGCTTCCCAAACATAGTCAATAATCGAGCGGACCCCAGGGTGTCTGTGGGGTTAATGCCCCCCTCATATCCGGACAGAGACTGCCCGCCTCCTGGCTCAAGGACGATATTGAGAAGCTGAAAAACGCCAGGAGCTGAAACTTTCCTTCCGACCCCACACTGGACTCCAGAGTCAAGGACACGACTGTGTCTCTTCAAACGCAGCTCCGCCCACTGGACGGTGTCCACGGAGAACACGAGAGCCACTCGGTGCCTCCGCTGCCTGGACAGAGCCACGCTTCCCGCCCAGGAAAACGCAGACCGAGTGGGTCCTCTGCCAGGCCCAGGGGCACCTGCGAGGAGGATGACGAGGCACCGGACGAGAGTCACGAGCTGCGGGGTCGAGGATTCTTAAACATCCCTGAGCCCGAGCACCAGGGAAGCCCCACACGGCCGCAGCCAGCAGAGCATGTCCCCGAAGTGCAGGACGTGGGCGAGAGACCTCAGCACTGGGGGTGTCAGTCTGGAAACACGCTGCCTGTTCAAACCGTACGCACGTTCCTCGCGCTCCTCCGCTGAGCCGGCAGAACTCCCCGTGGCGTGCTGCTCAGAAAAGCAGCCCGGTGGGTCCCGAAGCCTGCGGGAGCCATCCTGGGCCAAGGCTCCGAGGCCGAGGCCCGGCCAGCGCGAAGCAGGGAGTGCTTCCAAGAAGCAGGAAGAGCGCCCGCGTCCCGACCCCTAGGGACAGCCTGCGGGGCCACACGCACAGACTCGGGCCATCGCTAAAACCATCACAATCCGGGAGCGCTTAAACCGACGCTGTAGAAACCCGAGGGCAGTTACACGTGGTTGCAGCACATTTTAGAAACTGCACGTGAAGCCGCTTTACCACAGGAGCTATCCCGAACATCCTCTTCCCAGACGCAGGAAGCCACGGGTGGACCCCGACTGCCATGCAGGACTCAGGCTCCGGCCGCGCGGCGGCGCCCCGAGAAGAGGGTTACCGACCCCAAGTCAGATGCGCGGGTCCTAGTCCCACCCCACCCCCAGCCGCGTGGCCCCAGGCAAGCCACGCAATCCACTCTGGCAAATAAAGGATCCATGGTGCAGAACCCCAAGTGTCTGGGCAGCTCTGACATGGACGGGCCCTGCCCGTGACAGCAGACACCCAAGGGCGGGATGCCCGCAGACGCGCGCTCCATGTCCGGGCAGAGACCCGAGGCACGCCGCGCCCGACAGGTTAGAAGATGCGCCATCTTACCACTAACTTATCCTAGGACCTGTATCTTACTTTATTACATGTTAAACATCGTTCAAATAATCAGAAAGAACCAATTTCCTCATCTAGTAACTGACTACGCATTTTCTTTAACAACAACAAAAAAAGTTTTATCAACTATTTTCAGACATTGCTTCATCGAACATCAGGAGTTTCTAAGTTTTACCGCTGGCCGCAGCCAAAGAGAGGAGAGAGGCTTGAAAAGCAAAATGACGAGCTGGCTTTAAAGCGTTACGTGACCAAGTATTAGGCCCCACGTGAACTACCACTGATAATATCAGCATCCAGAGAGGCTCTCAAATGCTGGTTTTCACCCCAGACTCAGAAAAGGCCACAGAAGAGTTTTCCACTTGTGCAGATGTCCCCCTTCCTCCTCTACCCCAGGCCACGGCCTCACTGCTCAGCTGTTGCAGGAGTTAAGACACTGCTCACGACATCCCGTCCACAGGGCAGAGGGAACTCTCCCACCACGGGATGCGATGGGGCAGGCCCTGGCAGATGAGAAAGCAGACCCTGCCGGGCGGAGTCCGGCCCGCCCGTGCAGAGACAACCAGATGTGGTCTCAGCCCTGAACACAGCCCCTGGAGCTCTTCTTTGTCCAAATTCTATGTGCTTTCCAGACAGCCGAGTGCTGCGCATGAAGACAGGATGGTGAGGACCGTCACCGAGGACCCCCATGGGCCTCAGGGAACCTGGAGGACCAGCATCTGAGCCCAGGGACTTGGCCTTCACGGGCACGGACCCCAAGCTCCATGAGCTGCAGCCGGGCACCCCTCGACACCCCCGTTGCCCTGTGTGACCTCTGCGTGCCCCAGTTATCAGGCTCCAAGGAGCAGAGCCAGAGCCGGGCAGCGTCTGGGAGCCCCACCCTACCTGAAGTCTGCATAGATACGTGCTCTTGTTCCCATTTCCCATGTCTTAACGACAAAACAGACACGAGAACAAAACGTCACAAAAAGAAGTATGTTTATCCAGCTGTCTTCCATGAACTCAGTTTTTAGCTAGACTATCATGGTGGGGCAGAGTAACGCGCAGATGCGCGTGGCCGGAGGCGGGCTAGGAGAAGGCCGGGATGAAGTACTGCAGGGACACGTCTTCATGGAGCAAATCAAAATGGACAAGCTTGTTGCTGACAATGTCTGCGGAGAGAGAAAACCTGTCACCGCGAAGACCCTGCCCAGCGAGCCGCTATGTCTTCTCCTGGAGCCTGGCCTCCTTATGCTCCACCCCGCACTGTGGGACCGGCCCACGGGACTGTGGCAAAGAGCCCCTGTTTAGCAAAATCAGGGTCCTTCCAGGAAAATGTGGTTTCCCGCCCGAGAGTGACCTAAGTGTGTGAAGGCCCAGTGCTGCGGCCCACCTCCCCCCAGGGACAGGCTGCGGTGCACGCCAGGGCGCAGGAGGGCTGCACATCGCACCGAGGCCCAGGTTGGGCACCGCACAGGGTGGAGGGCAAACTCCATGGGAGGCCTGCTCGGTTCAACAGCAGTGGGGGCAGGACCAACAGCCGTGGCTGGGGCCCAGGGCCACCAATGCGGGAGCAGTGCAGGGGAGCCGAGGGCAGGTCACTTGTTCTCCAGGCCTCTGAGACCAGCAGCTGAGACCACGTGGAGCCCATTAAGGTGGCCCTGGCCAAGTGCCAGGCTGAAGAGGGACTGGTCCCAGGGCACAGGGGTGGGGAAGGGGCACACACCAGCAGAAATACCCTACAGGAGAGGCGGTGGGTGGAGACAGAGGGCGTGGGGCAGAGTGCCCCGGGGCGGGGGAGGGGGTAGTGCGGGGTAGCGGACTGGACACTTACAAGACGCCACCCCAGAGGCAGAAACTACAGGCAGAAAAGCTGGTTTGAAGGATGAAGGAAAGGGTAGGAGAAATCCACATTTTGTCACAATCTCCTGGTCCATCTCTGCCACTCTTGGGGCCCCCAATGTCCCCTTTCTGAGGGCACCAGCAGCTCAGATGGCCGCCTGGCCCAGAACCAACATGGCCCAAGAGGGCGCACTCAAGGGCAATGCCACCCCACCGCTGGGCTTCTGCTCTGCCCAGGACAGCTACGTTACGCTGGAGCCACCTGCAGGGCTCACCAGGACCACAGCAGCACAGCCAGCAGCCTGTCCGGAGCTCATCAGCACATGAGGGGACCGTCTTAAGCCTGCAAGGACCCCACGCTAAGGCACATCTCCCACAGTCCTCAGACCCAGGAACACGCAACAGGCCAACCCAGGGGCTCTCGGGATGCAGCGTATGGGGATACTGGCACCTGCCCCAGCCACAGGACCCAGCCATTCCAGCGTCTCCGTCCCTAACCTGGGCCCTCTGTCCTCTGCACACCACCTCCTGTGCCCCATCACCCCTCCTAGTGCCTTCCACATGCGCTAACTGCCCTGCCGTGATCTGCTTCGCTGCACGTCTCTCCTTCTGGAGGGCTGTCGTCCTTGGCACAGGCCCCCAGAATTCTCTATTCCTCATCTAGAGCGCTGGCAATGTGCCAGCTGCCAGGTGCACTCCTGGACAGTCCTCAGCTCCGCCCCCAGGGCTCAGCCCGACAGCTCTTCCACAAGAGACGGCGCTCCCTCTCCACTGCCGTGTCATCACAGTGGCAAGGAGACAGAAAAGTCCTTGAAAAGTTTGGGGCGAGTGAGCCCTTCGTCATGTGCAGCCAGTAACTGATGGGAGCCAAGAGGCAGGTGCACAGAGGACGGCAGGGCCGACTCTGACCAAGGTACCACTGTGGAAAACTGGAGGTTGAGAGGAAGCCAGATGCCCAGATACGGGACGACTGCGGGAACAAGAGCAGAGGACCTTCAGCCCAAGCCCAGTTTATGGGGTCAGAGCGTCCTCGCGTCAGCTCAGACCAACACGGCAAGACGGGACGATCAGCACCCATCCTCCGGAAGCTTCTCCCCAGGACATGAGCAAGCCCACGTGACGGCCAGGTGAGGCGGCCACGGCCCCGTGCCAAGACAGCACAGCTGAATCCAGGAAAACCCGAGCCCCCACCCGCCCTAGAGCACGGGGCCCCCGCGGCCAAGCTGTGTCTACACTTGGGGGCCGCGCACCGCCGCGAGCCGGCCTCTGGTTACGGGATCAGAGACGCGCACGAGGCCCCCCGCGCACTCACTGCACACGGCCCGCGTGGGATTCACTTGCTGCCCAGCGAGGAACTGCAGGAGCTTCCGGATGTCTATGTGCACTTCAGCCATCTGCGCTGGGTCTCGATCCTGGGAGGCGTCCTCCGAGGCTGCAAAGACAGGAACAGCTCGTGATGAGACAGGAAAGCCGGGCTGGCGCGACGACAGTGAAAATCAATGATTTACGGTCCCGCTGGCTGGCGCGGCCCGGAGACGCCACCGAGGTGCACACGCTTCTCTCTCAACACTGCAAATTCCCAGCGAATCTTCCTTTACAGCGACCTGAGGTATGACCCGCTCTCCCCATTTTGGTCCAAGAAAATGGTCCCTATTAGTCCCCGGACACGTAGTGAGGAGCAGACCACACAGAGCTCACGCAAGATCGCCCCTTCCAAAGGGGAATGAAAAGAAAGAAAAGGTCACTTCAACTCTGGGCAAGCATCAGAGACAAGACCCTTATCGTAATTTACTAAAATAAAGAGCACAGTAACACAGTAACACCGACGGCAGGCACTTCACAGGACAGCGAGCAAAGCCTCGGTTGTGCGGACCACACTTGGCTGGAGCGGGACGTGCTTCTCTACAAGGTAAAAGCCTTCCTGGCCGCGCTGACGGGCCTTCCATACGCCACCTGGCACTTGCACATTTTTACTGTAAAGGTGACGGGCCTCTCAGGTGGGAAAGAACATGTGCGGGGGCGCCTGGGTGGCTCAGTCGGTTAAGCCCGACTTCAGCTCTGGTCATGATCTCAGGGTCCTGGGTTCGAGCCCCTGCGTTGTTAGGCTGTGCACTCAGCGGGGAGTCTGCTTCTCCCTCTTCCTCTGCCCCTCCCCCCACTCTATAATATATAAATGAAATCTTGGGGGAAAAAAAAGAACATGGGTGGGATTAATCCAGCTTCCACGTCATCCGCGGAGTTCCCCGGGCCCCTCCTGCTGCCTACTCCAGCACTTAGCACCCACTAAGTGCATGGTCCCTGGCCACGAGCTCTGTGGGCACCACTCAGGTCCCTCCGTTCCCCCATCCAGTCAGTTACCCTGTCCTTCACCACTACCAAACTGGTCCCATGGTCTTTGCTGCTGTGTAAGGAATGGAAAATCCGGTCAGGCGAGGAAGGCTGCCATCTGCTAGTCTAATTTCATAAATGCGAGGGACTAAAGTGGGAGGAAACAAAACCTCGTCTACCTTGTGACGCCATTCCAGGTGAGAAATGGGCACACAAGTCACCAGGGGCCCCCAGGGGACCAGTGGGGCAGGCGCCGCTCCTTAGGCCGGGGAGGCCAACCTTCCCCACTTGGACCTCAGCGGCCTGTTCCCCGCCCAAGTGTGAAACTGAGATCTCTCCCGTGTTCCAGGTAGAGATCTCAGCAAGATGTGACACCTGCAACAATGTATTACACACAGAACGCGAAGCACCGAACACTTACCCAATGGAGGGTTCCCCAGGTCTTTAAAGTGAGTTGTAACACACACTAGTTCTGTTTCTATTTTCAAGTTCAAGTCTCCACTTAGGTTTGCTTCGATAATCTGCAAATTGAGTATTTTATAGTCTTAAAAAAGGAAAGGAAAGCAAAAGGGGGGGGGGACATCAGCTTCTGCCAAACCAGGTGACAAGGTAGCCCCACAGCCCGACCACTCCCGACGGCAGCAAGACCCACCCAGCATCCCCGACTGGGGGGACTTGGAAACCCCCAGAGAAGGGGCCCCTCAGAGTGGAGACCCCACTCCAGCGTGACTGTGTCTTACAGGTCTGGATAAGACCTTAGCTCTACCCACGGTTTCCTTAGCGATCCTCACCCACCACTTCTGAAGACTGACCCAGAGTGCTGGACACCCAACAGGAAGTGCCTCCCCGCGCCCAGAGAGCAGTCAGGCCCAGTGCAGGCGCGCCACCCTGCCCGCTTCCAGTGACACCTGGCACAGGCCGCACGCGCTGCCCAGTGCCGCTGGGAGGGGCCCCAGGTCAGTGTGGCCAAGTACACCCCCTCTGCCACCATGTCACGACAGTCACTACTGCATTAACCAAGAAGCTCACGTGTGCAGGCCTGCAAAGGTGCTGGGCTAAAAGGTGAGGCAGAGCAGGACAGAGCTCCCGCCACCGCCACCGACGAGGCACCTGGACGTGCAGCCAGACTGGGTCCCAGACCCCAGCCCGCACCTCTGGAACCAGAACCCCAGCTGGCCTCACGAGACCCCGGGGCTGGAGCGGGAGGGGGGCCACAGGAAACCTGGTGTGGACTCCTGACTGTCGGCGCAGGTCTCCCTTGCTCCTGCACGGGTCCCCCCCCAGTACTGCCCCACAGGCCACATCCCTCCCTGCAGGAGGTGGGGGAAGGGCAGGGGTCTCAGTGAGGGTGTCCGAGCACCTCCAGGGTGACCCCACTTCTTTCCGCTCTCTTTCCTATGACCCTCAGAGGCAGAATTCTGGTCCCCAAGCCACGCTCCCTGTGCACCTGGCCCCTCCGGAACCTTTCCACCGAGTACTCCAGGCGGTAGCAGCTACGCCATGACATCTCTCCATACACATTCCAGAGGAGAGAAAAACACCCCTGATGACTCTGTCTAGGCCACTTTGCTGAGTCATTTCCACTGGACCACAAGAACAAACAAGCAGAGCCTGGGATTAATTTGCCCTGCCTTTCCCCGCCCCAGGGCTGTTCTGAGCGTCTCCGAGGTGCCGGAGTGGGCCCAGAGGGAGCTCCCAGCCTGACGACTGGATCAACAGGAGAGCGGCCACTGGAGATCACGACGTTCTGGGGCAGCCTTGTCCCAGGCGAAATGGACAGGACACTCAACTCCCAGCCAACTCCCGTGATTCACTCAAGAGATACCGTTAGACGAAATATGGAATGTGCTCTCCAAGACATAAGGACACAAGGCCTGACTGTTGAACACACTCTTAATGGGCCACGGAGATAAATGCGAGGGGTGAGGGCAAACACGAAACTCCCCGTTCCGGGGAGGCAGTGGAGAAGCACCGAGAACGGGGCTTCCGCAGGCGGCCGTGGATCAGTGGCTCCGCACAGGCCGGGTCCCCGGGGCCCCGGACACCGCAGCGGTGAGCATGAAGGCACCCACGCCTCCATCCGGCCGGGCCTCCTCCCAGGGCCCAGGGCCCGAACCGAACAGTCCTGAAAGTCGCGGACTGTTGCTCTCCGAAGAAGTCGTCACTCACAAGGTGATTGCTGAGGTTCCTCATTTTCTCCACGACGCTCTTCATCGTCTTCAAGACCGGAAGATAAACGCTGACCTACAAAACCAACGACACACGTCGGGAGGACTGAAAACCTGTCGTAAAGTTGTCTCAATAAAGCTCCTCTCAAAATATGAAAAGAAAACAACTTTATAACTTTGTTCGCTCCTGCCAGCCTCTGGTTAACGGGGCGACCGCGCCCCCGTGGGCACTCTCCCGGGGCCAGGATGCAGCCCTTCGGCTGAGATGCCGCTGCACGCGCCCAGGGGTGGCACTCAGCACCCCAGGGCCCGTCCTCTGAGGGCCCAGAGCCACGTGCTTGGCCTCCTCCCACCCCGACAGGCGCCGCAAGCCAGGCTGGCCCCAGAGCTCGAATCCTAACGATGCCGGAGATGGCACAGTCGGCACAGGTGCCCTCCGGCAGGAGTCAATGAGGTCTCTCCGGTCTCCCTGCAGCGCGTCTTCCAGAACGTGAGAACGAGAAGCAGGGCACCCTTTGGGGCCCTCGTTCCTCTCAGGGGCTCTGGGACTCCTGCCGGCAGGACTGGAGGAGCCCCCCTCTTGGCTCTTGCCCGTGTTCCGAGCACCACTCCTGTCCCCCAAGTGCTATGTTAGGTTAGTTCATTAAGCACAATGATCCAAGCACTCTGCCCTCCCTGTGCGGAGTGTGGCTTTTCTACTACACGCAGCGCTGTTTCAGGATGTTTTACATCATCAACGAAAGGCAAACACTGCCAGTGTTTTCCTGCAGTGTCCTTTACAAACAACCAGCGTCTCCTCTCAGCCACTAAACAGTTTCTAAATGAGGGATGCCGCGAGCCCATAACTGACGGCAGGGAATTCTCATCACTCCACGCAACACGTCATGAGCAGAAGACGACGGGCATCACTCACGTCGGAGTCCGGGACTGTAGGTTCTTGCAAATCCTTCCACAATTTTCTAGGAATAACCTTAACGGGGATGTCGTGTGTCACAATGCGGCTACTGCTCGACACAGACAACTGTCAAGAGAAAAAGTGGGACATATTGTCAGTGCCGGTGTTAAAAAAGCAAACAGTGCAGCCGAAGGACAATCAGAAACTGATACCAAGCCCAACTGGAATGTTCCGTACGTTCATCGAAGCCCATGCACCAAGTGCTCACGGCGCGCCTGTTCTGCTCGAGTCCCGTAAGGAGCTGGACACGTGGTGAATAAGACACGCCCCCGCTCTCCAGGGGCCCACGTGGTTCGATAAGCAAGAAACCAACACACAGGGGCGTCTGCCTTCAGCTCAGGTCAGGATCTCAGGGTCCTGTTATCGACCTGCTTGGCAAGAAGCCTGCTTCTCCCTCTCCCTCTGCTGCTCCCCGTGCTCGTGCACACACACACTCTCTCTCTCTCTCCCAAATAAATAATCTTTTTAAAAAGGGGGGGGAGGGTCCAGTGTGAGGGCAGGTGGGGAGAAGAGGCACCAGGGTGCAGGTTTCAGGGAGCCAGAAGGGGAGACATTCCAAGCAGGATCCCCAGGGTCCCCAAAGTCTGGGAGCCGGGCAAGAAGGGGACACTCTGGGAACCATTTGGATGGTGGCAGTTGGTGATCTGGCTCCAAGACAGGTGGGGCCAGGCGTGCAGGGCTCTGGCCATCATGGTAGGACATATGAACGCCATCCTGTGAGCCAGGAGAGCCCGTGGGGTGTGTGTCTCGAGGAGAGCCAGGCAACAGAGGCTTCTGGAAGCAGCACGAAAAATGTGTGCATTCTGGGAGAATCAGAGGTCACCGGAAAGTGGCACAGAGGAGGTGGGGAAAACCCTTCCACGGTGGAACTAGACGGAAAGCATGATTCCACGTGGGGATACGCAGATAGGAAAGGACGTGGGAGTGCTCTGGCCCGGGAAAGGGCAGGGCTCTCGCCGAATGCAATGTGAGCACAACAGCACTGAGGTGCAAGAAGGCCTGACTAACAGAAAGCAGGCATTTGTGGGCACATCCTTCCTTTTAATAAAACCAACCGGCCTTCTCCAGGCCGTTGGAAAGCCTACATTTACAGGCACTGGCCTCGCTCCCGGGAAGCGTCTGGAACGCCCGCTCCTGCTCACCAGCTCTATGGAAACGGTGAGGCAGGGGAAGTGTTTGTTCGTCAGCTTGACCTTCAGGGCTCTGGCATTCTGGGCCGTCTTCAAGGCCCGAGACAGATTTTCCGAGGTCAGCTCTAGGTAGATGGCGTTGTTTTCTGTAGAGACACCCTCCATCTGGAATTCACTGAAGAAGTTCTCCTGCAGGAAGGAAGAGAGGGGGCCAGTGCGGCCTCTGGCGACCTCAGGGTGCAGCTCCCGGCCTCGGACTGCGTGCACACCTGCTCCAGCTCACACCACATGCTCACGCCCCCGCTGGCCACTTTGTCGGAGAGGATGAAGTTCAGCTTCTGCGGGCTGATGCGGAGCGCGCATGTCTTGGCCAGCTTGGCTATCATGGCACTGACCCCTGCGGCGGGGCAAAGCCGGAATCAGCAGGAAGCACACGGAGGGTCGGAGCATAACCTGGCTGGGACCACGCTGCAGCCTGAGGACACTGCCCGCTGGGAAGAGAACCTGTCTGTCCCCTCCCCGCGGGAAAGCACTCTGACACCCTGAGGCTGCGCCAGCCGCCTCACAGCCCCGCCAGGTGTGGCGGGATGAGGACAGCCAGCTGGGGGGCCCCCCACTCATCCTGCACCGAGGCCCGCAGGGGGCTGCAGCCCCGAGGCCAGTGCAAGGCTCGGCACCCACAGGGCGCAGGGACCCTGCGGCCCCGCTTCCAAGGCAGGTGTGCGCTGGCAGAAGCCACCTGGCCCCAGTCAAGTCGGGGAAATCAGCCTGGGTACCTCGGCACCAGCTCTCCCGCCTGCCAGTGCCCACGCCTGACCACCCCTGCCACCCCGGCGAGGCCCCGTGCACCTCCGCGCCCCATCCTGAGCCGCAGCAACGCCCTCTGGCCCCACACCCCATCCCCACCCCCGCGCCCCCTGACCCTCCCGGGCCCCATTTCCGGCGCCCCATGCCCCGCGTCCCCCGACCCATCCGCGCTCCCACGCCCTGCGCCCCCCGACCCTCCCGCGCCCCCATCCTCCATCCTCGCCCCGCGGGCGGCCGCACACGCCCCCACGGGGTCCCGGCCGCGCGCGCTGCTGCTTCCGGTCCGCCAGCCCCTCTCTGGCCCCCGCGGCCGGCGCGGGCCCCGCTCACGCGTGAAGTGGTTCAGACACGCCGCGTCCACGATCTTGGCCCGAAACTTCATGGCGGGACGCGGGCCCGCGCACGGCGTCGGTGGCGGTGACTCGGGTCCCCTCCTCAGCTTCCCGCCGGAAACGCCGCCGCGCGCGCATTGGTTCCGCCTCCAGGCCCGCCCCGGGGGAGGCGGGGCCCCACGATCACGCCCCCGGGGAGGCGGGGACCCATGGCCACGACCCCGTAGAGGCGGGACCTGGGGCGAGGTGTCCGGGAGAGGGCTTCCCGGGTCACCCTCCACGCGGGTCACCGGAGAGGCGGGTCCGGGTCACAGTCGGGGTCGCACCCCGGGGAAGGCGAGGTCATGGGCCACGTCCTCGGATGCGGTTGGGCTCCAGGTCGCATCCCGAAGGGTCGTGGCCGGGGTCGTGACCGCGGGAGGGGGCGCACGCGGGTCTCGTTCCGGTTCTCTCTGTGGGGACGTGGGGTCTCCGGTCCGCTAAGGGCGCGCTGGCGTCGGACGTGCCCGGGGGCGGCCTCTGCTCGTGGTGACGTGCGGGCCGCGGCCCCCGGGAGCCGGCGCTGCCTCCGCGGGTTCGCGGTCGGGGAGAGCTCGGGGCCGCCGCCCTCGGCCGCCGGGACGCGCCCCGCGGGACCCGCAGCTGCTCCCCGGGACCGAGCGACGCGGTCTCCGAGCGCACCCCTCGGGCCGCGGGCGCTCCGGACCCTCCCGCTCGGACGGCCGCCCCGGGGCTCGCATCCGACCCCGGAGCTGGGGCCGTCGGCGTCCGAGTGAAAGCCGGCTGCGCACCGACAGACGTGGGGACCGCGGGCGGCGCAGGAGCCGCTTTGTGGGGGGCCGGGAGGGTCGGTCCGAGCGACCCTGCGCGGAGAGAGCGGGGCGGGGGCGAGGGTCCTGGATGCCCCGGTGCGAGCAGCTGCGGGTCTGTGCGGGGGACGCAGCCCGCAGCCCCCCTCCCGGCCCGGGCCTGCAGGTGTCCCCGCGGACGGCTCTGCGCCCCGGGTCAGTCCCCGAGGGTCCCCCTGGAGCCGAGGACCGCGTCCCTGCGCCTCCCCGCCCCCGCCCCCCGCCTCACTGAGACGCTCCCCTTACTCCCCGTCCTGGAAGCCTAAGGGGTCACTGGGCGAGCTCGTCTCCAGACGGACTCCGCCGATCCGAGTGAAATTCTGACGGCGTCGGTGATGTACACGACGTCGCAGAATTTCAAAGAACAAAACAGGAAATGGAGCATCCGCTGAATCCAGCTCAAAGACAAGATCGTCCATGCTGGGAATGTGTGATTTGGGGGCACCGGGGTGGCTCCGCCGGCGGCTCTTGATGGAGGGTCGTCAGTACGAGCCCCACGTTGGGCATGGAGCCTACTTAAAAAAAATTGTAAAATAAAAAGTGTTCATTTTAATGTGCCTCGCAAATAAGGACCCACAAACTTGCTTTTAACTTGACAGGTAGAATCAAGATGTGAAAACGAATACAAAGTATTCGAAAGGCGTAAAATACAAAAATTACAAAAAATTCTCCCTATTTTAAGACTATAAGGTGAAACTTAATTGCAGTCTACATTGTAATATAGAAGTGTTTACCAAACCAAATGTGATTTAATGTCACCTTTCATTTTTTTGTGAACAAAACATGCTTTCTTTATGATGACATAAATTAAGTTTTTTAAGATTTTATTGATTTGCAAGAGAGAGAGAGAGAGAGAGAGCAGGAAGGGGGGGAGGGTCAGAGGGAGAAGCAGACTCCCCACCAAGCCTGATGGGGGACTTGATTCCCGGACTCCAGGATCTGACCCGAGCTGAAGGCAGTCACCCAACCAGCTGAGCCACCTAGATGCTCCAGCATAAATTAATTTTAAAATAGATAAGTTATTACATGAGGCGGTTGCTGTGGAGATCACATAAATATAAAGAATGTCTCTAAATAAACTTTGTAAACAATGTTTCACAGAATATTGAACTTCGTTTTTATTTTTTTATTTTTTTATTTTTTTATTTTTTTTTAAAGATTTTTTTATTTATTCATTTGACGGAGATCACAAGTAGGTAGAGAAACAGGCAGAGAGAGAGGAGGAAGCAGGCTCCCCGCTGAGCAGAGAGCCCGATGCGGGGCTCGATCCCAGGACCCTGGGATCATGACCTGAGCCGAAGGCAGAGGCTTTAACCCACTGAGCCACCCAGGCGCCCCTCGTTCTTATTTTTTTAAAGATTTTATTTTTAAGCAACCTCTACACCCAATGTGAGGCTCAAACTCACGACTCCCAAGACCAAGAATTACCTGCTCCAGCGACTAAGCCACCCAGGCACCCCTGATCTTCACTTTATGTGACTTAATTTTATGCGATAAAAAATAACTTTTTAAACTTGCTAAGAAGACTTCCATGATAATGCATTCTGTGTAGACAAAGGCCCAAATAATATTGAGAATTTTGACCCAACAGTTATAAAATGAAGCTGTAATGATCTTTTCCTGAAAGAGAAAAGGGATCTTATGTATGAAGTCTTGCAGTTTACTTAAACTAAATTAAATAGGTTTAGCAACTTAATAATTTCAGTTCTGATAATTAAATATACTGCACTACTTCCCTACGTTCTTTTCCCAAATGATTGTGCAGTAAGGAAGGAGATCACCAGAGATCTCTAGAAACCTGTGTGTGCCACTGAGTTTTCTTTTCTTTTCTTTCCTTTTCTTTTCTTTTTTTCCTTCCTTTCTTTCTTTCTTTCTTTCTTTCTTTCTTTCTTTCTTTCTTTTGAGATTTTATTTATTTATTTGCCAAAGAGAGACACAGCGAGAGAAGGAAGACAAGCAGGGGGAGTGGGAGAGGGAGAAGCAGACTTCCTGCTGAGCAGGGAGCCTGATGCAGGGCTTGAGTCCAGGACCCTAGAATCATGACCTGAGCCGAAGGCAGACACGTAATGACGGAGCCACCCAGGCACCCCAAGTTTTCTAACAGCATGTACATTCATGTTGCTGTCAGTCTGGCTGGTAAACCGCCTTCCAATGTAAACACAGCCACACCTCAGGATTAGGAAATGAGACGCGGGATGATCTAGGGACCGGTGTTGGTGGTGTTTATTATCTCTGTGTCCTGTGCGAGGAAATGCCCTAATTTTGTCCTCAAATGAAAATACAACCAGAGGGTAGCGGATGAAAGTGTTTGCTGGCTGTTGCCCAGGGTGGGTCAGGTGCCCGCTCATCTCCTCTAGCCACTGGGGGAGGACTGACTGCAATCCCAGTGCTACCACTTAGTGTCGGAAATCTCACCCCAGGGGAAAGAGACCGGCATGGCTCAGAGCTTCTGCATCGGATTTGACAGACAGTACTTATCTTTCTTTTTTCTTTTACATGAAAACACATAAAATGAAGGAAAGCGTACTGTAGAGGCGGCGTGAGGGCACGTCTTTTGAGAATTGTCCCGGCTTTAAGGCATGGTTTTTGCTTAAACGGCTTTTCAGAGACTTCTCATCTTTTAGATGCTGAAGGAAAAATACTTCCATAAATTTCATAAACATTTTTAGAATTAACGTTCATGGAGCCCGTGGCAACTGTCAGGCACAGTGCTCAGGGTTGGGGTTCTATTTTTTTTTTTTTAAGATTTTATTTTATTTATTTATTTGACAGAGAGACAGAGAGAGAGAGCACAAGCAAGGGAAGCAGCCAAGGCAGAGGGAGAAGCAGACTTCCTACTGAGCAGGGAGCCTGATACGGGGCTCGATCCCAGGACCCTGAGATCATGACCTGAGCCGAAGGCAGATGCTTCACCGACTGAGCCCCCCAGGCGCCCCAGGGTTGGCATTCTGAAGAAGGGGACCCCCACCTCCCAGGACAAGGGAGACCAGCATTTGTCGGCTCTCTCCTGTCTTTCAGGCATGGGCACTGTTGAAATACGATCCCAGCAGGCTGAGTTAGAGACCCATCACTTACGCATCACCTTGATGACAAACCCCAGAAGCCAGTTGCTGATTCCCCCAGTTGAAAGGTGGGGAACTGCGGAGAAGAGCAACGGGAGCCATGGCATCAGGGTAGGTGGGTAGGTGGGTTGGCTTCCTGGCCGGTTTCCCCAGGCTGGTTGCCGCAGATCGTGGGTCAGAGTTCTGCCCCGCGTGTGTGCTCCGGCCATCGTCTCTGTGTGTATCCAGCCTCTCATTACATTGCCAGCACCAACGAACATAGGGGGTTCTGCCATCCTGAAGTCTTCCTACTAGGAAGGAACTGGGACCAGGATCCCCAGAAATGAGAACAGGCAGGAAATGGGCAGTGTCTTGGTCACTGACGGATGTGTAAGGAATTCTCCCCAAACTGGTGGCTTCGACAACAAGGGTCTGTGGTGTCTTCATGAGTCTGGCTTCTTCCACTTGTACCTGCACGTCCTGATGAGGCCGCATTCAGCTGGGGGCTGGTCTAGGGGGTCTCCCCCACACACCTGGCGCTTGGTACTGGGTGTGGCCCCGGGGCACCTCCTTCTGCTCCTTGCGGTCCCCCATCCTCCTGGCAGGGTGATTCTGGACGGTGGTCCAAGGAGCCGGCAGAAGCAGCAGAGTCTCCAGAATTCCTACAACATCCCTTCTGTCTCCTTCCATCAGTCAGTGCAAGTCCAGGGCCAGCCTAGCGACGAGGAGGCCAAGGAACAGACCGCCCCTCTGGTTAGGAGGAGCGGCCAAGTGGAACAGCCAAGGGTCGTGCATACGGGATGCAGAGAGAGGACTCTGTGCCCCTAGAACAGCCCCCGACCCAGCCACGGCCAAAGGTGAGGCTTGAAAGGGGCGGGGGGTACATGTTTCCTGTCCTGATGTTCCAAGATCTCCAGGAAACTCCATAAGAGCTCCCTTCACTCATACTGGGCTTGCCACAGGGCATTTCTCTGACAACCCAAACCACCTGTCCTAGAACGCCACCCAAGGTCACAATCCTTGTTAGCTTTGAAACTGATCAGGACCCTGCATCTCCGCATTCATGCCGCCCCAGACAGTCGTGCTCACCGGCTGAAATAGAGTTCTATCCTCAATTCCCCAACCTGAGGAGGGTCTCGGGGCACCAAGGTATGCTGTGAAGACGGGCGTCATTCCCACCCAGTGAGGGTGCGTGCCCAGGGCTAACTGTTGGCTCACCTGCCCTATGATGCCCTTGTGAACCAACTTCCATGCTGGTCACTGGGAAGTGATTGTATCATTCACTCCTAAGAGGAGTGGCTGCTTGGGGACCACCACCACCACCATCCCCCGCATCCCCGGGCCTGAGGGACCAACTTAGCCCTTCCTCCGAGGCTTCAGTTCCCCTGGCTCCCCCTCCATCCCCCCACCTCCCTCCATCACACTGTCCCCACCAGACAATTGCCACAACTCCCTGTCTGGTTTCCATGTGTCCACTGTTGGGCCGACTCCTCCATTCTCCAGCGGCAGCCAGATGGACATGTCTACACTCACATTTAATCCCTGGTGGCCACATCACTCCTCGGTTAGAGCTGAAAATCTGTACTCTCTGGTCCAGCCTCATCACTTGTCACTTTTGCAAAGCTCTTCGACTTCTTTTGAAACAAAACACCACACACGGGGCGCTGGGTGGTCAGTGGGTTAAGCGTCTGCCTTAGGCTCAGGTCATGATCTAAGGGTCCTGGGATCGAGCCCCGCATCGGGCTCTCTGCTCATCGGGGAGCCTGCTTCCCCCTCTCTCTCTGCCTGCCTCTCTGCCTACTTGTGATCTCTCTCTCTGCCAAATAAATAAATAATCTTAAAAACAAAACACCACACATGTGTGTCTCCTTAGAGCAACACGACTAACTACCCCACATGCTGTCCCCCTCGCCCCAAGTCCCTATGCGGCGGGTCCCGTGTGGCTTCGTGGTTTCACCGAAGAGCCACCTTCTCCATGAAAGCCCCGTGTGTCGTGTGGGGCACCTATTGGCTGGCAGGAAGCACACATCCTTGGGGCTTTGTCCCCTGGAGCAGACTGAAGCTTCCCATGGCCCTGAGGTTTGCTTAGTGGCCCCTGTGCTCAGGGGAGGCTCCAAAAGGGCTGAAGGTCTGAATTACGTGCTGCAGCCTTTCTCTCCTGTGACAGATTGGAAGGCCACGTCTGTGTCCCCACACTCAGGAACGCCTGGGCCAGCGCCGTAGCGGCAGCCTTCTGTACTTCCTCCTGAGGGCGTCCCAGCTTTCAGAACGGCCGAACGGCCGGGGACTTCCCTCGGTGCCCAGGCCGTGCAGAGATGGGTCAGCCTGGGGACCCCTGGCCCGGGTCTCTCACTTGCCAGGAACTGCCCCACTTTGTATTTCCGCATTTCCTTCTTGTTCCAATTCCTTCCTTCCATTTCTGTTGCTCATTCTCCCTCCACAGGGCGTCCGCCTCTAGATCTCAGCTCAGGTCGGATCTCAGGCTCCTGAGATCAAGCCCCGGGTTGGGCTCCACGCTCGGTTTAAGGTCTCCTCTCCCCCTCTGCCTCTGCCCCACCCTGCTAATGCGCGTGCACGCTCTCTCTCTTAAATAAATCTTCTTAAAAATAATAAATAAAAGATAACAACTCAGAAACAGCCAGAAGGAAGAGCCCCGCGGGTGAGGTCTGGGGAAAGGGTATGGAGTTTCCACGCCGCCCCAGGGCACCACTTAACCCTCAACTCTCCGTATTCACTAACTTGGCTGATCTTTGAACCCCATCTTTTTGGGTTTTTACACAAGCTGCATTATGTAAGCGTGACTGATGTAATCATTCGACAGGCGAATGAACTCCATCTCCAGCCTCTTTCCCTGAAGGTCAGGGGTGGGGGCTGGAAGTTCCAAACGTCCAGTCCCAAATCCCGGTGTTCCCTGGAGTGGTCCCAAGGTCCTCTCATTAGCATAACAAGAGGCACCCTTCTGTTCCTGTCACTTAGTAAATGACTAGGGTTTTAGGAGCTCCAGCCAGAAAGGGGACAAAGGCCAGGTACACCCTTTGTATTATAAATCACAGTATCATAGCGCTATTTCTGTAGATTCTCCTCCTTTGGAAGGTTTCCTGGCTTCCTACCAAGTTTATGTTTTCATATGAACTTGTTCAAAACACAACTCTTTTACTTTCTTGTATATATATGTGTTTTAATCTTTTTTAAAAAAGATTTTATTTATTTGCGAGAGAGAGAGAGAGAGAGAGAGAGAGAGAGAGAGGGAGCACAAGCAGGGGAGCGGCAGGCAAAGGCAGAGGGAGAAGCAGACTCCCCACCAAGCAGAGAGCCGGATGTGGGACTGGATCCCAGGACCCTGGTGTCATGACCTGAGCCAAAGGCAGAGGCTTAACCAACTGAGCCACCCAGGCATCCTCTGTGCGTTTTAATCTTTTTAAAACTTCACTGAAATTGGAACTATCAAGTACAGATACTTATTGTAGGCAAAATAGTGTCAGTGAACATTTGGGGACAAGCACCCGACTTCAATGATCATTTCATGGCCAATCTTTTTCATCCATCCCTTGATGCATGTCCTCCTATGTAATTTTGGAACATACCCTAAAAATACCATTTTATCTGTAAATCATAAATCCATAAATATAAATGTAAAACATGCAAACATATATTTTAAAAATCCATAAATCTAAATACATAAATCTAAGTGATAATCCCCACAGGCACCGAAACATCATTTTTAACAATCATCCCAAATAATTCTCTCACAAGTACCGTGAATTTTTTTCAGGCTTTTAATTGACAGCTTTTTCAGGTTTTTAAATGGGATCAAACTCACTGTGTAGATTAACATGCGGAGAACTGATGTCTCGATAGTGGAGTTTCCACATCCACAGAGCAAGCAGGTCTCCCCAGTTCCCGGAGTTTTAGTTTAATGATCCACCAGTGTTTGTGGGGTCTTCATGGCGGGATCCCCCAACCCCCGATTCCAGGTCCTCAAGGTCAACTGTGGTCGCGAAGCAGGTGACCCCCTTATGATCTACTTTCACGAGGTCAGTACAATCCAACCCTAGGTCACAAGCCTGCATCACTCACCCCCGTCATTCCCTTGCCTGGCTTCCTCCTCCTCAATCTTCCCAGGAAGGATGAGTGCAGGACAGTAAGGAGGTGTGAGAGACAGACAGACCACATGCACGTAGCTTTTATCACCGTATATTGTTACACTTGTTCTGCTTTATTGTTAGTTATTACTGTTAATCTCTTCCTGTCCTAATTTATAAATTAGACTTTATGATACGTGTATGTGTATAGGGAAAACGTGGTATATACTGGGTTCTCTTCTATCCACGGATTTAGGCACGCACGTATCCCCCCAAGGCAAAGGGGGACAACTGTACGGGTAGCTTAACTGTTTAATTTATTTTATTTTATTTTAAGATTTATTTATTTATTTGGGGGGAAGGGGGAGGGGCAGTGGGAGAGACGGAGACTCTCAAGACGACCCCCACTGACTGGGGCTCCATCCCCTGACCCTGACATCATGACCTGAGCAGAAATCAAGAGTCAGATGCTTAACAGACAGAACCACCCAGGTGCCCCTTCTTTTTTCTTCAATCGTGGTCGTAGCTTTTGTAAATTTCATCCCCCCACTGGCCGTTGTTCCTATTTATGAAGTTGATTTCTGTGTAACGATTTTGTACCCGCTAACTGCCTGCAGTTTCTCCTTGTCCGTATCTCTTCATCGACTTTCCTGCCGTTCAAGGAATTCACCAAGCTATCTGCAGGTAGTCAGGGACCGGCGGGCTGACGTCCACTCTAATTTTTATGTCGAATTTCTTTGGCTTACCTGCTCACATTGACCGGTGAAAGCAATCTCATCACTGTCATATATACGTATATGTCATTGTGGTAACGGGGGCGGGGGCATCTGAGCCTGGTGTGGTTAGGGCTGCGTGAGTAATGAAGGCAGATACTAGTAGGAGAGACTAGAATAAAAGCCGCTTCTTCCAATACGTACGTTTCAGCCTTCCACAGATTCATCCTCAAGAGCTAAACCACCACCAGACCACTGCATCTATTTTCATATATTTTTACTAGGAAGAGTCATTCACTTTTGATTGACTGGGACACTTGGACACTTGGGGATTTCCCTCTCACTCCCCCCTCTGGATTCCTCCGGGTGCGGTGATCTAAAGGAATGAGCGTGGTCCCATATTCTGGACTGTGGTCACGGCCATGTGCACGGGTCCATCTCTAGGGTTACTCTCCTGGAGTTCCGTGGACCCTGAATCTATATACACACGTGTACGTTGGGTGTCCCCAGTTGCTGAGGATTTTCAGTTTCACACATAGTAAGGATTCCGAAACGTCACGCTGAAAATAAAGAAAAGATACAAATGAATGCCTTATACAGAAATCCATCTCCAAGCGTCCCAAGGGACGCTGATATAATGGGAAATCAGAACTCTGTCTTTCCTTCCTAACCAGCATTTTATTAAATGCCCAGTCTCAGGGATGGGAAAACAGGTCCTGGCAAGCACAGGTCTTCCCAGTCCTTCATGAGAAGGACTGTGTCCCCAGGTGGGAGCCCGAGAGAGACATGGATAAACAATCACAGGTGAGAAACTTCACAGTTTCATTCATTTCTAACCCACATATCATTTCCAGCTCAGATGATCTCGGCATTGGCCAGGAAATATCATCCACAACACACTTCTTTTTACATGGTAGGCAACACCTTCTAAGTCTTCCTGTGTCTAATGACAAATAATGAAAATATATTTATTTCATCTACCTTAATGGCTTTCAGGTGTTTTTAATGTTACCAGTTGGTATTTTTTCCCATTTCCTCTTCCTAACACTCCCCAATGTCAGGAAGAGAGGTTTGAGTCACATTGTCTGGTCTTTATTTTCTGTTCCCGAGTTCCTGTCTGTCTGTAGTCATCTCCATAGGAGACAACCCAGTGACCGCCAAACCTAATAGTATCAAGGGAACCCAACAGGTAAGAGAAGGACCGAGAAAATGAATATAGTAAAAAAATATATATATTTTACTTTAGTTTTAATATATTTTCTTATTTATATTATACTTATAATACAGTTTACTATAGTTTACTATATTTAAAATATAGTAAATATATTTACTATAGATTACTATACTCATTCATATATATATATATATATATATATATATACATATATGAGAAATGTGAAAATGAGAAAGAATCTGGCTTAGGACCTGCTCTGGTACTTGTTTTTCGGGGGCATTAAAATCCATGTAGCTCTTGGAGCTAAAAATGGAAGTTGCACCTAGCCTTCCGTAGCTCACACTTTTGTCAAAATTATCCTCACACAACATGGCATCAGCAACACCCACAGACCCCTGACCCGGGGATGGAGTTCCTCACACCCCACGTTTTCCGGGTCCTCGGTACCTGGAGCTCGAATGTTTGAACGGTGCTTCCCGTTTTGTCATAGACGAACTGACCTAGGAAAATTTCTTCCCCATCACACAGTTTGGAGATACCCTGTGAAGGAGAGCGACAGACGAGGGGGTTTTCGTGAATGGATGCTCGGCTACATAAACGGGGAAGGTTGTCCGTCTAGGTAGCAACAATTCTCAAGACATCCTTGGCTGCCCTCCAGGAGCGCGGTGCTGCCCTGTACACCCAAGAGGTGTTTAGCTCAGCTTGTGAGGCAAGAGGAGGCTGACCGCAGGTCTGACTGGATAGACAGACGATAGGGAGATAGATCGAGCAATCGATCAATAGACAAATACATAGACAGACAGACAGACAGAGACAGGGAACTAGAGCATATCCCAGCACGGACCCTGGTTCAGTAACTGAATTACAGTTGGCATGCTTTGAATAAAATAAGCACAAAGTTGAGGGGCGCCTGGATGGCTCGGTCGGTGAAGAATCCCACTCTCGATTTGGGCTCAGGGTCACGCTTTGTGCTCAGCACAAATTTGCCTGTCCCTCTCCCTCCACCGCTCCCCACCCCACTCACTCCCTCAAATAAATAAATAAAATCTTTAAAACACGCACACACAAAATGCGTCCCCATGCTGACCCAAAGTTTTTCAAAATGACGTAAGTGTAATCCAATCGCCAGACTTCAAGAACACAAATAACTCCATCCAAAAAGTAAGGTTTTTGACTGAAGGAACTTAATGATATTTGTATGCTCTTTCCCTTGGGCTCCTTCCTTCTCTACCTTCAAAATGGAAGATTTTTGAGAGGGGACAGACCAGTGGAAATGAATTTATTTTGTGACTCTGAACTTTATCATTAGCTTCCTTGAATCATGGCAACACAATAAACAAAGAGTTCAATGGAATGAATTAATATTGAAAATATTAATATGTAACCTTTATCATAAGTTTTTTTTTTTTTAAGTAAGCTCTTTGCCCAACTTGGGGCTTGAACTCATGACCCCAAGATCAAGAGTTGTAAGCTCCACCAACTGAGCCAGCCAGATGCCCCCATCACAAATTTATTAAAAGAATTGGCTGCAACATGATTAAATAATGCGGCCACAATTATAAATACAACATGCAGCTCAAACCTCATACACGGCGGACCCTTGAACAACCCGGCTTCAACTGTGTGCGTGGGTCTGCACAGATGTGGATTTTTTGGATAAATACATGCTTTTCTTTTCTTTTTAAACATTTTATTTATTTGAGAGAGAGAATGAGAGCGAGCGAGACTGGCGGGGGGAGGGGTTCAGAGGGAGAAAGAGACTCCCTGCTGAGCAGGGAGCCTGATGTGGGACTCGATCCCGGAACTCCAGGATCATGACTTGAGCCAAAGGCAGACGCTTAACTGACTGAGCCACCCAGGTGCCCTTCCTCCAGCTTACTTTATTATAAGAATACAGCATCTAATATATATGACATGCAAAATATTATGTTCATCGACTGCTATCAGTAAGATTTAGGGGTCAACAGTAAGATGTTGGTAGTTAAGTTTTTGGGGGGTCAAGTGTAGGGGAGGGGTTTCAACGGAATAGGAGGGAGTGACTGCTCTAATTCCTCTAACTTCAATTTTACTGGTTCATGAATTTGCTAATATAAGAGAAAAATGATGAGAATGGTTTTTATTGCCTGAAGGGTGACTCGTAATTCCCCTATAATGAGCAACTGATACGTCTCTCTGAGATGGGGTTTGAGCCACTCAAATCCAACCTTTGTCTGTCAGCAGACACCCACTGTGGGTGGCAGCAGGTTTGCCTCAAAGGGTAGAGGGTTCCTTTCTGTCTTGTGACCCAGAATCATACCATTTACAGGCACTCAAAGGGTGCACAAAGCAGACGGAGCGCTCATGCTTTAACCCCAAACCCCCTTCCAGATCGGGCCACCAAGGCAGAGAGCAACAGGGAACACCCAGGAACAGACACTAAGATGAAAAGGTCCGGAGAGAGCCTGTCGGTGACTGGTAGAATGGCCTGGAGCAAGAATAGATTATCCTGGTTGTAGGATGACATGCTGATGCTGTCATTGCAAGTCCCCAGAAGGGCAGACACGGGGCCACGGACTGTGGGCGGGCTTGGGGTTGCCCGGGAAGCCCATGTACCTATTGTCCCCGCAGGTGGTTGACCAAGCTGAAATCTGGGCACAAGTTTGCAGGATTCCTCAAGGGTCAACCTGCTCCCATCACACTCTGGGGGTTCCGGAGGAATCGGCCCAAGCAGACCACCCACCCAGCGGTCACCACCTTGCACGCAGAGTTTGGCTGGCTTTCTACCCTTTGGCTCTTAAATGCAACAGATGAGCATCACCAGATACCAGAGAAAAGAACCTTTCCACAAACAGGAGAAGTGGTCTTTGGGAATAGGACACGGGAGGGAGCCGGAGAACATGCAGCACAGCTCTAATTAGTGTCCATTAGCATCTTCGGAAGCTTGAGAGAAGATACCGCATCCATGGAGGAAGAAATTCAGACACTAAAAAGAGGAGTTATTTGCAGAAAAAAATAAATCTTAGAATAATCATGACAGCAGAAATGAAAAATGGGTCAGGATATAAGTTGGTAAAAATCTTTCAGAAGGTGGAACAAACAAAGAAGGAAAATTAGAGAGAAAAAGATTGTTTAAATTATAGATTAGGTGGTTAAGTCGCATCCTCAGGGTGAGGACATGAAGTCCGGTCAGATCGGAGCATGAGGGCAGAGTGGGCAAGAGGGGAAGCTTTAAAAAAATAAAATCGAGGAGAAACTTGGAAATGACCTGACAGGAAGGAACACAATGGTAGGACTCTAACCCTTCTGAAAACCAGGCAGGGGACGGTTTTGGGCTAGGAATGTAGAAAAGTAAGCAAATTCAATTGAAACGAGGCATTTGTTTTAGCGAGAGGAACATCAAAGTCTCACCCAAAGAAAATAGTATTCCAGTTTGCTACAGGGTTCGGTGAGAACACCTCCACGCACACAGTGACCGTGAAAACACGCATATTGATGGAGAGGAAGATACGCTGTCTAGCAGTGTCCCAAACGTGACACTGGATTTACCCCGTGACCTCGTAATTCCACGTCCAGGTATAGATCCAAGAGAAATGAGCACCAGGTTCCACACAAAGATGCATACATGAATGTTCCCGGCAGCCTTATTTCTAATAATCAGGAAAGGAGAAACAGCTCAAATGCCCGTCCGCTGATAAGTGGGCATAGAAGACGTGTTCTAGCCACACCATGAAATTTTTATTATTCAGCAATTTGTTTTTATTTCTTTAAATGTTTAAGATTTTTAAAAAGATTATTTGAGAGAATGAGACAGGGGAGGGAGAGGCAGAGAGAGTCGTAAGCAGACTCAATGCTGAATGCAGAGCCCGACGCAGGGCTCGATCTCAGGACCCTGAGATCATGACCTGAGCCAAAACCAAGAGCAGACGCTCAACGGACAGAGCCACCCAGGTGCCCCTATTAGTCAGCAATTTAAAAATAAAGTACGGAGCCATGTTATAGAGCACAGAGGAACCTCGAAGACGTGATGCTGAGTGGAAGGAGCCTTGCAAGGAAGGCCACATATTATACGATTCCACTTAAATGATATGTCCGGAGTAGGCAGCATTGCAGAGACAAAATAGGTCAGCGCTGTTGGGGGGGGGGGGCCTGTGGGGCAGGCAGCGGGCTTGGCGATGAGAACTGACAGCTCAGGAGGGCAAGTCTTCTTAGGGGAGCAACAAAAATGTCCTAAAGTTGATCATGGTGTTGGATACACAACTCTGTGAATATGCTAAGAGCCACAGACGGGAACACTTTAAGCGAATTGCTGGTGTGTGAATAACATCTCAGTAAACTTGTCTTTTAAAGACAAGTAAGTCCTAAACACTGGGGGAGGATGGGAGAGCCGTGGACGAGGACTCCTCTTCATTTTTCATCAAAGGATGTCAGTAGATGATAAGCAAAACTGAAAAAAAATTCAGGAAATAAATGTAGGGACACTTGGTTAGTTTAGTTGGTAGAGCACGTGACTCTTGATTTTTGGGATAATGAGTTCAAGTCCCACATCTGGCACGGGGATTACTTTCAAAAGAAGAAGTAACAGTAAAAGCAAATATGAAGGGAAGTGTACCCAAACAAGCAGTTAAAACTGGCGAGCGGAAGCTTCCAGAGAGTAGAAACCTGGGTGGGAGCCCTGGCACAAGAAAAAAGTGTTTAGTTATAAGCATATGAGAATGCTGATTTTTAAATTATGCACATGTGGGCGCCTGGGTGGCTCAGTGGGTTAAGCCGCTGCCTTCGGCTCAGGTCATGATCTCAGGGTCCTGGGATCGAGTCCCGCATCGGGCTCTCTGCTCAGCAGGGAGCCTGCTTCCCTCTCTCTCTCTCTCTCTGCCTGCCTCTCTGTCTACTTGTGATCTCTCTCTGTCAAATAAATAAATAAAATCTTAAAAAAAAAATAAATAAATTATGCACATGTAGCTTTGACCAAAGTTTAAAAAAAAAAAAAAAAGTAAGTCACAGAAATCCTCCGGTCCAACCCTCTCTCTTCTGTAGATGGCAAAGCAGAAGTCCCGGAAAGAAGGAACTTTCTTGCAGTGATAAAAATGGTTAGCTGTCCAGTGGAGGTGCCAGCCCAGCGTCTGATTCCTAGCCAACCCCCTCCTTGCATAACCCACTCTGAGGTGATTCCAACTCCCTCTCACATGGACGGAAAACTCCTTGGGTGCGCTGGAGATGTTTCCTGACGGAGACACCTTCTCCGAGATGTGCTCCATGGTGATAGCAGTTGGCGTGATCCTCCTGGCAAGCTTGATCAGGGCGTGGCCCTGGGAACCCGGGAAGGCCCAGCACTTCCCAGGGTGGACATCCGGCTGGAGAGAAAACACCGAGTTCACCATTACCACAGATCTTGCTTATGCCTGTAATACGAAGGCATTGTGTAGGGTACATACCACACGGGAAAACTGCCAAGGTACCCAGGGGTTTGGTTGTTCTCCCAGAGCACATTACACTTCTATCACTCAAAGCCCTTCCTAATAGGATTATCTATTATAGGATTATATGATTTATTTACTATGCATCTTCTTTTATTGTTCTACTTAGACTGTATGTAGCTACTTAGCCGGTTGGCATGACTGGTGATGGTGTGCTGGTGATAAAGACAGTGATGGAGGTGATGATAGTGATGATGGTGGTGGTGGTGGTGATGATGGTGGTGGTAGAGGTGATGGTGGTGGTGATGATGATGATGATGGTGGTTGTGATGATGGTAGTGGAGGTGATGGTGGTTGTGATGCTGGTGGTGGAGGTGATGGTAGTGATGATGATGGTGATGGAGGTGATGGTGGTGGTGCTG
>NW_019154135.1:11922948-11924819 GCF_002288905.1 Enhydra lutris kenyoni | reverse complement strand
GGTGGTGGTGATGATGATGGTGATGGTGGTTGTGATGATGGTAGTGGAGGTGATGGTGGTTGTGATGCTGGTGGTGGAGGTGATGGTGGTGGTGCTGATGGCGGTGGTGACGATGGTGGTGGAGGTGATGTTGGTGATGGTGGTGGTGATGATGATGGTGATGGTGGTTGTCATGATGGTGGTGGAGATGATGGTGGTTGTGATAGTGCTGGTGGTCAAAGTAGTGGTGGTGGTAAGGAAGAAAATGTACCATGTTCTAGATCTAGAGTCTGCAATGAGATCTGCACGATTGCTCCTGAGGTTATTCCTCCCTTGGAAAAGGACATCAGGTTTGTAGACGGTAGTCAAGAGCAGCCCTACCATCTGCTGGTGTCTACTTAGAGTCTTCTGAATTGCACTCACATGTTGGTGGAAATCTTATTTGGAAATCTCTCCTGTTACACTTGGACTTTGGAGGAATGTGTTGGTCTGGAAAGAGGGGGGCACAGTGCTGACACTTAGGGGTGAGAACCTGGAGCTAACATTTGCTGAAAGACTGAAGTTTTCAACAGAAAAGGGGGGCCACAGGATCAACTTCAGGAAGAGATATGGAATGCAAATGTCCTATTTAAGAAATAAACTAGCTTACTGATTTTAAAATAATAAAAACAATCAATAATTAATCAATTGTAGTTTACTGCTTATAAAATAAGAGATAATTTATATAGTTTGATGACTATTAAAATGCAAGTACGGGGAGCCTGGGTGGCTCAGCTGGTTAAGCATCTGACTCTTGATTTCAGCTCAGGTCAGGATCTCAGGGTCGTGAGATTGAGCCCCACATCAGGCTCTGCCCTCAGCATGGAGTCTGCTTGGGATTCTCAATCTCTCTCTGTCTCTCCCTTCCCCTCCCCCCAAAATGAAATAATAAAATAAAATAAAATAAAATGCAAGGTGAGGGTTTCAGGTGCTGTGACAAATTCAGATGGCTGCGATTTTGAGTGTTAGTATCTTCATGATAAATAGGAACAGAATCCTCTGATACAAACGGGTTCCTCCGAGTCTCACTTTTACCTGGAGAATAATATCTGGGGGCATTTCATAAGTTAAGAACCCGATCCCATGCCAGTAAAGTTTCGCTTTATTATTTTTGTAACTTTCCGACGTCCCAGCTTCAACGACAGAGGCCCCTGCAAAGACAAAAGTATTTGAAAAATAAAGAAGTACACGTCTCAAAACGCATCACTTCTGTTTTCACAGCGCTGTTGGACAAGCATTCCCAGGTGAACTGCAAGTGAGGTGAGACTCACACTTGGGACTTGGCCGGGAGAGCACGGCTTCCCGCTCTCACTGCGGCGGAGAATTGGTCACTTTGGGACGACATTCTTGCTCCGTGTGGTTTCACAGCATTTCTGAAACGGGTATGGAGTGAATTCCAGAACTGATTCAGAGGTGCAAATAGGATGTGGGCTGTTTACTACCTAAACAGAGGCACAGACGCCCACTTCTTAACAGCCCAACCTACTTAAAAGCAAAACAAAAAAAGCATAAAAAACACTATCAAGGGCGCCTGAGTGTCTCGGGCAGTGAAGCAGCTGACTGTTGGTTTTGGCTCAGGTCCCAATCTCTGCTCTTTGTATTTTGTCCAGATCTTTCAGCTGCATGTACGCGGAGGGGCTCTCTCCATCTTGGCCCAGCCAGAAGATGGCCCCATGTTTCATGCTCACATTTATTGAGAAACCATCACGTATCCTGCTCGTCCTTGTTCTACACAATCTCTGGGTTTACCTTCGTCGTCATGGATTTTTCGAGATGGAAGCTGCATGTGCATTCAATACAGAAGAGGAAAGAAAGCACAAGAAGGGCGTGTCTGAATGCCAGTACTTAAAAAG
>NW_019154135.1:11878018-11922938 GCF_002288905.1 Enhydra lutris kenyoni | reverse complement strand
GAAAGAAAGAAAGAAAGAAAGAAAGAAAGAAAGAAAGAAAGAAAGAAAGAAAAGAAGATTCTCTGGTTCACTTCCCGATGTCCTTTTTACTCAGATTTTGTTTATTTATTTGAGAGAGATAGAGAGACAGCATGAGCGGGAGGGAAAGAGGAAGAGGGAGAAAGAGACTCTCCAGCAGGCTCCCCACTGAGCAGAGGGCCTGACGCCAGACTTGATCTCAGGACCCCGGGATCATGATCTGAGCTGAAGGCAGACGCTTTACCAGCTGAGTCACCCAGGTGCTACAATAAGTATGTTTTCTGAATAAAAAAAAATAATAATAAAAATTTAAAAATAAATAAATAAATAAATAGAAAGAGGGCCATCTGGCCGGCTCAGTCAGTCGAACATGCAACTCTTGATCTCTAGGTTGTGAGTTTAAGCCCCCCATTGGGTGTAGAGATGACTTAAAAATCAAATCTTAAAAAAAAAAAAACTTAAAAAAATAGAAAATAAAATAAAGAGGCAGGGACGGTTTAGAAGCATTAACTCTTCAATTTTTACTCACCTGCTGATTTAAGGGCGTAGTCGGCCATCTGGACTTGGTCCTCTCTCAATTTTTTAAGGATATAGTTGACCAAGTTTGACATTTCCTGTGCAAATATCATAAACAGTTCTCTGTTAACAATCTCCCCCAACTGCTCAAGTTCTGACCATTCACTTTGTTATCTGGACCTGAAGGCCGTAATCTGCGAATTACCGACGGTGAACATTGAGGGAGCTGCACTGAGCCAGTCGCTGAAGGAGGATTTCTAGTGCCCACCACGGCGCTGGGGCATTGCCGCTCTCCCGGCTGCCACGTTGTGTCCAGATGCGCCCCCCACCCCCCAAGTCCCAGCAAGGTTGGACCCAAGGCCCCTTCAGAAGCCCTAACGACCTCCCGTCATGCTCTGCAGTGAGGCGGTCACACAGGGTTCTGTGTGCCACCTGCTGGGTGCCCCCTTCATTCGTGTCTCTGCTTAGAAATTAGACTTGATCATTCTGTAGGTGTTCGGGCATCAGGCCGTTTTCACGGAATCACCACTGCTTGTTCCGGACGCCTGAGGGGCTCAGTCGGTGAAGCGTCTGCCTTCAGCTCCGGTCATGATCCCCGGGTCCTGGGATCGAGTCCCATGTTGGTCTCCCTGCTCAGTGGGAGGCCTGCTTCTCCCTCTCCCACTACCCCTGCTTGTATTTTCTCTCTTGCTGTGTGTGTGTCTCTCTCTCTGATAAATAAATAAATAAATAAATAAATATCTTAAAAAAAAAAAAAAAGGGAAGAAGAGAAGTGCAGGAGACGGCAAATGCCGCCAAGCCGACTGAATTCCAGCATCACCTTCCCTAATCAGGAGCTGATGAGGTCAAGGGCACTAGCTTCGGCTCCATGGATAAAACTATTCTGCTCCTTAAGTATTCAGAGGCTGCATTTCTGAATGACCTTCTGTTTGTTTTACTGGAAAGTAAGATGGAATCGGCTATTGACTTGGGGGAGGGGGGACGTCCGTCATACAGCAATGGTCATCTGTGTGACACAGCAGTGATAGAGAAGGGGTTCTCAGGCAAGCCTTCGCAAGGTAAGCTCCTGTAGGGGAGAACGGTCAGGAGGACACAGACACACAGCCGCCAGTACCTGAGTTTTCTGCTCCCAGAGCCGTGCGGTGCAACCCTTCCAGGCCACCTTACCTCGTCCGTGGCCTCCGGGGGCTCTTGGTCCCCGTCTCCATCCACGTTCCAGCTGTGGCTATGTAGACCATCCTGCGTATCTCTAAGCAATGCCTTCAGAACATCTATTTGTTCAATTAAAAATAGAATTTCACGGAAGTTGTTCTCCAAAGTCTGGCTTTCCTTCCTGTAAAGGGAGATCCCCAATGTGAAGGGAGGGGGAGTGGGCTTCCTGCCATGCCCTGGGCCTCAGGAGCAGAGGAGGAAGAGGGGAGGGGCTTTATGTTGGAGCAGAGAGACAGGGAGCCCAGAAACGCCCCGTTGTCCAAAGCACCACCTGTCACTCTCCCTGAAAAGCAAGGACATTCAGGGGAAGAAGATTTCAACGTTTGGGGCGTGCTCTAGGCAGGGAAGTAGGGATCTTCCAACCTTGCATGTCCCTCATCCTTCCCTGGGGGCTCTGCTACCCTGACCTGAGGCTACATGACTTCACAGCGTGAAGCCTAAATCTCTAAGGGCCCTCTTGTTCCCTTGTTTGGATGGGGGAATCCTACATTTCCAGTGGGGTATGGAGCAGAAGGTTCATCCTGAGCCCTGAGATCCTATGGATGAGGCTCAGGAAGGAGGGTGGCTGCAGGCTGCGTGGCTGGAGATTACAGCTGGGGACCGCCACCTGTCACAGTGACAGCAGGAGGGTGACAGCTGACTGCAGAACAGGTTGAAAATTACTGGTGGACCCAATGAGAAGATGTCAAGCCAGCAGGTGTTTCTTTAGGTTGAAAAATGGACACACTATGCACCTGGTACTCCCCTCTGCTGCCCAATCGTAAAACAGTACATGTTCAAGGTTTGGCAAATACAAAAATCCTCAGGAGATAACACTGTTGCATTTCAGTGTGTTTGTAACAGTTTTTATCCCATGTGAAAAATGAATAACAAAATAGAGATCCTGTTTGTGATCTGGTGTCCTGCTCTGCTTCCCAGGCACTAGATACATGTTATTATATATTATAATCATTAAATACATGCATTAGTCATTATTATAGTTAGTTTGAAGGCTCCCTAATTCCCCATTACAGGGATATTTTCCAATGTATTTAGCCATTGGCTTGTTTTTCTTCTCTAGGCAGCTTTCATTTTTTTCATTGTAACTGACTTTGAAAGCAGTGTGTATTTCCTTAAGGAAGTGGGAGTGGTTTTCATTTTATGGTTTTTAGAGAAGGATTCTGTTGCTGGAGTCCCAGCAGCAGCGCCCCACAGGTCAGAGCACGTCACTCACTTTAGAAGTTCCAGCTGCTCCTTGGGTATCCGGAGTCTGGCCTGGAAGAAACCAAGGGACTCAAATCATCCCGCATCCTGCCTGTCAAGCAGAGTTAGCGTTCTTATTCGTAAAGGGGAAAGAAATCCCGTTTGCTCCCTGACAGACATGCATGACGGGGAAAAGCCAAGCGTCCTCTAAGACACCTGCACGTCTGTCCTGGTTAGTTTGTGGGGACCGAGCCACACCCGAAGCTGAAACTGACAGCTGGAGCATAAGAGGGGCTGCTTCTCAAGGTAGTGCAAGTGCTCAGTGCCCCTGAGACACAGAGAAGAGGTGGTGGGGGGCAGGTGGGAGAGAGGGAGGGAAGGGACAGTGCCGGGAGGAGAAGGGAGAGTGTGGGGGGGAGATGGTAGGGGGATTGTGGGGGAGGGGACAGAGGGGATGAGGAGGAGGGAGGGAGGGGCCAGAGGGCCTTGCTGAGGCCTTAAGCTGTCCTTGTAAATACGGAAGGCCATCCTCTTTCTGCTTAACTGATGCATCTATGGTGGGATTCCATTAGCAGAAGGGCAGACACTGACCTAGGCTGACAGGTGTCTGACCTTGACCATTGACCATCTCTGTGGGCAGGGGTGGTGCCCCGACCAGGCCCAGAATGAGCAGGGGATGAGGCTGCTGCTGAGGGTGAAGGTGTCAGCGGAGAGGGGGACATGGGGACCGGGACGGCAGGCCTGGATTCGGGCTGCAGCCCACGTGGCCTCTCTGCCTGGGCGCCAGCTCCTCTGCGTCCCCAGGTCCTCAGCCACGTGGCCTCCAGGCTCTCCCACAAATGGCTACAAACCCAGTAGCCTCCAATGGGAGAAAGGTACCCCCTTGGTGTCGGAGGCCGTGCTTTCCTCTGAAGCTGGGAGAGAGGGACCTTCTGCCTCCTGTTTCTTCTGGCGTCTGGTGGCTCCTGGCTCCCCGCGACGGGCTGCCTGTGCCTGGCCTCCAGACCTTTCCCTCTGGGCCCTTCAGGGACCCCTGTCACTGGCTCTGGGGCCCACCTGGGAAATGCAGGACGATCTCCTCTCAGGACCCCTCATTGCATCTGATGAGACTCTCTTTCCACATCAAGGTGACGTGGGTTCTCAGGCGGGGACCTGGATGGCTTTGGGGGGGTCCCCTTCCAAGCCAGTGACCATGCAAGTGCTGCCTGGGACACAGTTTGCTGTCCTCCTTCGCTCACCAGTCTGCCTTTCTGTTTCAAAGACCTGCTCTCCTCCCTGTTTGCCCTGCGGAAATTAGCTCTGTGCTAGTGTGAGGACCTTGGGCCTTAAGGAGCACAGTGTGGTGTGCAGTGAAGTGACACTGCTGGGCTTTTTTTTTTTTAAATTAAAAAAATTTTTTTTAAAAGAGAGACAGTGGGTGTGTGTGAGTTGCGGGGGTAGAGAGGAAGAGAATCTCAAGCAGGCTCCCCTCTGAGCAGGGAGCCCGACATGGGGCTCAATCCCAGGACCCTGAGATCATGACCTGAGCTGAAGGCAGATGCTTAAGGACTGAGCCCCCCCGGCATCCCTAAAAATCTCAGGATGTAAAAAAATTATATTTTGTTCTGGCTTCTCCCCCAAATGGGTTTCAGGGGGCTTCCACCACAGGAACAGAGACAGCACGAGAAGACCCAGGATGATACACTGGTGAGGAAATAAAAGGGCGAAGAGAAAGGGGATTGGGAGGTGAGATCGCCCTGCAGGTCGGGAGCCTTCCCTGCCCGGAAGCTGTCAGCTGTGGACCCCACGCTGGGTTCCAGCACCAGAGCCACGGAAGTGGGGGTTGACATGGGAAGCGGAGGTGCCCAAAATTCACACCATGCAGTGCCAAAAAAGCCAAAAATCAAAGGTGTGGGAGAAGCTGCATCGCACCACGCCTGTTGACGCCACCAGCACGGGGTCCCCTGAGAACTTTCTAGAGTCCCTCCCTGCAGGCAGTGTCCTCCCCAAGAGCTCTCAGGGGCTAATCTTCTTGGGCTGGTCGCAAGTTTCGAGCACGGGCTTTGTGCCCAAGTGGGAGCACTGTGCTCTGCTTTTCCAGGCAACGTGGATGAAGTCCGGGGTTTCCTGCCCTGGAATGCGGCTCTAGGAAGGTGCTCTGGGACCAACCCGATGCCCATGTTCACATGCGCCATGCACAGTTGTGACTTCTTTTTTCCCTTAACGAAACTCCTGGGAGACGTCCTTGTCCTTGTGTCCTTGTCCTGTGTCTTGCCCTGTGTTCCTGTACACACCCTGCGAGAGGATCGTTGAAGGTGTACTAGTTGCTGACTGTATTCCAGGTTAGTAATCAAGCTCGCTGCTTCCTAGAGGGGCTCGATGTCAACCAAATGAGTGTTTGGAGCGGCTACCTTGCAGTCACTGGCCTGATGCTCTTGACAGTGACCATATGGGGGGTGGGGCCGGGCAGCGTGGGTCAGTAAACCCACGTCCCCAGCAGAAATGGCCAATAGTTAAGATGGGCAGGTCCAGTCTTGGCACAACCCAGGTTTGAACTCAAGCCCCAGGCACACGAGTAATCTCTCTAATTGTTCTAAGCAGCTTCCTAACCTGTAAGTGGATTTATTAAGTAGGATTTATTAATACTCTTGTGAAATCCTCATTTTGAGGAGAAACTGAAATGTGTATTTAATGTGCTTCGGGTGTGGGGTGATTGCCCCGTCCTCCCTCCCCGTGAGGTGGAGGAGGCACAGCTAACTTCTTGAAAAGCACGATTAAGTTATTAAGGTTCAATATACAAAGGTCACCTAAAATCTGGGGATTGTTTATCCTTCTTGTAGGAGTTTATCCTAAATGAAAAATGTGGATTCTTCTAGAAGGGGACTCAACTCATCCCAAGCACGAGGTTCCATACCGTGACCTCATCACTTCCCAAAGCCCCTCCTCCACACTCCTGGGGACTGATTTCCACTGCGAGGACACCAACACTCAGTCTGTGGCATTCTGACCCTAGCCCCCCAAATTAAGGTCCTCCGCAAAATGCATTCATTCTGTCCCAATAGCCTCCGAAGTCTTGGCTCATTCCAGCACGAACTGAAAACTCTAAAGTCCCGAGCCTCGGCTAAATAGCACTGAAGTCCATATGGTTTAAGATCCCAGATAAAATTCATCCCGAAGCAAATTCGCCTCCAGCTGTGAGGCTAGGAAATCAAACACGTGATGTGCTAAGTACAGGCATGAGATGGGGAGAGGACAGACATCCTCACTGCAAAAGAAAGAAAGAAACAGAGAAGACGAAAGGTTCCCAAACGTTCACTCTATGGCAGGAACCTGCCAGGATCAGAGGCTGGAGAGAGTTTGTAGGTCAAATTGTAGCTTCGTCATAAAACCACTTAACAGGACTCTGGTCCCTGAACTATTTCTATCAGACATTCACATGCAAAACGGAGGTAACACACTACAAGTTGGAGCATATTAAATCTTAAACGAGTGACATACAAAACGGTTTAACAAAACGTCACCTGGTAATTATAAAGCCTCGAACCGTACTCTGCAATTAGGGCGTAAAATTGTCTGGATTTGTGAGGAAACTCTGTTTCTTGTAGCCACATGTGATTGCCAAGTCCTATGAAAGAAAAGGCCAACTCCGATGAAAGATTCTGTCTGCAAACATTTGTGATATCCTACTTGTATTTCTTCTAAAGACTTTTAAGTCATCTGTACACCCAGTGTGGGCTCGAACTCACAACACCGAGAGCAAGAGTTGCGAGCTCCACCGACGAAGCCAGCTGCCTGCCCTGCCATGCTACCCGCACTGGTAAGAATTTCTCTAAGCACGAAGGATACATATCCTTTTAAGGAGGATATCAGACCCTTGGGCGACAAGATGGAAAATGGCAATATTGGGTGCTTAACAAAATCAGTTCTCCATTGAAATGTTCACATGCTGGCAAAGACCAGTAGGATCTACCTTCGTAGGACTCTGAAATCTAATCCCAACCTTACAGCAACCAGAGGACTGAGGACTGAAGGAAAGAGCAGATTATTATTGTTAAGAGTGTGGGATTCCTGCTCCCTGTCTGCCATCCCTCCACGGTCCCACCATGGTGGCAGGGACGAGGAGCATGGGGGGGATGGGAGTGCACAGTGCTGGTGTAACTTGCTGGCTCCAGGGGGCTAATGCAGACCTGTTCTTAATCTACAGGGCCTGGGAGTTTTGACCTGCCCAGTGTTCCCACTCCTTTGAGCTAGAAGAGTTTTCTGGGAGGCTGTGATATCTATTGAAAGATTTAAGGACAGGGGTGCCTGGGCAGCTCTGTGGGTTAAGCGGCTGCCTTCAGCTCAGGTCATGATCTCAGGGTCCTGGGATAGAGCTCAGCAGAAGTCTGCTTCTCCTCTCCCTCTGCTCCCTGCTCGGCGATCTCTCTCTGTCAAATAAATAAATAAAAGCCTTAAAAAAAAAAAGATTTAAGGACAAAAATTGGCCTTCCCCACCCGGGCAAGGAATAGTGAACGGGGTAAGTGGCAGACTGCCCCACAGCATGGGAAGGGGAAGTCAGAGGAACAAGTCTTTTGTGGGAACAAGGCTTGGAAGGGAAAAGGGGGTGCACCATGCATGGCGGGAGCTGGGTGCAAGCTCAGAAGAGATCACAGAGAAGATCCCAGGCTTGGTCTCAGGTGGCTCTGCGGGGTCTGTGTGAGCCAGGGGTGAAGGTTAAGGCAGAATCAAGACTCTGGAGAGTCCTCATTCTCTCTCTCTCTCTCGATGACTCCAGGAAATCTGTCTGGTCCATAGCGGACCACTGAGAGAGCAAACAGTGATCATCAGTAAAAAATGACTACAGCCCTCAACAAGGAGGAACAGTGATCCCTGAGAAAGGGGAAAAAATCTGACTTCCTGAGTCACCACATTAAAATATTGAAATGCCCCATTTCCAACACAAAATTACAAGACACACAAAGAAACAAGCAAGTATGACCCATTTAAAGAAAAACAAATGGACCAAAACCATCCCTGGGGAAGTCCAAACAATGGACATAACAGACAAAAACTTTTTTTTGAAGTTTTATTTATTTATTGAGAGAGAGCACGTGTGTATGTATGCAGGGAGAGGGGAGAGGGAGAGGAGAAGCAGGCTCTCCACCGAGCACAGAGCCCAATGTGGGGCACCATCCCGTGCCCCTGAGATCATGACCTGAGCCAAAGCCGAGAGTCGGATGCTTACCGGACTGAGCGCCCCAGGTTGGAGCCTTGATTTTGCTGGGTACTCTGTGCTTCAAGTCATCGATACATTAGAGCGATTTACCGTGTGCTAGGGGATGCGATGTGCGATGTTGGCAGTCAGAGGCCTGCAATCGGCACGTTCAGCCATTTCTCCAGCCCCCCGGGGACAGGTGAGTCTTTCTTGCCATCTCCCTGTGACATTTTTGACTTCTCGAGTTTGCTCAGGAATTTTGTTCCACGGAGATCCCCCTCCCCACACAGAAATGTCCTGTGACAAGGCTTTGAGAACCTTACCTATAAGAAGAAGAGTCAGTATAGACACTGCACTTATGACAATCTTCCATGACTGGGTTAACCTACAGAGAAGAAAAACAAAAACAACGTAAGGGTCCAGCACCAAGAACCTGTACTTTGGACATGAAACTGACCGCCATAACCAAGTCCACAAACGTGCTCCTTCTGGGCTGGTGTGAGAATAAATTCACTTCCCAAGGGAGCTTTGGAATTGAGAGAAAACAGTTTTGGGGGTGGTGTATTTACACACTCAAATGTCCTGTCCCTGTCACACGTTACATGGTTATGCTGGTGTTTATGTCTTGTGTATGCACTGGTGTTTTCATGTGTGTATAGATGCTTACGAAGGATATAATGGAAAGGGTTATCTTTGGAGGCAGAAGGAGAAGAGGTCAGAGTCTGATTTTGTGGAAATTAGGTATTAAAGGGCGCCTGAGGGGCTCAGTTGGTTAAGTGTCCAACTCTTGGCTTTGGCTCAGGTCTTATTTTTTTTTTTTTAAGATTTTATTTATTTCATACACACACACACACACACACACACAGCACAAGCAGGGGGAGGGGCAGAGGGAGATGTAGAAGCAGGCTCCCTGCTGAGCAGGGAGCCAGATGTGGGGGCTCTATCCCAGACCCTGAGATCATGACCTGAACTGAAGGCAGACACTTAATGGACTGAGCCATCTGGGAGCCCCATGGCTTAGGTCTTCATCTCAGGGTCGTGAGATTAAGTTCTGTGATGGGCTCCATGCTGGGTGAGGAGCCTACTTAGAAAGAAAGAAAGAAAGAAAGAAAGAAAGAAAGAAAGAAAGAAAGAAAGAAAGAAAGAAAGAAAGAAAGAGGTATTCAGCCAAGGAACTAGGATGATTAACAACTATCTGATGAAGTTCTTTAAAAAATCCTAACGCTTCCCCTCACTTTTCCTTGCTGTCTACCATCTACACAGTGAAGGACACAAATCCTACCGCCAGACTCCGCGACCTTCGCAGGATGAACTTCGCAGGATGAACACACCCGCGTCAACTCCCCAGGAATGAGCTAAAGCCCGGCGCAGCCACTCTTGTGCCCCCATCAGATGGTGTCCTTTCCACCCCAAAGGTCACCTCTGTCCTGACTCAAAAGTTTTTCCTCTATTCTTCGCCCTCAGAGGGAGGTGTATCTTGAAGCCACATCCTCTGCAAATACTATTTAGGGTCATGTGGGGGGGGTCCACTGCCTAAAGAGAGTTGTTGGAGGCGGATCTACAGCGCGGGTGAGCCCTCACCACGGACTGCATGAACTGAAAATGACCACATGCCCGTGTCAGGCAAAGGTTACGTCTGTTTTTCCAGAAAACCCTGGCTGTCAGCTTCTGCTTTTCCAAGCCTCTTGGATGCCTTTTCCCCGCCTGTGGGCCCTTGTCTTCGGCGAGGACCGCCCTTCACTACTTCTGCTTCAGGGGGTCCAAAACTGTCTTCCTGTATCGTGACAAATGACACAAAACGTTGTAGCCCTCGCTCCTTTGGGCAGTTTTGTTTCTGTGCTAGGGCTGTGCTGTCACTCCCGTGGCTCTCTGGTGACTTTTTGTTTCTGCTTTCCCAGCAGGCGGTGGGGGTGGGGTGGGGGTGGGGGGCTGGGGTCTTTATCCCGCCCCCTCCCCGGGTGGGCGGGGCTTCCCTGCCACCTCCTTGAAGCCAGTGCACACCTGCTCTGACCACAGGACGCAGTAACTGGCTTCAAATGGGTGCCCGCAAACCGTGCATCATTTGTCCCCCAAGGATGCCCTCAGCACTCCGTGTCCAGGCTCCTAGACCAGGTAAGTCACAGAGAACCGACAGCTGGGTCACAACGGGAATGATCTGTAAATCCGGAGGGCACAGCAGTCCCCATGCCGCTGCTGCGCTTCTGGTTCACAGTCCTTGTGGCCCCTGGGCTGGAAGGAATCAAAGTCCCCCCCCCACGCGTGGAAGGGAGACCCCGTGCCCTGTGGTCAAGAGACACCTGCCAGGAGACTGTTAGGAAATGACTTTCTCTCCAAAAGAAGAAAGCTTTCACTGGGTCCGTTCCCACGTGAGCATCGCACGTCTGGCCCGCGGCACTGCGAGGTGCACGGCCGTCCCTCCCCAAAGCCGCGTACCGGCTGGCCTCAGGGCTCCGGTCCTCCGCCAGCGGGATGTGGAGACTGGCGCTGCCGCCCGCTTCCTCCGAATGACCTCTCAAAGTCCTGGCGCCCCTCCTCGGCTTCCGCCTCCCGCTCATGTTCCCCGCACAAGGTAGCACAGAGCTGGGAGGAGGAAGAAGGGCGTCCCCGCGCTCTCTGCTATTTTAGGAAAAGCATGACGCCCTCCGCAGAGGGCCTGGGTTGGCTTCTTGTCTTCTCGGGTGCTCCTCTTTCGAGGGGGGAACTGTCTGTGGGCGAGCAGATCTGGACCCGCTGAGGACCCTTCTGTTGCATCACCTGCTGTGACACATCACAATGGGACCCCCCACCCGCCCCGGGTCAGGCGCTGCACCTGTGGCCGCCTCTCCGCCCACACAACCTCGACCGGAGCGCGCCTGTTCGTGCTTCACCGTAACCCCGTCTGAGGTCCCCTGTACCCAGCTCCCCGCTGTCACCAGCCGGGGGTTTGCTAAGACACCACGGAGACCACGGGAGACCCCAAACCATCGCTCCCCAATGTCACTCCTGTCCCTTCCTTCCCACAGGGAACTATGATCTGGAAACCGACATATGGAATTCCCACGAATTTTTGAATGTTCATCACGATACACGTGTCCTTACAGAACACAACAGTGTGTGTTTGCTTTACACCGAGATGCCTTCCTCCGTTTTCCCGCGTTGTCTTGGGACGTCTTCACTTGGGCGCGATCGCTTTCCACGCCCACGCAGTCTCCGATGATAGATTCCGTCACGTACACGTTGCGGTCGTCCACCTGCTCCTGCACGGATGCGCGCCCAGGCTGCTTTCAGGTCTCCAGCAACAGATGATAGCCGGCGCCCGTCCTTGTGCGTGTCTGGGGCCCACCCTTCGCCACCCCACACCTAGGAACGACTTTATTCTGTATACGTCCCTGGTGACAGCTTGGGAGCCTGACCTCAGGGTGCTTGGAGCAGGTGCCTGCCGGTGGGGTGATGCGGTTTCCGCCTTGTTTGTTCCTCTTCATTCCTGTGCGTATGCGTGCACGTGTCTGCGTGTATGTGTGTGTCTGTGTGCGCACACGTCCCTCTGTGTGTGTCTGTGTGTATGCATATGTGTGTCTTCATGTGTGTCCCTCTGTGTGCGTGTCTGTCTGCATGTGTGTCTGTGTGTCCGCACACGTACGTCTGTGCTCATGTGTGTGGCAGTTTGATCATTTTCCTCTTAGGGTTTTTAACATTTTCTCTCTCTCTTTGCCGTTCTTCAGTTTCTCTTCGATACACCGAAGTGGGACATTAGTTCCCATTGTCCCGATAGACGCGGCTACTTTCAAGGTCCGTGTGGGTGCTCGTGCATCGCCTCATTTCTGGAATATTTCTCCCCCATCCGCTCTTCAAATGCTGCTTCTCTGCAGTCCCTCTGGTTTCTGGTGATGCCCACTTAGCGACATTGTGAATTCCTTTGGCTCCGTTCTCCCCACAGCTCATGGCCCCGTCATAGTTTTCATGGATTTTCATGGTTTTTTCCCCTCTTTTTATCTACGCTGGTTTCAGGGTGGATTCATAAGTGCTACTTTACAGTTCGCTGATCTACTCTTTGACCCTGTGAGGTCTTGGGATTTCCTCCCAAGAAATCCCAGCATGTCTCCTTCTCTGCTTTGCTGTCCCAAGCTCAAAGGGGACAGAATGCAGCAGAGGGACAGGCTGTCTCTCTGCCATGTTCTGACCCCTGCTGCGGGCTGTCCTTCTTCCCACTTTCTTGTTTTTGTTCAAGGATACGAATGCGCATACAATGACATATTTATGTAAAATGTGATTAGGAACAAATACCTGTGTATGTGTGTATCTATAAATACACTCATTTCTTCACACTGTGGAATTGGGAGCTGACCGTAACCCGTGTTCTGCATCTTGCATTTCTTCCTTTAAAATGTCTATATTTAAGTCCTCCCAACTCACTTGGAGGTGACCTTCCCCAGTCTTTCATGGCTGCAGGCTGTTTTCTGAGTGCGGAAATCCATCCAACCTGCCCCATGCTGATGAGTGGTTTTTAAATTTTTTATTGTTTTTTATTTTTTTAAAGATGTTATTTATTTATTTGTCAGAGAGAGAGAGAGAGAGCAAGAGCGTGCAAGTAGGGAGAGCAGCAGAGGAAGAGGGAGAAACAGGCTCCCCGCTGAGCAAGAAGCCAGATGTGAGACTGGATCCCAGGGCCCTGAGATCATGACCTGAGCCAGAGTCAGATTCTTAATGGACTGAGCCACCCAGGCATCCCAATGAGCATTTTTAAAAAAGATTTTTAAAATTTATTTATTTTTAAATTTATTTATTTATTTAGAGTGATCAGGGGAGGGGCGGAGGGAGAGAGAATCGGAGCCCACTCCACGCTGAGCACAGAGCTCCATGCGGGGCTGGATCTCACGACTGACCTGAGCTGAGATCAAGAGTCTCACTTAACCAACTGAGCCACCCAAGCATCCCTGAAATGCCGTCCTTATCAGACCATCTTTTTAGCAGCAATATTGTGACAAGGACCACTCGGCCTCCTACCTGCAATTGTGTTTCATGTCTTCTAATTCCTGTCTTCTAATTCTAATTCTGATCGGCACCATCTTTACTAATGATTGCCTTCCCCGCTGTGCCCCCCCACCCCACCCCGGTGCTTTGAGACCCTTCCTCTGCAGGGCCTTCCCAGCCCTGTCATCAGCTCTTCCCGGCAGAGCCAGGAACAAGAGAAGTATGTCGTGGGCTGGGTAACTGCAAGTCTCCATCCAGTGCAACCTGCCTCTCTTCTCGCATTTTCCAGCAAGCAGTCAGGAGGAGCCAAGCTGCGTCTTCAACACTTTGTTTGGAAATAGTTGCAGCTGAGTATTCAATGTCATGACTCTCAAGCCCACTTTTCCTAAAACACCGGGTCACAAACACAATGCAGCCAGGATCTTTGCCACTTTTTAGCTGGGGTGGCCTTTGCCCGTGTCCTGTAAGATGCTCCCCATTTCCATCCAGGACCTTGTCACCATAGCCTTTGCCGGTGTATGCTACTGATATTTTGTCCATGAGCACGCTGGCCTTCCCCAGGGGGACAAGGCTTTCTCTGGAATCCCTCTTTGCTCCCTGAGCTGTTGCCAGAATCGTCCTGGGTTGTCTGTGCATGGCAATGTGGGCTGTTTCTAGTTACTCAGAACTGCTCCAGCCTCTACCTGCTACCCACATCCAATGCCGCTTCCACATTTTCATATATTTGTTACAGCAACGCCCCACTTCCGGTACCTGGTCCTGTTGTAATCTGTTCAGGGGGATGCTTTACCAAGAACTACAGATGGGGCGGGCTTGTGAGCAAGAGAAATTCATTTCTCGCAGTTTTGGGGCTGGGAGTCGGAGATCCGGGTGCTGGCGGAATCGGTGTCTGGCAAGGGCTCACTCCTGGTTCACAGATGGCCTTCCGGCTGTGTCCTCACACGGAGAAAGGGTCAAGGGCTTCTGTGGGGCCTCTTTCATAAGGGCACTAATCCCATCATGACCCGATCTCCTCCCACGGGCCCCACCTCCAAATAACATCACACTGGGGGTTAGATTTCAACCTAGGGATTGGGGAGAGGGGTGTGGGGGGACACGCCCATCCCGTCTATAGCCGTCTTCACTGTCACCCTCATGGATGACATTATCCTTCTCATCCTCAGTTATGACCCGTCCCAACTGGGAACTACCTACCAGACAGGTCCCTCAGAAAGCTTGCATGCAAAGCAGGCAGACTGATGTATTTTTAAAAAATGACCAGGACCCATTCTACCCCTTGGAATGAAGAAAGGCAGCAGAATACTACATTAATATAAAAAAAAAATTCATCTCAGGGAGCCTAGGTGGCTCAGTTGGTTAGGCGTCTGCCTTCAGCTCAGGTCATGATCTCGGGGTCCTGGGATCGAGTCCCGCATTGGGCTCCCTGCTCAGCGGGGAGTCTGCTTTTCCCTCTGCCTCTGCTCCTCCCCCTGCTCTCTCTCTCTTTCTTTGTCAGATAAATAAATAAAATCTTTAAAAACAACTCATCTCATTTTGGTATATAAAACAAAAATCCTACAACTCTGTTCTAAACAGTGGTTTCTGATAGACTGTATAACAATAAACTTAAAATAATAAATCATGGATTATTTCTCAAATATAAGTTTGACTTTGTATTTCTCCCAAACAATACAATTACTTTGGCGTTGTATAGAAATTGTTGCATTACAGGGATTTAATTGAACTGATCTAAACCCTTCTGTCCCTTAAGTATATTTTGTGTTCACTCTGTTACTTTTCCAAAATTTTTCCTGTTCCACTGGAATCTTGAGCAAGGGTCTTGCTTAAATCCATTTTAAAATATGAAATTTGTCTACCAAAAAAAGAAAGAAAGAAAAGGCCATTATCACTTTAACACATACTACAGGGCAGTAGAAGGTGTTGATGGGGACACAAGGAAATCCTGTGTCCCTCTGTGGCGGCAGAGAGGATGGTCTTATTTACCCAACTAGGCTGAAAGCCCAAACTGCTATGTAATATTGAGATACCGAAATCTTTGTCACAAGGGAAGATCTTGTCTTTAAATCATTTTATATTCTTTGTAAAAAATATTTATTTATTTATTTTGTTGGAAGGCGGGATGCAGAAGGAGAGGGAGAGAGAGATTTCCAAGGAGACTCCAAGCTGGGCATGGAGCCTGACATAGGGCTCGATCCCAGGACCCTGAGATCATGACCTGAGCATGACCCCTGATGGAGAGGGGACAGATGGAGTCCTGGGGCAGGATGTCTTGGGAAGGGTATTGTCCGACCTTTTAGCTGCTCTGGGTTGGATACGTAACAAGGATGGGCAAAAGCAGAAATGAACCTGTGTCCTGGGAGTTGAAATAAACAGCTTCAGTCAATAACAGAGGTAAACTAGGAGAGAGGAAAAATAGGACAGGTTCCAGGGCTTTGAGAAATCAGAGTTTGTACTCAAATGCATTTTTTTCCTTTTCTCAAAATGCTGCTGAGCAGGAGCTCTCTAAGATGTATCTAGAATAAGATGTCTGTATACATGATATAGAGTATATAAAATCTTATATATAATGGGATGTATGTAATAAATAAGGATATCGATATGTAGATAGGCAGATAAGATATATGTAGGAAGGGCACCTGGGTGGCTCAGTCAGTGAAGCGTCTGCCTTCGACTCAGGTCACTGATCTCAGGGTCCGTGGATCGAGCCCCACGTGGGGCTCCCTGCTCACTGGGGAGCCTGCTTCTCTCTCTCTCTGCCCCTCCCCCTGCTCATGCACTCGCTTGCTCTGTCTCTCTCAAATGAATAAGTTAAAAAAATATATATTTTGAAAAAAGATGTAGGTACTATCTACGTTTCATCCAAACATCTGCAAATAAAATCACATAACATGCGCAGGTGGGATTGGGTGTGAGGACATCTGGATCCCTCTAAGCGCTGGGGACTGTTAGGGCACCTAGAGTCCTCCGTGCGGAAGGGTGAGAAACGAGGTCTGCTCGTCCTTCTCGCCTGCACGGGCCCTACCCAGATTCTTATTCGACCCGACACTGCGATCTCTGCTTGAGCTCCAGAAGCGGCCCCTGTCTCCTGGGGGACCGAGCGGTCCTCATGGCTGGGATCTGAGCCAGAGGCACCCAGTTTCCGAGCGAGGGGTCGTGCACTGGGGTGACGTCTGAGCGCCCACACCCGCGCCGCTCCGGTGCAGGCCGGGTCCGCCCGGAGTCCGGGGCTCCCCGGAAACCCTCGCAGCAGCGTCTGTCGGTTCGCGAACCAGGAAACACCCCGAGAGCACAGGGTCTGAGGAGACCCTTTGCGGGACCGTTCCACGGCCGACACACCGTTGGCAGACCCGCTCTGGCTGTGTTACCTCCTCTATTTATTTTCAAAGTTGATTTATTCTCAAGTTTTTTTCTTTATTTTGGTAACCTCGACACCCGGGGTGGGGCTCAAGCTCGCCACCCCACACCGAGCCTCAGGCTCTTCCCAGTGAGTCAGGAGCTCCCATTCGTCCTCTTTAAAAAATGCATGAATTAAATGGGAGATGGACAGGCCAATCCGTCTAATTTGTTGTCCTTTGTGGAAACTCCCCGGGGTGGAGCACCCGAGGGAGCCCGAGGCCGGCCCCGCCCAGCCGATCTCGCGGGCCAGGCCCGCCCCCGCCCCGCCTGCCCCCTGCCCCCTGCCCGTTGACGGGCGCTATCGCTCCGCCCCTGGCCCTGATTGGTCCGCCGCTTCCCCGCAAGCTTTCCCGATTGGCTGGGGGCGCTCCCGCCCCGCCCGCCGGTTGGCCGCCCGGCCGTTGCCCGGGCGACGCAGGCTGCTGCGCTTCCGCATCCGCTGGGAGTGCGGGGTGGGCTTGGGCCTCTGCCGCGGCGAGTGGAGTCTTCTCGGGCCTTGCGGGTCGCACTCAACGGAGACCCTCGGCGGGCCGGTGAGCTGGGCAGGGGGCGGCAGGGGGCGACAGCGGGCGGCAGGGGGCTGGGCCGAGGGGGGAGGGCGGGGCCGTCTGTCACCGCGGACCGGGAGGGCCCCCAGCGCCCAGGCGTGATCCCGCGTGCCCCTGCGGTGGACCTGGCGTGGACGGGCGCCTGCGGTATACCCGTGTGCAGGCGCCCCCGCTGTGTCCCCGAGGGCGTCCGCTGCCCCGCCGCGTGCGCGCGTGTCGAGCCCCGTCTGTGTACTGGCGAGCGTGCGCCCCCCGTGCCCTGCCGCACACCAGCTCGCACGCGCCCGGCTGCGATCCCGCGCGGTCGGGGTCGCCCTTGCTGAACGACCGGACGCCTGCGCGCCTGCAGGTGGAGGGGGCCTGGACAGGACGTCCCGGCACGTGTCCTCGGCAACGCAGCCCCGCGGCGTCCCCGGCCCACCCGACAGCACCCGGTCCGTGTGGCGCCCCCGGCATGAGGAACACCAGCAAGGAGCTGCAGGGCGCGGCCGGCCGCTACGCCCCCTGCGGTGAGTGACCCGCAGCCGCCGCCCCGCTGAGCGCTGCTCCGGGGCAGGGGCGGGGGGGGGGGGCAGTGCTGCTCCTGGGCCTCAGGGTCAAAGCAGCTTAAAGGGAAACAGGGAAAGTAAAGCGGGGCGGGGGGGGCACCAAGAAACCAGCTAGTCTTCATGTTCCCCGCAAGAACGCCGGACTCCCACTGTTGCCTCCGCTGGTGGAGGGTGGAGGGTCTCTGTCCTATGATGGTCTGACCCGCGGTGAGCCTCAGCTGTCTCCGGGAATGTAAGCACTTCCATTTCCTTCCCATTTTCTGGATGCTCTGCATCCCAGAGCATTTCGTGACCTCTCTTCTGCTGGTGATTTATGCCCGCGCCCAGTTAACCGCGTCTTGGGATTTTAGTGGCTGGGCGCAGAGAAGGATTGGGTGGAGGGTTCTGGGGGCCAGCTGGGCAGAAGGGAGGGAAGGAGAGCTGGGTGCTGTGGTCTGTCTGTGCCTCTTGTCTTGATTCCTCCCCTTCTTGGAAAGGTGGAAAGAAAGGCTGGAGAAGGGGGGCTCAGGTGCCCTCCGGGGAGCCTCGGGGTGGGAGCTCGTGGGCACCTGCAGTGCTCGCATGTGCTCAGAAGTGGCCTTCTCATTCCTAAAGGAGCTGGTGACCTAGTCCAGAGCTCTGTCATTGCCATTAGTGACACTGTGGGTGTGTTGGGGGCTGGGTGTGTGGTGGGTGGGGGTGGGGCAGCTGACCGGGTCCCCTTCTCCACTACGGGCTCTCAGACTCTTTGTGACTTCCCCCAGCCTTAGTGGACTCCCCTGTATACAGGACATCAGTGGACACTGACAAGGGCCAGGCACTTCTGTACACTAACATTTAACCTCAAAACAACTCGACATCGTATCATTAATCCCGGTTTTTAGACGTGGGCACTAAAGCACAGAGAGTTTTAGGAAGCTGCCCAAGGTCACACATCTCATGGGGGCTCCTCTGTCCAGGCCTTGCAAGGCTGCAGCTGCCCAAAGGCAGGAGCGTGGCCATCAGCCACAGGAGCCCCAGGGTAAGTGGGCATTAAAGACTGCCTTGGACTAGAGTTCTGGGTGGCTCAGTTGGTTAAGCCTCCAGCTGCTGGTTTCTGCTTGGGGCATGATCTCAGAGTCCTGGGATTGAGTCCTACACCTGCTTCCGTGCTCAGTGGGGAGTCTGCTTGACATTCTCTCTCACTCTCCCTGCCCCTCTCCTCCACCCAACACCCTGCTCTCTTTTTCTCTGTCATATAAATACACAGATCTTTAAAAAGGAAATATACATGATACCCAGCACTGCTGGTAAAAATAAAACAAACAGGGGCGCCTGGGTGGCTCAGTGGTTTAAGCCTCTGCCTTCGGCTCAGGTCATGATCCCGGGTCCTGGGATCGAGCCCCGCATCGGGCTCTCTGCTTGGCAGGGAGCCTGCTTCCCTTCCTCTCTCTCTGCCTGCTCTCTGCCTACTTGTGTTCTCTCTCTGTCAAATAAATAAATAAAATCTTAAAAAAAAAATAAATAAAACAAACAAAAAGAAATCTACTCGGGTAGTAATTGATCACAGTACTACTGGTAGTAATTGCTGTACAAGTACCAGTAATTTCTAAGTGATAGAAGCTACCAGACAGTTCTCATTCCTTTCACCGTGTGTGTGTGTGTGTGTGTGTGTGTGTGTGTGTGTGTGCAAGCATGCCTGTGTGTGAGCTCCTTTGCACGCAGTTATGAATGCCTGGAGTAGAGCTCAGTGCCTGCCCAAAGCTTCCAGTAATGAGAACTGCAAGATACACCATTCTCTGTGGATTAATTAATAATGAAAACACAGAGGACAAATAAAGCAAGAAGTGCATGCCTTCCCTCTAAAAGGGAAAATATTTGAGCTGAGTGTGATGAGAGTAGGAAGCTGCTTAGTTCTTTCTCCTAAGTCTTAAATTACCTGTGGGCTTCTGTTCCATTCTTAAACCTTTCTTAATGCTTTTTTTCATTCTCAATAGTAAATGTTGATTCAGCTAATTGCTGTCCTTTGATATTCAAATATTTTGTTATGTTAAATATATTCCTTTTCATGCAGTGAACCCAGCTTTAGTTAGAGGTAGAAACTGGATGTTTAAGCTTTACCTTTAGAGAACAGATTTTCATGAGATACCTGTGTGTTACATAAATTAATTTTTTAAAAGATTTTGTTTATTTATTTGAGAGAGAGAGTGAGCAAAGGAGGGGCAAAGAGAGAGAGAATCTCAAGCAAACTCTGAGCTGAGTGCAGAGGAGATGCGGGGCTCGATCCCAGGACCCCGAGATCAGGACCTGAGCAGAAACCAAGAGTCAGACACTTAACCAACTGAGCCAGCCAGGGACCCTCTACATAATTTAATTTATTCAGCACAGTTTTCCTGTGATCCTACCATATTAGAGTTTTCCAGAGCAATGGATCCAACAGTGCATCTCTCTGTCATTAGTCAGCTATCCATCATCTATGGACCACCTATCTATCTAAAGGCTTATTCTAAGGACCCGGCTCACACAGTCGTGTGGCTGGAGGCCGAGCCCAGAGAAGAGCTGATGTTGCGTTTGGAGTCTGAAGGCTGCCTAGAGGCAGAACTGCACCCCCACCCCGGGGACCTCAGTCTTTTAATCTTAAGACCTTCGACTGATTTGATGAGGCCCACCCACATGATGGAGGGTGATCTGCTTTAATCAGCGTCCACTGCTATAAATGTTAATCTCACGTAAAAATGCCTTCAGAGAAGTCTGCGTGTCCCCGATCTCTTCCGTCTGTGGGATCACAGTGGGCACCGATAACTGCAGGTCTGGGGTTCTGTTTTCACCTCTCCCTCCCAGCAGGGGCAGGTGTTCCTAAAGCGGCCTGCAGGGCTGTTCCTGGATGCCCCTAGCTCCTTTGCCCACTTAGGGGCTCCATGGCTCTGCCGATGCCACGTTCACTGCATTGCCCGTGGCCTCTCTGTCCGTGGGGCACAGAGCAGGAGGGGGAAGAAGGACAGACAGCAGGCTGCCTTCCTCTCCCCTCCTTCCTCCCCGTGTTGCCCCTCCTCCTGCTCATGGCCCCCACCCACGGGAGTGGCACCCCCTCCATCTGTGCTCATCATGCTGCTGCTCTGTGGGACTCACTTGATGTTCCTGGGGAGCCAGACTCAGCCTTGTCCCCCGCCTGGGATCTGCTGTGGCTTTCCGTCACACCTGGCTGCCAGGCCGAGGTCCTAGCCTCCTTCCGTCTCCTTGCTCTTGGGACCTCTCACTCGGTCCCACTGTGGCCTCAGGCACAGGCCTTGGGAGCAGCGGGGTGGGCCAGTGGAGGTGTGGGGGTATCACGTAGGGAGGTCCCCAGATGAGGCTTCCCCGAGGGCCGGCCTGCCTCTTTCTGTCCCGGTCAGATGTGGGTGGTGCCACTTCTGGGCTGGGCTATGTGTCTCAGCGTCGTTCATGTGCTGAGCTCAGCCGATCTGGCCCAGCCTCGGTCCCATGGCCCCCACGCTAGCCTGTGGTGTTGTGAGTGTTTTGGGATTCTTTGGGAATGTGCACTCTCCAATATATTCAGAAATGCCGGTTACTCCCAGTTCCCCAGAGGAGAGAGACCCAGGATGCACAGACACAGGGGTATTGGGACACCTTGGAGGAGGCCCTCGTGCCACTATTTGGGAGCAGAGGTGCAGCCTGGGGCAGAGGAACACAGGGCCTCATAGAAGGAATTCTTCCGTCTGGCGGGACCAGCAGCTGGCATGCCGGTGGGCTCAGGAGACTGGTGCCTACAAGCTCACTGCAGGAGTTCCAGAGGGGGTGGTGATGTCTCACATGCTGATGTGCCATGCCATGGGAGTTTCTCCTGTGCTAATGTCTTGTGGTGGTGTCTCCTGTATAAATCTTGTGTTAGATTTCTTGTGCTAATGTCCTGTGGTGATGTCTCCTGTGCTGATGTCCTGTGGAGCCTGAGAAGCTCTCCGTGGCATGGCTGTGTTGTAGGCTGTGCAGCAAGCCAACCTGAACTCGGTGTAATTAATTGGCCCTCGGCCACCTCTTTTCTAGACTGGTATTACCACCTTCCCGTGAAGCGGTCTGACAAGCCCGTGGATGTCCCTCCGGCCTCCCAGATCCCGGGCCTCAGTGATCTGAGGGAGCCTTCCAACGGGCACCTGCCTGGACCCCGGAAGTACTGGGTAAAAGAAACAGACTCTGAGTACGTAAAGCTCGCGAAGCAAGGCGGCCGGCCCGGTAAGCAGCCCGTGCAGTGGACATCAAGGGTCAGGCCACAGCCTGGGGTGGGTGTGGCCTGTAGGATGTCTCCTCTTTAAAGGCAAAGACTAAAAAGACCGAAATCGCGGAATTGGCTTGCGAGCGAACCTGTGTTAGAGTCCCCGCCCCCATCCTGGTGGTCCAGGTGCAGAGGGTCCCCAGAAGCTGTCCACCTCCCCAGAGAGTCCCTGCCTGCAGCTCTGTAGCCTTTTGCTGGGGAAAGCAGTTCTCAAGCTGCTGGAGCGCGGGCTCCTGTGGTTTATGACCACAGCCCTCGCCTGGCGCGTTGGTGCGTCTCAACACAAGGTCACAGATGAGTTTCAGCGGTGGCGCTGGTGAGCGTCCACCTCAGTCCACGGTTTAGCCGAGAAATGTGCTGCCTGGTTGAGCTCATACAGATTGCTGGTGAGGGGCAGGGCTCAGGCCCCGTGGTAAGGGATGCTGAGAGCCACCGCCTTTCCTGTCCTGTTTCCTGGCCACCATACTTCCCCAGGAGGCTGTCACGGGTGGTGGGAAACAGCCCTGCAACATCCAGGCTTGGATGTCCAGGAACCCAGAACTCACCATCCCGCACCCGTCCGAGTCAGGCCAGGACAGGACCTGTAGTGCTCCTCTACCCTCCTCCCCGCTCCGCGACCTCGGGTTAGGAGAAAGTTCCTGGGATAGCCAGCAAAATCGAGATGGGACCTCCGAGTTAGATGACAGGATGGCATCAGCACTGACTTCCCAGTGCAGATCTGGGCGCTGTCATTATGTAACGCCAGTCTTCCAGAACCTTCCACCCAAGTTCATGGGGGCAGAGGAGGCCACAGGTCTGCGAGGGGCTTCCGAACTGTCCCCAAACAGCAGAGATGGTGATGACACTAATGAAGCGGGGAGGGGGAAATGCAGCAGATGTGAGCCTCTGGGGAGGCTGGGGAAGGGGGATGGGGGTTCCTGCTGTTCTGGCAACTTTATGGGAAGCTGCCTGCTACTCGTGCCACATGCTCACCCCGGTGTCTTTTTGGCTTTGAGATCTGTTGAAGCACTTCGTCCCTGGGACCAGGAAAGGCTCCCCGGTGGCCTACTCCTTGCCGGACTGGTACGTCCACCACAGCAAGCCGCCCACGGCAGAGCAGAGACAGTGAGTATCACAGGCTGCCTCCCTCGTCGTTACAGGGGAAAGTAGCCCGCTCTGCATTTTAGAGATTCTCTTTATTTATTTGTCAGAGAGAAAGTGAGCGCATAAGCAGTGGGGGCGGCAGGCAGAAGGAGAAGCAGGTTCCCCGCTGAGCAAGGAGCCAGCAGCGGGACTCGATCCCAGGACCCTGGGATCATGACCCAAGCTGAAGGCAGAGGCTGAACTGAGCCCCCCAGGCGCCCCATTAAACCAACAGGTCTTGAGCAGGGGCACTGAGAGTGTGACATGACAGCCCCAGGTGGTACAGCCAGGAGGGAACGGGTCAGGGTGCCGCTAGACGGATGACCGCGCAGGGGTCCCAGGGCTGGACCTCTGGGGCTGCTTAGGGGACATGGCTTCAGGCCTTGCCCTGTTCCCAGGGCTGGTAACAGTGGCTGGTGAAGCGTTCTTCGCCCTGAAGGACGCAGGTGCCCTGCGAAGACAGAAATGCAGACAATCCCAACCCGTGGTGGTCACAGAGCTGTGGGGAGCCCTGTACCCAGAGTGTCTACAGAATTCCTATGTCTGGGCGTGCACACTGTGGCCTCCATGCCCCCTCTCTTGGACTGGGAGGCACTGGGAGAAACCACTTCCCTTGGCTTCCCTGTGGGGCTTGGGACACAGGAATACAGATGGCCTGAGCTGTCACCCCGTGTCCCTGGAAGGCTCTGCCTGTGGTCACATGCACTTTCATCCTGGGGGCTCCTGAACCCCATAATTTAAAGCTCACCCTTGGCCAACGCAGCTGAGTTCTGATTGGAGCAAAGCACAGAGGAGAGAGGAGGAGGCAGGAGAGGGCCTGACCCCACTGCCACGGAGTGACCGGTGGGGCTGGGTTTCCGCACTCTCCATCCATGCTGTGACCTGTCCCTTGCTTGGACGTGTGGCCAAGGGGGTGCCCAGCCGTCCCGTGGCCGTGAGGACACTGAGCATCCTTGAGGCCTTCTGCAGCCCAGCGGGCAGCTGCTCTAGCTGGGGCCCGAGTCCAAGGACAGGGTGTTCTGGGAGAGTCAGCAGGCAGGTCCTCCTCCCTTCCCCTGGGCCAAGTGCACTGCCCCCCCACTGTGTTCCTGGCTGTCCTCGTCCCAGGTGGGGAAGCAGGGAGCACGGCTGTGCCTCCCATCCTGTGTGCCCTTGCCAATCCTCCAAGCTTCCTAGTGGCATTCCCAGCGTGTGGGGGTGGGAGGTAGAGAGGAGAAAGGTTGGGAGCCCAGGAACTGCAGTGGCAATTGTCCCTTTTTCAGACATTCCAGCCCTCCCTTCTGGGCCCTGGGGCTTCTCCCTGTCTGCAGAGCCCTAAACATGGGAGGGCTCACTCTGCCGTCCCTGCAGTGAGGCAGGGGATGCCGCACCTGTGGGCTTCTCTTCCTGGGGAAGAGTTGGGGTCCCGTCTGTAGCCTGCATTCCCAGCCTCTGACCTCTGCTCCCTGGCCTCTGCACCAGCCTTCCCGGGGGCCTCCAGCCCGCCTCCTTCCTCCCTCTGTGTCAGGGGCAGCGGGAACCCCTTTTTCTCTGTACTTCCTAGTGCTCTGCTGACTTCATCTGTGTCCCTCCATTCCCCAGCTCGGAGCAGCCCGGGCTCAGCCAGGGGATGCATCCTGGAGGACTGGCCCTCCCCTTCATTCTCCCCTTTCTCCCCTCCCCTCCTCCCCCAGCTGCAGTCCCTGTCCTCTCCATGCCCCTCACTGCCGCCAGGATAAAGCCCCAGCCCTTGGCCCTTAGTCCCCAGCAGTGTGGGGTGATGACAGAGGACAGTGCTGGCAGGTGCACGTCCCACCCCCTAGCCCCCAGCCAGGCCTGAGTGCTCGCCAGTGGAGACAGCACACCAGGCTGGGAGTTTAAGTACTACATTACAAATGACCATGGGGGCGCCTGGGGGGCTCAGTTGGTTGAGCTTCCGACTCTTGGATTCAGCTCAGGTCAGGGTCCTCGGATCGAGCCCCGTGTCGGGCTCTGCAGTCAGTGCAGAGTCTGCTTGGGATTCTCCCTCTCCCTCTGCCCCTCCCTCTGCTGGCGTGCTCCCCCCACCCCATCTCTGTCTCTCAATATAAATAAATAAAGTCATTTAAAAAAATGACCGTCAAACAGAAAAAGGGTATTATTGTTATGAAATGACCACGTGAAATGGCAGATACTGAAGGGGGTCTAGATGGTTTGAGCAGACAAAGTAGTAGATGATACCATAACAGAAATAATTAGTTTCTAATTCATCTACTTCAAGAATTCGTAATGTAAGATGCTCTTATTTTACTGATTATGTCACCTTGTGACCTCTGACTTGGCCTCTGATTCTGGGAAGCGGCCCAGGAAGCATTAGTCATTCATTCAGTGGAAGGGGAAGAGAGCTGCTGTGGGAGGAGGGAAAGGGATGGTGTTTGCTGTGTGATCGCAGGGAGAGGGAGGAGGGAGGGGAGGAGGGAGAGAAATAGGAAGGATGGAGGGGGGGGAACTGCGCAAGGGGAAGGAGGGAGGACGGAGGAATAGGAAGGATGGAGGAGGAAGTGGAAGGAGGGGAGGGAAGGGAAAAGAAGAGGGAGGGGAGGAAGAAGGATGAAGGAGGGGGAGGGGAAGGTGAGGAGGGGGCCTCAGGTCGGAGCTCTTGTCGCTGCAGGATCCCCGCCGTCTCCATGCCCGATTACATGGTTTACGAAGAGTTTAACCCCCAGCAGAGCAACGGAAGCTATGAGTCCAGGAGGGGGCCTTTCGACTTCGATGTGAAAACGGTTTGGCAGAGGGAAGCCGAGGATCGTGAGAAGGAGAAGAAAAAGGTGAGGGCCAGGCGCCTGCGGGGCTGTGTCGCCGCACTTGCCGCTCCCCGAAGAAGCTGACACTGGGTCTCTTGTCGCTGCAACACTGCCACGACTCTGTTTCCTTGTTTAAAAGACTTACTTACTTATTTTAGAGAGGGAGCGCATGTGGGAGGGAGGGGCAGAGACAGAGTCTCAGGCAGACTCTCCGCTGAGCAGGACCCTGACACGGGCTGGATCCCAGGACCCCAAGATCAGGACCGGAGCCCAAAGCAGGAGTTGGCGCTCAAACCACTGAGCGACCCCCAGCCCCGCCCCCTGTTCTGTAAAAGGCAAGAGGCCATAGTAATATTACTTTTTTTTCTTTTTATGAATATTGACTCTGGGGTAAGATTACCTTGTACCAGGTGAGTTTTAACTAGTGAATGCTCGTCTGGGGCGGCCTTGACATGCCTCTTCTCATTCAGCGTGTATAAAAACGACATTTTGTATTTATTCGTATCCAGTCTCTAAAGGTGTCTATTGTGTTCAAGTTGTTAAGTGAAGATTTTTCTGAAATACTCTTTTTTTTAAAAATTAACAGTTCTTTTTTATTTTTATTTTTTAAAGATTGTATTTATTTATACATTAAAAGAGCAGCTACGAAGTCGAGGGCCATCTCTGGTTGGTGGCCTTGTGGTTGGGGTGTCTCGATTCAGGGGCCTTCTGACCCCCAGGCTGGAGCCCCACTGTCCAGGGCCGAGCATTGGCCACCAACGCTCCAGCACCAAGGTCTTGGTTCTCGGCACACGGGCTGGGAGAGTGGGTTTCCTGGCCTGGACCATCTGTGCCTGACTCCCGGGCTTGGCTTCTCAGTGTCCTGGTTTGAGGAGAACTGCTGACTTTGGGGACTCAAGCAGTTGAACCCCGCATAGAATGTCAGGTGTCTGCCACGGGCTGTCTGGTCTTCCTCAGAACACCCCCACCCTCCGGCCATGGTTCCGGCTTCTGCTCTGCTGCACGATCAATGAAACGGACTGTTTTTAGGACCAGGTCCATGTCTTGGTGATACGTAAGCAGCTACACCGTCGATCGATAAAGGGCATCTTTGGGAGTTAACCACAGCCACCGTGCGCATCTAGAGGACCTTGAAATTCTAAATGCTGTACCAGCCCCAAATCCCGTAGGGTTTCCGAGCCATGGACCATAGCCATGTGGGGCTGAACCCAGGGCAGGAAGCAAGCCCGTGTGGACTGCCATGCTTAAGGAGGCGGGGTGCCCATGGGCTGTGGTTGAAGACACCAACATGGCGGACCAACATGACAGACAGTTGGGTTCCAGAAAGGAGGTGTGGGGTGCCAGCTGGGGGTGTGGGCGCCCAGTCAGGGGGCTTAGAGAGCCCAGATGTATCTTCATCACCCACTTCTGTGCATAGCAAACTGCACGGAACCGGGGGAGTTCTTGTGTTTTTTTCTCCCTGTGTCCCACCGGACCTTTGGCACAGCTAGAGTGTGACCTTGAACGTAGATGAAAGTGTGCACCATATTAAGCTAGGATTTGATGGGTGTCCGTCCCCAGCCTCTCTTGAGGGCTTGGCTGTCCTGCCCCTTGTCCCCCAGACCCCCCATGACTGGGCCTCAGGGGGCGAGCTGGGACATGGAGCTTTCCTGGCTGTGGCCCCTAACTTGCTATGTGGCAGACCCAGGACCATATTTAGGGCAAAATGCTCCCCATGGGCGACCAGCATTGTGGGGTCTCATTCGCCTCTGGGGTAATTGGGCTGGAGCAGGTCTCCCTTTCTGAAAGGCTCCCTTCTCCCCCATAAATGCTGGCGGTACCTTTGTAGGCTCTGTTTTTTTGCTTTTTGTTGTTTTTCTTTTGTTTTCCTATAGCGTTTTCCCCTATTTTGTGATGCTGTGATTTAGACGCACTCTTCCCGGGGACTGTTCTGTGGGTTCAATAAGCATGTAGCCACCACAGCTAGGAAGGCACTGAGCTCTTCCGTCACCCCCAAAGGTCTCAGCCCCTTCGCAGCCAGGCTGAGCTGCTTCCGTGGAATCGTGGGTCCTGGCTGAGGCGTGACTGTCGCATGGGACGCTTGCTGAGCTGTGTTTTCCTGGGGTTTTGGCCTGAAGAGTCATGACCTTGCCCCAGGATCGTACTGTCCTGTGTGTCCTCTTGCCTTTCTGGGACTGTCCTCCTTCAGCGTCTGAGTGTCTGTCCCGCAACCATGGTTCTATGTGTTTCTTCACACAGGTGAGGCTCCCAGCCATTAACTCAAAGTACCCGAGCAAAGTGGGGACCCCGCTCGGCTCCAAAGACCCTGCAGGAGGCAGATTCTCCTTTCCTCCCATGTAAGTGCACGGGCAGTGCCCACACGTCTGGAGCAGGCTTGGGTTTGGGCTTTTTGGTCCTCCATCTAGGGGACAAAGGGACAGTAATGACAACAAGGCACTGGGCAGTCGGTGGCCTGATGATGTCCAATTCCTGGGAACACCTTTCGGTGATACGGCTTTGATGTCACATCCCCATGGACTGGCCTCATCCCCTGGCGTCTGTCGGGCCCTCGTGGAGCGCAGCTGCCCCCCTCCATGTCTGGACCGTGTGGGTGCCCAGCTTCTCCAACCAGCTGCTTTGCCTCCGTGAGCCCGTGTCCTACCCAAGACACCCCCCGCCAGGGACCCCGTCCTCACCAAGGCTCGCCATTTATTTATTTATTTTTATTTTTAAATGTTTTAAAAAAGATTTTATCCATTTATTTTTTGAGAGGGGGTTGGAGAGGGAGCACAAGCAGGGGGAGGAGCAGAGGGAGAGGGAGAAGCAGACTCCGCACTGAGCAGGGAGCACAATGTGGGACTGGATCCTCGGACCCAGGATCATGACCTGCGCCAAAGGCAGACGCTTAATGACTGAGCCACCCAGGTGCCCCAGATAACCTTCTTTCAAAAATTTACTTATTGAAGTCATCTCTACACCCGGCGTGGGGCTTGAACTCGACCCTGAGATCAAGAGGTGCTCCACTGACTGATCAGGTGCTCCACTGACTGAGCCCTCCAGGCGCCCCCAAGCACATCATCTTTAATGTCAAGGAAGAGCTAATCCAGAAAGTGACAGTTTGGTAAAGAAATGGTAGAGTCCAAGCATCGATTAGCCCCTGGGGAGGCCGGTGTTTGTGAGGGTGGTGTCCCCGAGAAACGCGGCATCATCCTCTAATTGGCTGTTATGGGCACAGGTTTTAGAAACGACTAAGCAAGCTCCCACCCTGTGCAAGGGTCGGCTGGAAGTGTGTTTCCTTGTGCTGAGGAAGCCGGACAGAGGGCTGTGTCAGATGGCTCTGTCTGTGACTCTTGATCTTGGGGTCGTGAGTTCAAGCCCCACCTTGGGTGCAGGGATGATTTCAAAACATAAATGAATAAAATAGACTTGTAAAGATGGAGAGAGGGAAATCAAGATTGAGAGAGAGAGGAGTATCTGTGTTATGGTTTAAGGGACAATAACGCATCTCATTATCCGCACGCCCGCTGGGACCTGACCTTGACCATCATGACCCTTTGTGTGGAGGTTTGACATCCATTTCTCTCTTTTTGAGGCCTGGTCAAAAAGCCAGTTCACCCACAAACTTTTCCAAACTTATCAGCAACGGCTATAAGGATGAGTGGCTACAGCGAGCTGACTCAGAGAAGAGGAGCCCGCAGACCCCTGGGGCGGCCCCCCCGTCTCAGTCCACTCAAGATCCTGAAGGGAGCCAGGATGCAGGGTCGGAGCCAGACCCGGAGGTGCCCGGGGGTGCCGAGGACGTCCAAGGTGAGTGCTCCCTGCAGCCCGTGTTTGCCGAGGCCTCTGTTCCTTGAGATTTCTTCTCATTGGGTCTTTCACACGGAGTGATCTAAAGACCATGGAAGATCCTCCAGAAGGGTGGTGCTCACAGACACACAGGAGGGTCGTATATGTTTCACACTTCTCTTTATTCCCAGGAACAGCAAAAGTCACGATATCTGTGCTCTTCCATTTTCTTTCAATTGTCGAAACCTACAGGATCCTCGCCCCACCACGCATGCACTTCTGGAAACAGAACTCACGCTTCACCCTTGAAATTCCTCTGTCTCCCACGTACCTTACGTTTGGTTATTAAACTCTGAATAGTTTGGAGTAAGTGCCCCTGTCATTAGGTGGTCCAAATCCTGTATTCAGTCTGATTTTTCCTGGTCCTGGTGACAGGCAGACTTAGTCTTATTTTTGGCCACGTCTAACGTAAAGCCCATTGACCCTGGTGTCAACTTTCCTTGGCTCAGTGATCATTGACCTTTTGTCTGTCCGCAACTAGTTTTTTCTCTCGAGCCTTCATGTCCTTGGTTAAGGAGGAAGGAGGTGTCCAGAGTGCTGCACATTGACGTTTGTCAGCAAGGTCTCTGCCTGCCGTCCCCGCCCAGCCCCCAAATGACCCCAGCGAGGGCGACGGTGCCCATGCACCTGCTCAGCGCCCACCCCACGCTCAGCGGCCCGGCTGCCCTGTCAGTGACGTCAATGTCTCCACTGTCCTGACGGATGCGTGACAAGGTCACGCTCAGTGTCGCTAGGAAGTGCACTTGTGAACATTTCCGTGCTAGCTGTGTTCTGTGGCTTCCTGTTTTAAGTGATACAGCCTTTTAGTCATTGTAAGTAATTATTAAAAGTATGATTCCTTTAGAACCAACTCTGTTTTATTAAATTGAACAACTCGCGTGCTTGTTCCGTACTATAGATGCTCCTTCTCCGAGTGTTTGTGGAGAAACCGGCTGCATCCAAGTATGAAAGTGTCTCACACGCACCAGTGTCGATGAACATGGTGAAATATGAAGCCGAAGGCGCTGGGCGGCCCTAGGTGTCCTTCCCCAGCTGCATGTGCTCCAGCCGCAGGCCGAGCCGGCTGTGGCTGGGCTCAGTCAGTTGAGCATCTGAGTCTTGGTTTCGACTCTGGTCGTGATCTCAGGGTCGTGGGCTCGAGTCCTAAATTGAGCTCCACACTCAGTGCGGAGTCTGCTTGACATTCTCTCCTTCTCCCTCTGCCCCTTCCCCTGCTCTCTCTCTCTCTCTAAAATAAAGAAATCTTTGAAAATAAATAAATGAGCGAAACCGGCATGACCTGAGAGCGCCAGGGAGGCTGGGGAAGCAGCAGTGCCCCGTAACCCGGCGGGATCAGCACGGGGCTGGGGGCACCTGCTTCCACGCTCTGGGTACCTGAGGGTCCCCATGGAAGCTCCCGGCTCCCGCCCTCCCAGGAATTTCCCAGAGGCCACATGTTCTTCCCTTCTGTTTCCTGTTCCTTGTCCTGCCTGTCTTGGCTTTTAACTTGATGCACGACGACAGCCACCCAGAGCTTGCCTTCCCCTGTCCGACTGCCCCTTTCTCTGCCAGGCTATGGGTCGCTGTTTCCCTCCTTGAGACACAGGACTGTGCTTTTCTTTTTTCCCCTCACTGCAAGTTTTGCTGCCTGTCTCCATGTTTCTGGCGTGCGGGGAAGCTGGCCTATGGCCACTGGCCCAGATTTCTAGTTTGCAAGAGCCAGCATGGAGGACGGCGCCCAGGACCGGGTGCAGAGCCAGCAGCCATGCCCTGTCTTCTGGGGCTGGGGAAGCGCCCCCTCCCCCTCCTGCTCAGCGCATCCTTATGGGATAGGGAAGCTTGCCAGCAGGTGTAGGCACAGCGCAGAATGTGGTCAGGGTCCCAGCCTTGTCTAGCCACGCTCAGGGTGGAGATGGCGGTTTCCCAGGTAAGCACTGGGCGGGCAGGTAGGACCGTGCGCTTCATTTTCATGTAGATTTCAGGAGTAGTCCTGAAAAATAAGGACTGACACCGGCGCTTTCCCGTTCCTTAAAATTAATAGGTTAAAATTCTTAATTCGTAAAAAAAGTCATCTTCACCGTCTCTTTCCCCATCAACCATCTCTTCCCTCTGCATTACAGGAGGAGCCCCACCTCCATCGGCGTCCAAGCCCGGAGAGCTCAAGTAACCCCACCTGCTCCGCTCGGATCTCCTTCTGACGGCGGGTGGTCTGACGGGACGCCGGCGCTGTTTCTGAGGCTCCTGCTCTGTTCGGTGAACGTAGGTTCTTAGGAGATCGGCTCTCTTAGAGCCGACCTGACACCACTGTCCAGACGGTGCAAGCGTTGGGTGCTCCTTCCTGCCCCTCTCCAGGACGCGGAGCAGCGCGCCTCGCTGGCCGGGGGGTGTCGCAGTGCCTTGGAATCAGCCACTCCCTCCCCGGCCCGCCGTCCTCTGACCTCACCGCTCCCGTGCTAGTCTCCGCTGGCGACTTGCGGTTCAAATCGACCATTTGGACTCTACCTAGAAGAAACCCAAAGTCTTTTCCTTTCTTTGGTCCTTCAATATTTGTAGAAATAATTTTTTTCCATTTCAGAAAAATTTAACTCCAGAATATTATGACATAGTTTATACTAAGAAAAAGATTCATTTATTATGCCTTAAGGGTGTAAGCATTTAATGTAGAAGTATGGTAGCATTTGCTGGTTTAAAATGTTTGCTAATATTTTTTGCATAAACTGAAATTCGTAACATTCCACATTTACTATTTTGTATCATTTAGGTAAAACTATGTTTAATTTTAACATTTAATTTAGTAGTCTTAACAAAAATTTTTAAATAATCAGACTGAATTTTCTTATCTTGTAAATTTTGCTACTGTTTATACGTAGGTAATTAGCACGACAGTGTAGTTTTATATTTTGTACATTTAATTCATGAATAAAATAATTTTTCTGGAAGATTTTCAGAAAGCCAAATAATGTCTCAAGTGTTTTTTTTTTTTTTTTTAATTATTTGAGAGAGAGGGAGAGAAAGAGACAGAGTGAGCATGAACAGGGGGAGGGACAGAGAGAGAGTCTCCAGCAGACTCCCCACTGAGTGCGAGCCCAGCACGGGGCTCGATCCCACGACCTGAGATCCTGACTGGAGTGGAAACCAGGAGTCAATACTTAACAGACTGAGCCACCCAGGCACCCCAAGTTCTCGGGTATTTTAACATCTCTCCCAGAATAAACTTAGGATGCACTTACCAAAACTTGAAGGAGGGGGAACCCTGCTTCTTCCTACTGGGGCAGCAAACCAGTAGCTGAAGTAGCATCGGGTGCCGGTGCCAGCGCCTCTCCTCCCACTGGGTGGGTGACAGTAACCAGCGGTGGGGTGTGAGAGCTCCCCCTGCTGGGCGTCCGACTCCATGCAGAATGACGTTCCCCTCACCCGTCTTCGCAGAACCGACTCCGGATTCTCTCTCTCTCTCTCTCTCTCTCTATCTCTACTTATATCTACAATCAAAACTATATCTATGTGGACGAATGTCCAGGGAATTCTGCTGAATAGAAAAAGCCAGTTTGGAAAGGTAAGAGACTATTCGTGTGTATATATATACATATATGTATATATGTATATATACACCTTTTTTTTTAATGGCACATTTTAGAAATTGAGGACCAATGAATGGATGCTAGGGTTTAGGGGATGAGAGGTAGGCGTGTGGATAGGACACCATGGGGGTTCTTTTGGTAAAGGAGGGCTCTTCTCCCAGGCCCCCTCCAACTTCGCTACTCTAGTTCTGCAGAATGTTCGCGTTGGGGGAAACGGGGTAAAGGGCACAAGACATCCTTCTGTGTTGCTCCTTACAACTTTATCTTAGTCATTCGAGCTGCTGTAGCAAAAACATCACAGCCTAGGTGACTCATACACAACAGAAATTTGTTGAGAGTACCATTCCCATCTGATAGACCTAGATGGAGCTCAGGTGGGCTCCAGTGACTTACAGAAAGCCAGGGGCTGGCAGGCGTCATGGCCCAACAGTGGAGTGATTTTCCAGGAGGCCAAGGTCACTATGGGCTGAGCACGAGTTAATAAAGGAACTTTCGGGATTCCTGGATGGACTGGGGGAGAATTCCTATGTGCGCTAACCGCTCAGAGCAAAAGCAGTCAGGTGGGAGGGTGTGTGGAACACTGAGACCCTGCAGAGCTGTGTGACAGCAGAGGGGCAGGCGACAGTGTTGGCACGTGGTTATATCTGCCTCTGGGGCCCCAGGCTGGACAATTCCCAGAGGTCCTGGCTTTCCTGCCGAGAAGGTCCCTTCCCAGCGTGAGAGACTGCAGATGCTTTTCCTTCTCCATTCCTCCTCATCGACAACCCAAACGCCGGCTGTGACCCACGACACAGTTTCACGGCCTGCTGGCTGTCTGGAAACCACCATTCTCCGATCTTTGAAGTTTCTGCCTGCTGTCTGGATGCAGGAGAGCAGCTGAGATGGAAAGGGAGAAGTGGCTGGTCCCTAGCCTTGGGGTGTGGGGCCAAGCCAGGAAGAGCCTCAGTTAACAGCTCCACACTACTCTCAGCTCCTTCTGGGAGGGTTTGAATAGAGCGAACTTAGTCCTCCGTGCCGGTAAGCCAGACAGGAGTGGTCATTATTCTCCAGTGGCTCTCGTGGCGTGACTTGCTTGTGTGTGAGGCCACTCAGAGCACTTGTCCGCAGATGTTCCAGGCCCTTGGGGCTGGCCCGGCGGGGGTGAGGGCCTGTGTGTCCTTGGCATCTCCGCCTGGAGCAGCGCCTGGAGGTGGCCGGCTGGTGGGCGGGGCTTTCAGGTGTGGTTTAGAAATGGCCACAGTGACCTTTCCAGTCTGTCCCATTCCTGAGGGGTCAGCTTGACAAACATGTCTTTGGTATTCGATTTGCCAGTTCATGGGCTGCCTCTTAGAAATGGAAGACAAAGTTCTGAGTGCACGAGGTCATGGGGCCCGGGATGGGGACATCTCCGGAGGTGCTCAGGAGCCGAGCTCCCGGGTGCTGGATGCCTGTCCCAGGCACCTGCCCGGTGGCGCGGGTTGGCCGGCAGTATTGGCCTGCTGCCAGGCCCTGCAGTCTCAGCCGGCGACCGACTGAATGAGTCACTTTCCTCCCTGCGCCAGCATCTTCTGGCTTTCCCGTTACTAGCGAGCTCCCGGTATCCAGAGGGTCCCAGAAAAAAGCCCCAGAGAAGGGGCTGGAGAGATCAAGCGACCGCAGCAGACATGGCCCAGCCCCCTTTCCCTGACACCCCCGCTCCCCACCCCGCCCAGGGCTGGTTCCACCTGTTTTTTCTTTCCAGTGGCTCTGGAGCTGGGGGTGCGGCCACCGCAGTCTGTCAAAACCCCCTGCGGCCCCCCTCTAGTCCGGGGGGGGGGGGGGGGTCGGGGGGGGTTTCCTTTCTACCTGGCAACAGCCTGCCGCTCGTGCCTGCATCCAATGGGAGGCCACCTCCGGCTCCGGCTCCTCACCTGCGGCCAATGAGAGGCCACCTCCGCCATCACCTGCGGCCAATGAGAGACCACCTCCGGCTCATTTTTCCTCCAAAGAACGTTCGGTCAAAGCTCCTCCCAACTCCCCACTTCCACCCGGAGAGGGTACTCTCTCCTCTGTTAGCGCCCTTTGCCTATGGTGCGCAGACTTGGCTTGCCACGATGGCAGTTTGCGCTTTCCAGAATAAGCCCATCCGCCGCTGGATAACCTCGGCTGTTTACTGTTTTAAGGCTGACAAGAGGTTTTCTGCGCGGTGGAGCGGCTTAATGAGTAGCAGGGATGTCCCCGGTGACGCACCACCCCACCCGCTACATGAGGAAGGAACTTTGGGCGGAGTTGGGGTCAGCCTTCCCGGAACGGGGCAGGGAGGGGACAGCGGCGGGCCGGTGATCCGGACTCAGAGCGCAGACTCAGATCTGAAATTGACCTTGCGGGTACCTCGCGCAGGTGAGTGGTCCATGGCGGGCTTGGGGTTCCGCTTTCGGGAACCATGCTTTCGTGTCACCTGCTGGGGAGGTGACTCAGCCTTGCGGGTAGCAGGGTGCGCGGGGAGGTCGAGCAGGTTGCGGGGAGGATGAACAGGGTGCGGGGAGAGGTAGGGAGGAGATGCGACGAGGGGAATATACCGTGAAGGCGTGCGCAGAGGGTGCCCCGGGAGCACCGCGCACGGGGAGGACGAGCAGGGTGCGGGGAGGGTGGGGGGAAAGTGCAGGGAGGGGAGTATACCGCGAGGCCGTTCGGGGAAGGTGCCCCGGGAGCAGCGCGCGCGGGGAAAGGAGTGCAGAGAGAGGGTGCGCAGGACGTATGAGCTGGAAGCTTGTGGAGCTGGGTGCGGGGTTGGCGGAGAGCAGATTCAGGGAGCGGCGTACTCGGAGAGGGCTGGGGAGGGGGTGCGCCGGGAGCAGGGCGCGCAGGGAGAGCGCCAAGAAGGTGCGTGGGGAGAATGTTCTGGGAGCGGGATGGGGGTGCATTTGGGAGCAGGGCGCGCAGGGAGAGCGCTCACGGTGTGCTGCGCGGGGCCGAGAAAGATGCGCTTCCTGACCCCACCACAGCCGCCGGGCTCCCGGACCCCCAGCCCGCGCAGAGCGCAGCGAGTGTGGCCTCTGGTGGTGGTGGACAGAGTGGGGACTGGCTTCTCCGCAGCCCAAACCAGAGAACACCTAGAACTACCCTTTTTTCTTTGGGGGGTGGTAAGTAAAGTTACTATTTAGAGGATGATTTTTGCTCCTTAAAATTTTAAAAAAATTTTTGGGGTAGGTTTGAGGAGCCCATTGGCTTTATTTGTCCTCACCGGTGCGGCCATGTCCCGTCCAGCAAGCAGAAAGGAGCTGCGGGGAGCTGGGAAGGGAAGACTTTTACAGGCAGAAAGGGAGGAGTTGGGGGCCTGAGGGTGGGGGCAGAGGGACCTGACCGGACCAGATGAAAGTTCCTGTGAAAGGAAAGGGTTGTTACGGCAAGGTCATCTTCCTCTGGGGGAGGGGCAGGAGTCTGTCACTGCTGTGACCCGGTGATCGCAGGTGGACTGGTTAAAGGTCACATTTCTGAGAGGCGGATGGGTTAAAACTGTCAAAAGTTCGGAAAGAACAGCAGTAAAGCCGCTGATCCACCAGAGTAGCAATTAGTAAGTTTATCCCGTGCGCCAGGAGGAGACAGTTTGCAAATGGGGGCGCTCAAAGGAGCAGGGACCCTGGGGGCTTAAAGGTAGGTCGGGCTCCAGCGCAGCGGGGAGTCAGCCGCTGTTCTTCACGGGGCGTCGCTGCAAAGTTAGCATCTTCTTAACCCGTAGGGGATTGGTCCCGGTTACATCACCCGCGACCAGTCATCATCAGCCGTCTCTGGGGAAACTCAGTTTCCCTCTCGATTTCCAGAGGCTTAAGGAAGAAGTGGTTGGGGTCAAGCTAGTCTTGCAAAAGAAAACTTTGTGTGACTGACCCTTTCTTCTGCTTGGATTTTTTTTTTTTTTTTTGAGGCTGGTCTCCCATTTGGTTTCAATTTAACCGATATTAGGTCTTGGTTTGCTGTCCTGGGTCAAGTGAGTTCATTTTGGGCTCCTTTTCTTTTACCTTTCTTCCCTCTCCTCTCCTCTCCTCTCTCCTCCCCTCCCCTCCCCTCTTCCCTTCCTTTTCTCTTTCTCTTTCCCTCTTTGTCTCTCCTTCCTCTTCCCTCCCTCTCTCCCTCCCTTCCTTTCCTCTTTCTTTTCTTTCTTTCCTAAACCTGGGGAGCACCAGTGGATGGGAGCACGCATCGGGCCCGCGCTGAACAAGTGTTACAGTATGAACACCGTCATCCGTCTGTCTGGCAATTGTGAAGAGAAACCACAGTCAAAAATGACAGGGTAGAGATAGAACTGGCACGGGGCGTGTGTCCTTTCACAGTTTGTGTCTCTGATACCCTGTCCAGTGGCCTGGAAGCGCCCACTGGGGAGACATCGCACAACCTCACAGGCTGTCCGTAGATCTGTCTCCCTTCCAGGGCAGGGCTTGGCCGGGTGACCTGCCTGATGACTCAGGTCTCTGGCAGCAATCTCCCTGGCTGGCTTGGAACTGGCCATGAGGCCAGAGCTCAGCCCGGCACCCGCACCCTGCACCCCTCACCCAGCTGCCCCTTCAATGGGGAGTGACCTAGAAATGCAAAAATTTGGAGAGCCGGGCTGCTTCGAAGGCCACTGAGGCCACTGAGGCAAGCGGTCTTCAGGCTGCCAGATCCTCCCCTTCCCAGCACTCCCGCTCCTCCTCCACCCTGCCCAGCCCTGCTCAGCTAGGCTCAGCCAATCTGCCCTTTTCCTCCCCTTTTTGGAGGCCAGGTTTCTAGCTCTTTCCACATAAACTTCATGATCCCGCAAATCACATTCTTAGCTCCAGAGCTTTCCACACCTGTGGGCACCGCATAATGTTTTAGTTATAAATAATAATAAATTAGCTTTTTACCTGGGCTTTTGTCCAAGAGGACTTTGTTTTCTTTGGTGATCATAAAATTAATACAAACTCATTGTTAAGAAAATGAAACTAGGGTTCTCTGGCTGGCTCTGTCCATGGACAGTGTGACTTTTTTTTTTTTTAAGATTTTATTTATTTATTTGCCAGAGAGAGACACAGCGAGAGAGGGAACGCAAGCAGGGGCAGAGAGAGAGGGAAAAGCAGGCTCCTCGCCAAGCAGGGAGCCTGATGTGGGTCTCGATTCCACTGGGGTCATGACCTGAGCTGAAGGCAGACGCTTAATGACTGAGTCACCCAGATGCCCCGAGAGTGTGACTCTTTTTTTAAAAAAATATTTTATTTATTTATTTGACAGACAGAGATCACAAGTAGGCAGAGAGGCAGGCAGAGAGAGGAGGAAGCAGGCTCCCTGCTGAGCAGAGAGCCCGATGCAGGGCTCGATCCCAGGACCCTGAGATCATGACCTGAGCCAAAGGCAGAGGCTTTAACCCACTGAGCCACCCAGGCGCCCCGAGAGTGTGACTCTTGATCCGCCCTGTGTTTGAGCCCCGAGCTGGGTATAGAGATTACTTAAATAAATAAAACTTAATAAAAAGATATAACAGATTTATATATAAGAATATATATATATATATGAGATATATATATTTTATATATATGATATGTATAAATCTTATATATAAGATATATAAGAATATATATAAGAAATATATATATCTATATATATACGCACAAATATAAAACAGGAAGTGAAACTTTCAGCTTTTCCTACTCTGTAAAGATAAACATTGACCATTTTCCTCCCTCTCTCTCTCCCATACATACAGACACACATGCTCATTTGCTTTCGAACTGTGTTCATTCAAAAATGTTTTATAGGGGCACCTGGGTGGCTTAGTCAGTTAAGCATCTGCCTTGGGCTCAGGTCAGGGTCCCAGCATGCTGGGATCGAACCCATGTCGAGGTCCCCAGCTCCCTGATCAAGGGGGAGTGTGCTTCTCCCCCTGCTCCTTGCTCTCTTTCTCTCTCAAATAAATAAAATCTTTTAAAAAATGCTTTATCAACATTTATATACACTGAGTGTTTTTTACACTGAGTGTAAACTATCTGATTTTTAGTTTTCTGGGTTACAACTAAGAACAACCCCAAGGAAACCAACATCAGCTACGGGGTTTGTATTTTTACGAGTTGGATGGGGAGCAGTTGCACGGGGAGCCCCGATGCTCACAGCGGAGGCTCTTCCCCAGGGAGCCTGAGAGCCAGACCCAATCCCAGATTTCTCTGAGCGGCTGAACCTCCGCGGCAGGTTGTAGGGACACCTTCCCGTTGTGTAGAGAAGCACATAGGGTCCTGGGGAGGTAGGAGGAGACTGTTCTTGGGGAAGTGGATGAGTCCTTCCCTGGGGGAGAAGGTGGAGGACCCCGGGGCAGTGTTGGAAGCAGTGCTGCCTCTACTGGCCTCCGGGCTGGTACCCTCCTGGGGTGCCGGTCCCGCATCACTCAGCTGCGGAGCCCTTGGCTGGGCTGTGGAAGAGCTCTCTGCTCTCCACGGAAGCTCCCTCCTTCAGGACAGAGGGACACCAGGGACAGCCCTCATCCAGGGCTGATGATGCTCAAAGATTAGACTTTTGAAACACAGCTTTGGGTCAGTGTGTCCTTCTGTACTGACACGATATTGCCCTGGTCACCGTCTTGCTCCCTTGCTGGCCCTCTCATGTCCTTGGCTCCCCTCAATTGTTGGTTTCAGCAATTTGCCTTTGACCCTGAATTCCCACCCACCCTGTTTCCCCCCAGCGAGCTTTATCTCTCACTTTTCAAACCCGCTTCTTGAAGACACAACTGCCTTGTGCTAAACCATGGTGTCGCAAGTGAAACAGCCTGCCTTAGCCCCATGCCTAGTGGGTGACAGTGTCGTCTTGGCTAGACCCAGGCATCCCCACCAGCCTCATCCCAGTACCACCTTCCAGTCAGTCCTTCAGATTTCATCTTTGAGATCCAGAATGTACCCCACTTTTCTGTTCTTAGCACATCTCTGCTCAGGCTCGTGTCCCTCCAGCTGTCCTGGAATCATGTGTTGAGGAGAAAAACTTCTATCCTCTTAGGTGAAGTTCTTTGGGGCTGCAAATTAAAATGACAAAAGAGAGAATAGCAAGAGAAAAGATGGATTTTTATTTATGTCTACAAAGGGAGTTAACAAAAATGTGGCTTGGGGAGGTGGTTAGAATGTGGGGGCTTCTTTACCATCTGAATAGGGCGTGGGGGGTGCAGAGGGACACTTCTGGGAGAACAAATGGCTTCTGGGGGAGCATAGAAAAGCAACTTAGGGAAACAAAGCCCTTTGGAAAGATTAATTTTTTCTCAGGAAAATAGATAGGATAGTGACAGTGTCTGCTCAGGTTTTTCTCAGAGAAGAGATTATGGTTGCTCTCTGGGAGCTAATTCTTAACAATTGCGTTCTTTGGAGGCTTTACCTGTAGGCAGATAAGGGATTTCAGGAGCTCAAATCTCTGTCATTCCCCACCTCTACCTTTCAGAGCCACCCCCCTGCCCCCACCTTGGGACACACTGCCTGAGCACTTGGCCTTTGACCTTTCCCCACGGTCAGTGACTGACACAGGCCAAGCTTAGCCCTTTCTGGCATCTTAGGGAGAGTTAATGCCTTTTCTAGTGACGTTGGTAAATGCATGAAGCTTCCCCCCAGGGAGCTAATAGCACCGTGTAGTGTAAGCACGTCTGTCCATGAGCCTTGCTTTGCACTAGCAGCCTTGTTGGTGGGGGATGAGGAGGGAGCTGGTCACCCGGAGCCTTTCACGGATGGACAGTGCGACAGCGGACTAACTCAGGGACCGCCTTTTGCCAAGTTGGCATCTCTGGGCTGCGTGGGAAATAGGAAGTGGAATAGGCACCAGGGTTCGTTCTGAGATGCCCAGACTGGAAGTCCCGTTTTCTACCAACAAGCGTGTATTGTTAGGGAAGGCGTTATTTGTATCATCTGTGCAAGGGGAAATGTCTGGGGTGTGTGATCATTTTAAATCAGCGGAACCATTGAAACAGCCTTCCTCAGAAATCTGCCCTAAATCCTACCCATGACCTCTCTTGGTTAGATTGCCCTGGAGGGGTGTTTGGAAACCCCCATCACCCATTTCCTCACTGAGCACCCTGCCCTCCCACAGAAGCTCCCTCCTCTGGCCCAATACCTTTTGTCTGTGATCTAAGTCGTGAGGGGGAGCTAAGTGGGCCCTGGCGGATGCTGGGGGCAGTGGACCCTGCAACGGGGGCTCCTCCTCCTTTTCTACACTAAACCCCAGCGGGGCAAACTGCAGGACTGCAGTGCTGAGGAGCCGAGTTCCTGAATCCTCTGAAGGTTGGAAGAACACAATGTAACTTTGCTCATTTTTTGTCAAGTGGGAAACTTGTTTGGAAATACATTATTACCTCTTTGCTTCTCATCACCAGGGGCTGCTTTTCCAAGAGCCAACACCTGCTTCTCACCATTGCCGGTTCACCCGTGGCCGCTGGAAGAAGCTAGGTGAGTGGGCAGCTACCCACAAGGGCAGATGGGCTCCAGGTTTCCACCCCTGCTTGTCCCGAAAAGTGAGGCACCTCCTTTACCTCCTCCTGGCTTCGACCTTTGTGCGGGCGGGGGTGGGAGGGGTGCTGGTAGAATGTGCCCCTTGGAGAGGGAGATGCATCTTTGGTCCTTAAGCCTGGACTGGCCATGCAGGCCTTGTTTGTGCATTAGCAGGGATCTTTCTGTTCAGAACATTGCTGAAGTCTGGGGTTTTCTCAGCCCCAAGCTGGTTCAATCTTTTACCGAGTGCAGGACGGGGTCCGTTTTGGGGAGGCTCGCAGCCTAGAAGGGATGCCAAGGGAAGCGGGCCAGGCGGACTCAGGAAGTGCTGAGCTCGGGGGCTGTGCAGGGGAGGGACTGGGCAGGGAGATGTTTCCTCTGCTTCAGAGACAAGAAGAGCAAGCAAGTGTGGTCGGCGGCACTTTCTCCCCATGCCAGACAGGATGCTTTCTCTGAAGCTTCGTTTCCTTTTTTGGATTCTGTCTGCTGCCCCTTGGGAGGGCACAGTCTAATAGGTCTAACTCTTCCTCTTTTGCTCCCGGTGCCCTGCAGAAGAAAAATTAGCCTCCTGGAGGGTGCTGGCTGTTTAGGAGGAAGGGGCTTCTGTGAGCAGTACTGCTCTCACTGGGGAGTGCTGTCTGCCTGCGGGCCAGCTGTGGCCCTACTGATGCAGCTGTGACACCCCAAGGCCCCTCTCGGATCTCTGTGGAGACGTGAGAGCCCGCGGAGAGGGAGGGCAGGAGGGGGTCCCCAGCGGGCAGCCCGGGGCCAGTCCCTGCAGGGCACTGCCGATGGTTGCATTCCTGGAAGCCAGACTCGGACGAAGCCTGGCTGTCTGCGTGAATTTGTGTGATCAGTGCTGTGCTTGCTTGCCTGGAATCAGGGCCAAAGATTCTGATCACTCATGACAATTTGGACACACGTCTGGGTTTCCTACTGATTCTGCAACGTCCAGTGCAGCTCACTTTGGGCACCATCTGCCCGGAGGCACAGTCAGACCCACAGGTCCCGGGTCGGTCCCCCAGCACTGCCCTCCCTGATGCCAGCGCCGCGTCCAGGCTGTCACCTGGGTTCTGAGTGACCAGCCACAGACCGGACGTTCCCACGGCTCCTCCCTGTCTTGATGAAGTCACTGGAGCGGCTCACAGAACTCAGAGATAGGGATTACTCCCTGCATCATCGGTTTGTTATCAAAGGAACAGAAAAGCTGCCCTGACGGGGTCTGGGGAGGGGGTGCGGGGCTCCCATGCCCCCCCAGGGCCCACGGTCCCCTCATCTCCAGCTGCTCACCAACCTGGGAGCTCTCCAGATCCTGTCCTTTTGGGTTTTCGTGGGGGTTTTGTTACATGGGCGTGATTGATGAGTCATTGGTCATTAGTGATTGATTCAATCTGCAGCCCACCCCAGAGGTAGGGGGGGTGGGGCTGAAACTGCTGACCTCTAACAAGGTGATCGGTTTCCCTGGCAACCAGCCCCCCATCCTTAGGCAGTTTCCCACAATCACATCATTAACAAGAGACAATCTTCCTGCTCTGCACTCCTAGGAAATGCCAAAGGTGTTAAGAGCTCCAGGCGGGAGAGGGGATGAGGACCCAGAGCTGTTGACCCTGGAATAGCCACGATCTGAGCTGGGCAGATCCACTCATGTGTGGATTTCTTTTGATAAATACACAAAGTGCTATCAATGTATTTTCTCTTGCTTATGATACTTTAAATAACATATTCTTTTCTCCAGCTGCGTCATAAGAGTACGGTATAAAATACATATAACATACAAAGTAACGTGCTCACCACGCGCTTCTGTTTCCTGGAAGGCTTTTGGTCAGCGACATGCTGTTAGTAGTCGTCACGTTGTTGAGGAGTCAAACGTCAGAAGCACCAGGTGGATTCCCACTGGAGGGGGTTGTCCGTTCTCCTAACCCTCTGACTCTTGGCTTCAGCTTGGTCATGATCTTAGGGTCCTGAGATGGAGCCCCGTGGGACTCCACGCTCAGCAGGGAGTCTGCTTGACTCCTCCTTCTGCCCCTCCTCCCCCTCAGATAAATTAATGAATAAATCTAAAAAAAAAAAAAAAAGGAAGGTAAAACTGACAGTTACTTTACCAGTAACGGGTGGGGGTGTATTAGGGAGCAAAAGAGAATTAGTACCCTGGGCAAGCGAGCTGTTGTGAAACCAAGGGCCAGCCTCCGAGGACAGAGGACAAGCATGCATTTCAGGGAGAACAGGGTCAGGGGATGAGGAAAGCTTCTCTTTCTCAGGCTGGGGCAGTAGAGCAGCGTCACGGGCAAGGTCATGTCACGTCAGCTCTCGTCTGCCTTGTCCTGCCGGGTCTTCGGTTGACCTTGAGCGTTGGGCTTCCCGGGACCGTCTCAGAGAGAGAGTCCGGGGGTTCCCAAGCAGGCAGATCTGAGATGCAGAACGAGTAAGGACTGTGCCTTTGATCGACGTGTTTGCAGGGTCTCCGCGCAAGTTGCCACTTGAGTCTCCGTAAGGCCCTTAGTGCGTTTGAGCACCTCTGAGGTTTGAGGGTGGTGTGCACGGCGGAAGTGTCGTAAAACCAGCCAGACTTGCTGAAGCACCTGACTGGTACGATGGTCTTCCCCCGGCGCAGTGTAGGCTCACCTGTCCTCACGGCGTCGGAGCCACAGAAGAGGTGTTGGCCTGTCCACAAGGCAAGGCTTCGATCCAGTAGGGAAACGTAAAAACCATGGCTGAAACAGATTTGTATCCGTGACATGGAGGGATCTGGGTGTAGCCCGTTGGCCAAACCTCATGTGGTCCATTAGGCAGGACGGGTATGTTTCCCGGGATTGTATTTTGGACAAGTGGGATAAACAGGGTCCCCGTCAATATTGGCTCATGAACACTGTCCTTTTCACAGTAAACCAATGGTTTAATGTGTGTACGGTTGTAAGTACTGGGAATTTAAAATTTCTGGTAGGTCCAGTTTGTTACTTGGTCTAAACCCCAATTCTCTGTTTTATCAAACCAACAGTTACTAGATTTCCAATACGGATTTAACTTTTCTGGGGCCAATTGTTGGGGATCTCTGGTCCATTTTTCCTAATTGTCATTTGGAAAAGCATCTCTTTGGAATATGACAGAGGTCTGGCTGTTGGACTCCTTCGGGGCAGCATTTGGGTGGAAATATCAATGGGGTGGTGTCCTTGGGCCTCCAGGGAGTTGATTCTAGAAGGCCCCAAAACCTTAGCAATAGCTCGAGCCATCAGCAAAAACATGGCGCCCAGTAAATGTTGGACCTAGGAGTCATTTTTAATCTTATCCATGAAGGTAAGAAAACCTGTTGCCCCATTCCCAAGTCCAGAGCTTCCTTCCCAAAAGGCATAGCGACTGTCAGCATGAATGTTTGTGGTTTTGCCCATGACTGAAACACAGCTCAGGTAAGGGCGTATGAGTCACCATTTGGGCGGAAGTAGCCAGAGTTAAAGGTCCTGCCTCAGCGACTCC
>NW_019154135.1:11824136-11878008 GCF_002288905.1 Enhydra lutris kenyoni | reverse complement strand
CAGGGATTTGCAACAGCAAACCCAGTACGATATCTCATCCTTTAAATAAGAAACCATCAGGAAACCGTGAAAAGTCTGCACTGGTTAGAGCAGGTCCCTGGAAATGGTTACCAGGAGTCACCAGGTGATCTGTCCAGGTGAAGCTGTCCTGGAGGGGGAGGGGTTTATCCTGGAAGGAGGGGAGAAAGATGAGGCTCCTGGGACCAGAAAGGGTTATTGTTGTAAGAGGAGTGGTTACCAGGAGGGTGTCAGGGATTTGCAACAGCAAACCCAGTACGATATCTCATCCTTTAAATAAGAAACCATCAGGAAACCGTGAAAAGTCTGCACTGGTTAGAGCAGGTCCCTGGAAATGGTTACCAGGAGTCACCAGGTGATCTGTCCAGGTGAAGCTGTCCTGGAGGGGGAGGGGTTTATCCTGGAAGGAGGGGAGAAAGATGAGGCTCCTGGGACCAGAAAGGGTTATTGTTGTAAGAGGAGTGGTTACCAGGAGGGTGTCATAGGAGGTGAGGTGACTGGCTGAAAAGTCTTTTAAAAAAAATAGATAAAAGATTTTATTTATTTGAGAGAGAGAGAAAGAGAGAGAGAGAGATGAGATAGTAACAGCATGAGTGAGGAGGAGAGAGAGAGGGAGAAGCAGACTCCCCAATGAGCAGGGAGCCTGACATGGGGCTCCATCCCAGGGCCTTAGATCATGACCTGAGCCAAAGGCAGACGCTTAACCTACTGAGCCCCCCAGGAGTCCCCTGACTAAAAAGGCTTGAACGTCAGGAGAATTTGGCAGGGCTTCTGTGTGGGGCACAGGTAGGGTAACAATTTCTGCAGTGACCTTAACTAATAAGAGGGCAGTAGCAGGAATGGCCTTGAGGCCCGGGGTATGGCCCCCAGCCACAGGGCCTAATTTTTGGCTTTGATGCCATGGTGGTCCCTGTGTTTTTGGAGGTGAGCACTCCAAGGGTATCCCCTTCCCGGAGGGAAAAAGGCTGTTGATAATTAGGATGTCTGAGGGCAGAGCATTTGGTTAGACTTTCTTTAAAGTCTCAAAGACCATGTCGTCTGCCTCTTTCCAAATAATAGGGTCAAGTTTGTCCTTTTTTAGTAAAGATTATACAGCCTGAGCCATGAGGGGCAAGTGTGGAATCCAGTGTGGAAAATAGCCAGCCAACCCTGGGAAGCCTCCTGATTGGCGCTTGGTTTTCGGTTTTGGGAAATTCAGGAAGCCTTCGAGTCTGCCTGGGTCCCCATCAAGTCATCTTTTGGATACCAGGTACCATAAATACTGAGCCTGGCTTGGTGGAAACTGCAACTTTTCTTTGGAGACTGTAGGTCCCTTTCAGGTCAGAAGTTTGACGGGGGACACTGCCTCCCTGTGAAGACGTCTGGGAAGGGAGCGGAAGAGCAAATATTCTACACATTGTAACCAAGTCCAGCTTGTTGAAAACTTTGTGTCATCCAAGTCAGCCTTTGAAGGACCCTCGGGGTCACCCTGGGGCGTGACTGCCGGGGTGTCCTGCTGTTCTCCCCAAGTGAAGGCAGAAAGACATGGGCTATCTTTACCGACCGGAGTTCTAACCAAGCACCCCCCAGGCCAGTTACCGTGGAAACTTCGCTTGCAGTGGGAGTGGGTGCCAGCAGCACATAGGGGTTAGGAATAGCAGGGCCTCGGACAAAGGTCCGTCCCTGGATGCTGGGTTTCCTCCCAGGTAAAGCAGGGGTGTGACAGGGACTGGTACAGGGGATCGTGAGGCCCTGAGCCTCAAAATTCTCTGTCACGGGCTTGAGGCCCTGAAGGGCTTCTGTATTTTTAGGACATTGATTAATTCTAGGGAGAGGTTTTGAGCGATCTAGCTCAATCTTGGGAGCTGCGCTGTGGATTTTACCATTATTAGCTGAAGATTTTGCCCAGAAAGAGGGTGTTAGCTGATCCAGTAGAAATAAATGATGGGTGTTCCCAGACTCCTCGATGGTCCCGCCAGAGGCAGAGCAGATAAAAGACATCAGAGCGTCATCTAATCCCCTGGTTGGCTATTTTGATCACTGCCGTCAGATTCTAGAATTATCTTCCCCTTCAGGGAGGAAGGAATTCTGGCACGATACTTTTGTAAGGAATCCCAGCCCAGGGAGTAGGGGCAGAGGGACTGAGGAGAAAAGAGCGGGTACCCCTCCGAGGGAGTGGGTTCAGAGGGGGGAACCTGCTGAGGTCGGTGGGAGACCCCCACTGTTTGAAGTGTTTGCCCCTCGGAGGGGCTGCTCTGCCACCATGGGGCTGGGCATTGAGCATGTAGGTCCTGAGTCACTAAGGAGGGAGATGCATTCTGAAGCTGGAGAGTGGCTTCCTTGAGTTCATTAAAGAGCCCCAGCTCTGGGAACGAATCGGAGGTCGAAGAGCTTAAATCTCGAAGAGTCCTTCCTCTGTTGTCCCGGTCCCAGGCAGTGACAGCAGAAACTAGGCTTTTTGCTCAGGGGCCTTCACCGGATGGATGTGAACATTGGGCATTTAGTGGCCTTTCCTGTAGGTGACTCAGCTAGGGTGTGAGCAAGCTGGTTTGCCAGGGTCACTGAATCTGGGGGCAGACCTTGTTTCCCACTCTATCCTGGGCCTTTTAATGAAAAGTAAAAGATCCCACATCAGCCCACTCATGAACAAAGAGTTAAAAGGAAGACTGGAATTTTCGTTAAAGTCAGTTTGGAGTTGGTCGTAACATTCGGGAACGGGTCCATCGGGCGTCTGTGTGCAAGCCTGAGGTCTGCACCACGCCATTGTGAGTGCTCGGTGACGACATCCTGCGAATGTTCTAGCATCTTGCCAAGATTCGGGTTCTGTTTGTCTAAAATCCCACTCAGGGTGTTCCCATTAGGCTGGTTTCATCCAATGCTTGGGCTGGCCCTCAGCCAGAAGCCGGTGGACCATGCGCTACCAAGCCCAGAAACCTGGTGGGTCGGGCTGAGTCGCTGTTAAGTTTTTCAGCCAACCCATGGGGGGCCTCGGGCACTTCAGGGAACCTCTTTACCTCAAAGTTCAGCCTTAGTCCGGGGAACTTAGAAAAGTGGGGGGTATGTGTACATCCCCAGAAGACCTAGCTTCGAAGGAACGGGGGTTTTGATAGGTTCGGGAGAGGAGGGAGCGGAGGGAGCATCAGAGGAAAAGAGGGTTTGACAGAAGGATGGCAAGGCTAGGGGTGAAGATAGGGCAGAAGGCTCCAGGGCCTGAGGGCAAGATGGCAGCCTTGCCTCTGTGGACAGAGAAATGGGGGAGGGAAGAGGTCTCAGAAGACCCCCCTTTCTCCTTTTTATTTTTATTTTTTTTTATATTTTAAGATTTATTTGAGAGAGAGAGAGGGAGGGAGGGACTAGGGGCAGGAGCAGAGGGACAAGCAGATTCCAGGCTGAGTGCAGAGCCCGACCTCGGGGCTCGATCTCAAGACCCTGAGATCATGACCTGAGCTGAAATCAAGAGTCAGTCCCTGAACTAACCCAGCTACCCAGGCGTCCCCCTTTTCCCCTTTTTAATTGTTTGCCTCATTTAGTTTACAAACTGTATTTTAGAGAGAGGCAATTCTGGATTCTGATAGAGCTTGGAAGCTTCAAAGTACCAATTGTAGAAGGAATCTTGTTTCGTTTTGTCAATTTTAGGACCGAGGTTGTCCAATTCAGCTTTGAGAAAATTAACTTTGGGGAGATGGGAAGTTCCCCATGATGGCCATTGGGAGTCTGAATTACTACTGGTTAAGTCAGTCTGTTTTTTTATAAACCTGTGTGCTGAGGGACCATCATTTCTAAACCTAATGCTGGCCGCAGTTCCAGTGGTGGGCGGAAGGGGGGCCCCCTCAAAGCATTTTGATAACTGGGATCCCATTTCTTTGAGGCTTTTCAGGAACAGCCTGGTTCCAGAAGTAACAGCTGCACCGTTTCTGGAAGGGCGGCCCAATCCCAAACAGAACTCAGACCCAAGGTCAATGTGCTTCCATCAGACACCCTCTGAATCAGACTGTAGGCCAAATGAATGTTCTCAGACCTGCTTAAAAAAACAAAACAAAACAAAACAAAAAACAAAAGAAAGAAAAATGCCAAGGCCTTGGTAAATCTGGAACAGAGCCTAAAGGGCTTGAGCACAAAGCATGGGGCTCCAAATGCAGGAGAACACTTGTCTCCAACCCCAGCGTTGGTGAGAAAGCAGGGGGCCCAGCAGCCCCGTGGCTCAAGGACCTGTCTCCTCACCAGCCCCTGAGTCTCCTCCAGCTCCCACCTCTGATCACCAAGTCACATTAACCCTAGAAAGAGCTGCGGCCACATACTTTACCAGCAGCTAATGGCTTTATTCAGGAATGAAAGCGAATTCTAATTCAGGACACAGCAGCCGTGGAAACCAAGGAGAGGCACGATTTGTAAGGAGGAAAGGGGGTCCGTTGGGAGGCTGTTAGGGACTGAAGCCCATCAGAGTAAGCTGGGGGTTGGAAGTGTTGCGGCTTCTCATTTTCTCTGGGTTTCAGAATTTGCTAAAAATGGTCAGTGACCACCTGCGGGGCACCTGGGGGGCTCAGTCGGTGAAGCGTCTGCCTTGGGCTCAGTTCACCATCCCGGGGTCCTGGGATCGAGTCCTGCGTCGGGCTCCCTGCTCAGTGGGAAGCCTGCTTGTCCCTCTGCCTCTCCCCACTGCTCATGCTCTCTCTCTTACATATATAAATAAAATCTTTAACAAATAAAAGGAAAAGTCTCTCCCAGATCCTGAAGATGCATTCCTACTTTCAGTTCGACGCTGCCCCATTCCAGTAGAGTTTTGCCAAAGAAAGTGGTGAGATTTTGTATGTGCCTGGGTGTATTCTGAAATAGTACTCCGTGTTGTTTTCTCCTAGGCTCCTGCCTCCATTGAGACAATGGCTTCCTCGGGGTCCCAGACAAAGAAAGGCGACAATCACAGGTGAGGCTCTAGCCGGCAGTGGGCCAGGTCGCATTTCGGGGGTTATTGTGATTACTTGGTGACACACGTTTTCCCGGGGGGAACCATACAGGAACATGTTTGATTCTCCAGACGGAGACTGGGACCCAGCAGGAGAGGTCCGGAGGCCCCGACGCCGCGAGGTCTCAGCCAGACAGGCCTCTCTTGTGCAGCACAGCCCTGCTGTCTCCCAGCTCTGTCGGGGTTCTGAATCTTAAATTCTTTCTTCGTGGTTTTCCAGAACTCCGTCCCGGGATGCTGTGGCCCCGCTCACAGGTGTATCTGTGGTATTTGTGCTAGGTGGGCCACGGGAGAATTCCTGCCTTCATCATGATTCCTACGTGGGCTTTGAATCCAGTGGGATTTTGGTTTCCTCGCTCCCCACCCCCCATGTCCCCCACCTGTGCCGCAGGGGATCGGCCGGCCCTGTTGGCTTCCTCTTCGACAACCCTGGGGTTGTGTGTGGCCCTCGGGGAACCCTGGAGCTGGGCTCCTGGGCCGTCTCTTGGGGAAGGATGTTCAGGCATTCCCCATGTCCTCCTTGGGCCTCCCTGGACTCTCACGTGGTGGAGATCCCGCACGGACCCCTATCCTTCTCCATCCCTCCCTGGAGGCTGGGACGGCCATTCTCACATTTCGGGCTGCCTCGTGGACCGGACCGCAGAGATAAAGTTTTAACCGTTCCAAGTCACTGCAACCCAAACTTCCCCGTCCCCTTTCTGGGCCCCTCGGATGCTGGTGGAGGGGTGGGGTTGAAATGAGGCTGAGAAGGGAGCGTGAGGCATCAAGGGCATGGACGGGACTCAGCTGCACTCCCCCTGCCCTGCCCTGTGCTTGGTCACCGCCCTGCCCTCCCTCACCACTGCCATCACCAACCTCTGGCTTCTTGCCATCCCCCTGGCTGAGAGGTAGGTGTGGTGTCGGGAGCTCAAAGGCCAGCTCAGGGGTGCAGCCTCTTGTGAAAAAGTCTAAGTTTTTCAAGATTTTATTTAATTTTAGAGAGAGAAAGAGTGGGGGGAGGGGCAGAGAGAGAGAGAATCTTGGGCTGACTCCCTGCTGAACGTGGAGCCTAACACAGGGCTCGACTGCCCAACCCTGAGATCATGACCAGAGCAGAAACCAAGAGTCAGACACTCAAACGACTGAGCCCCCAGGCACCCCTCCTTTTTTCTTTTTGGAAAGATACTAATCTTGAAAGTGAGCCTCTAGGGTGGGGATAGTGCCAGCTCCCAGCTTCTGGCTGCTCACCTTTCAGTGCAGAAGTACTTGCTGGCCCGGAATTAGTAACATTGTGTCTGCAGCGAGGTCAGCACCTCCTGCCCCCACCCCCGGTACCGCTCTGTCCTCCTTGTGCCCAGCGCAGGGCCCCGTGTGGGTCCCTGCCTCCCTCCCTGCCCCAGACTCCCGCCCTCCTCTCTTCCGGTCCCGGAGCTCCTGTCCCCATCCTGCGCTAATTGTCACTCATTTCTCATTTCCTTTCCGAAGCAGGTGTTCCAGGAGTGTTTGTGAAATGAATACAGTGACAGCATCAGGCAAGCTAAAGTAACTGGAAACTGTATCTAGAATAGAGAACCAGGTTTCCAAGTAAGGTCTTTGATGTGTTATTTTAGAACCTTTCCAGAAGTCCACTGAAAGCTGTTCTGGTTCCTTGGGCTACGGTGCCCAGTTACTGTGCTTAAAAACCATTGCTGTCCATCAGTTAGAGCCTGTTTCCTTCCCCTTCTCTATCTGGAATCAGAGAGCGAAAAGAAGTTGAAATATGTTGAAATACGTGGCAGAGTTGTCGCAATCACGTCCTGTTTTGTGAGCTCTGACTCTTCCCGTCAGCCTGCACTCAGTCCCCCTGTGCTCACGACATCCGGAAAGGGTGTAGGAGCCACCCATGTCAGCGATACTGTCACTAGAGGATCTTACAACATAAGGTGTGAGGTCAGAGCTTTCCTTGCAGCTGCGGGGAGTATGGGAGTGGATGAAGAGGCTGAGAGCCACCCAGACCCCAAACCCCAAACCTACTCCGGGCTGCTGGTGAGCAAGCCAGATCCTGTCCTTCCCTGGCTCCCTAGCTCCCAGAAGCCACCAGTGCTCACTTGGGTGGCATGTATACCACTGCTCTGACTACAGCTTACCGCTGTTTTCCCTGCCACATCTCCAGCACCTCGGAGCAGACTCGGTCTTGAGGGGCTGGGGCAGGGCTGGTGCTCTGAGTGGGTGTGGACTCATGACTGACTTGCCAGCAGTTTACAGATGACTTGCTTTCCAGGGAAATCACCCCGTTGTCGCCCCTGTGGCAAAAATTAGAAAGAGAGAAAGAAAGAAAGAAAGAAAGGGAAAGAAATTGGCATTAGGGCTATCCAGAGTGCTTGTTTGGTTGGGGAATATGTGTTTCCAGTTAGCTTTTGAAATATTAGACACACCTTCTGAACACTCCCCCAACTCCCCCCTGCCAAGGAAGTGGTTGCCGCCCTGGGGGCCTGAGTCACAGGAACGTCACGCTGAGGAGGCCTGCCATGTCCTTGCTTCCAAGTCACAGACCACTGCAAGCTGCTTCTCTTGTATCTTTTCTTTCTTTTTGTTCAGAGTTAGATTGAGGAGGGGACAGATCCGTGGGTTCTGGACAGAAAGTCAGGCTCAGAAAGAAGAACGAGAAGGTCTGGAGTATCCTGACTCAGGGATCCATGCATGTCCCAGCACCCCTGGGGCCCGGCGGACGAGGGTTTGGGGGAGCACTGCTGCCCATGGGAGTCAGGCAGGTGTAGACGTCAAAGGAGGTGTGTGTAAGGTTGGCAAGCTGGGTATGCAGTGTAGACCAGTACACCTGCTTGTGCAAATAAAGTTTTATTGGAACACAATCCCACTTGCTCTCATGTGACAACAGCTGGGTTGAATCATGACAAGACCCCTGTGACCTGCAAAACTAAAAATATTTACTATCTGGCATTTTATGAAAAAAGTTTGCTGACCCCTGTTCTAGGCCAGACAGTGTGCTGTCTGGTAGAAATAATAACAGGAGTCGCACATCTTTTCAAGTGGAAAGTGAAAACCACTGAAAAGAAAACCAAAATGGAAAGATGTCTTATCTCATTTCGCATTTCCTTTCCGAAGTAGGTGCTCCACTGGAAATCACTCAGAAGCACTGGCTAATGCAATAAGGCAAGAAAAATTAAATACAAGGTGTACAGATAGGAAAGGTTATCTCTGGAAGGGACAACTAGAGGCACTTCTTTTTCCATCCGTATTTCCTATGTGAATGTATTATTTTCAAAATAAAGCCAGGGTCATGTGTTGAATGAACTGGGGTTGGGTAGCAACTGGCTGAACTCTTTCTCCGGGGTGATTTAGCGTCTTGATCTTTGTACTTTCCTGTGCTCTTTTGAGCTCTTTCTGATGAGCCTCCAAGCAGGGGCCTGGGGTGAGAGGGAAGGGATATGGGGAAGGAGGAGGGGCAGAATGGAGACAGGGAAGGGAGAGCATTTGTGGTTCACAGCAGCCCAGCTCACCCCACTACATGCTACATGCATCTCGCCGACACGGGGCACTTCTGTTACGGCAGCCGCTGGGTGCTGGTGCTCCATCAACCTTTCACCTTCCTGTTTTGTATAGTGACCACCTCGTACAACCCACCAACCCAAATGTAGCAGCAATGAAAGAAGACGTCCTCTACCATTTCAGTCTCAGCACCAGCACACACGACTTCCCCATGATGTTCGGAGATGTGAAGGTAAAAAGCAAGGCTTTGAGCTTGGGGTTTGCCTTAAGGTCAGCCTCCTCGTGGATGGCATGGGTGGACTTGGTGACAGAGGACTGGATCATCAAGTGATACCTTCACCAGGGGGTCCCTTGGCTGGCTTGCCAACTCTTGATCTCGGGGTCGTGAGTTCGAGTTCGAGCCCCAGGTTGGATGTGGAGATAATGTAAAAATAAAATCTTAAAAAAAAGAAAGTTTTTTTTTTTATTTAAATGTTTTCATTCACATGCATAAAAAAAAAGTTTTATCTTCACCAGATTTTTACAAATTGTTACTTTTAAAATATATAAACTAATGGGTGAAAGAAGACTTAGAAGTTCTGCATATTGGTCCCTAAGTAATCTTTTACAAGCTCAGTGTATAATGGAAACCACACACAATACATTTCCTAATGCTCCAGTGAGAGAAGAGGGAAAAGGGGACACAGAACATTCTGTAGAGGAGCAAGGGATCATGAGTGAGTAATTACATGTGTCTGCTTGTGATTTGCTGTGCACACTTATCCTTCTAGTCCTTTCCCCTGCCCCTTCCGCAGAGTCCTGAGTTCCTCCGGGCTGGTTTATCCTGGCCCAGGAGGTTTGAAATGTCTGATCCCTGCGGGTACAGATGGACTCGTGTTTAGATTCAAAATCAAAACGACCGGTGGCTCAGAAATTCCTTGCTGCTCCTTGGGGTCTGTCCCAGCAGCGCTGCTGTGTTCATTTCAAACCATGAGCCAACTCCCCATGTGTTCTTCTTTTATAAGAGGGATTTGATCTGCTGACTTATGCTAGTAGTACTCTGCGAATTGAAGTATTAATATACTTAGTTTCAGGCCTACAATATGGCGATTTAGCAGTTGTGTGCTCAGTGCTTGCCAGGATAATGTGATCATCTATGACCAAACAATATTATCACTGTCCTGTTGAGCACCTTCCCTACACTGCACTTTTCATCTTCTTTTGCAACTGAAAGTTTATGTCTCTTAATCCCCTTATCTCTTTCACTTTTCCACCTACCCTTTCCCCTTGGGCAACCACCGGTTTGGTGAGGGGAGGGAGAGAGAGAGAGCATGAGCAGGGAGGGGCAGAGGGCAGAGGGAGAAGCAGGCTTCCCACTGAGGCAGGACTCAATCCCAGGAGCCTGAGATCAGGACCCGAGTGGAAGGCAGATGCTTAACGACTGAGCCACCCAGGCACCCTTGCATATAACTTCTTGATTAGTGTTTTCATTTTCCTTGGGTAAATGCCCAGTAGTAGAATTACTAGATCATATGGTATTTCTATTTTTAATTTTTTCAGGATCCTCCATAGTGTTTTCTAGAACGGCTGCACTAGTGTGCATTCCCAGCAACAGAACGAGGGTTCCCCTTTCTCCCCATCCTCGCCAACACCTGCTGTTTCATCTGTTGTTGATTTTGGCCATTCTGACAGGTGTGAGGTGGCATCTCACTGTGATTTGATTTGTAGTTCCCCAATTCCAAGTCATGTGGAGTGTCTTTTCATGTGTCTGTTCCCATTGGAATGTCTTCTTTGGAGAAATGTCTTTTCAGGTCATTTTTAAAAATCAGATTATTTGGTTTATTTTGCTGTTGAGTTGTGTAGGTCTGTTGTACGTTTTGGATAGTGACTTGCACATGTCATATGCAGACATCGTCTCCCACTCAGTAGCTTTGTCATCATGTTGATGGTTTCCTTGGCTGTGATTGTGGTCTTAATTTATTTGCTTTCCATGTATTAGAATTTAACCTATAATTTTTTCCAGGCTATGGAAGCATTGTTTGTCATGTTTAGAGAGGAATCATTCTTTCATCATCAAACTCCTTGAAACTGGTTTATATACATTTCCCCCGTGGGCAAAACACAATGAAAAATAAGTTTTTGTATGTAGTGCTTTGCATAAGAAAGGTTTTCTGTGTCTAGAGCCGACCACCCATGTGAGAGCTCCCCGTTCCCCAGCCCCCACTGGGCTCCTGGCTGTTTCTATGCCGTGGCCGTCTGGCTCTTGGACGGATGGGGAGGTGTTGGTTAGAAGCCCATTTTGCAGAGGGGCTCTGGGGTCCTGATTGCACAGTGAGGAGCCCGCGTCATTTTATTCCAGACCTAGGCTCCCTCCAGGATGCCGACCAAGCTGTGCACAGGATGGACAGGGACTGGGCAGGCATGGAAGCCAGAATTACCTCCCCAGGGAGAGCAAGGGTCTCTGGTTTTTCTGGATTGTGTGGGACGGATTCCACAGGGGGTCGTGCATGGAGCCGTGATCCCATGAGCCGGTCAGTACCTCTCAAACTGGGTGAACATCGAAATCACCAGCGTCTGAGTCACTCACAGAAGCACCCACCACGGGGCTCCCCAGACACGGTAGCTCTGGGCTGGGATCAGGGAGCTTCCTTTCCAGCAACATCTAGGTGACATTGACGTTAGTCGGGGGCCCCCATTGGAGGGAGCCCTGCTTCGAAGATGTGCACCATGCCCGGACTAACGGGCTCTGTTTTCTGGCTGCAGTTTGTGTGTATTGGGGGAAGCCCTACCCGGATGGAGGCCTTCGCCAAATACATGGCCAAGGAGCTGGGCCTCGACCACCCAGGTGCAGAGTATCCCAACATCTGCAAGGGGACGGACCGCTACGCCATGTTCAAAGTGGGCCCCGTGCTGTCTGTCAGCGTGAGTACCTGACCTGGCGCGGGGCTTGGGCCTCAGGCTCGGCCGGCCCCCACGCCTGCCCTCTGCACCCATGGGCCGGGTCCCCTCAACCTCTGTGTCCTCTGTCAGAGTGGGCACGGCGAGCAGCCGTTCAGAGCACTCCGGGGTACGGAGACGGTGTTCGGTTCCAGGTGATGGGAGCAGGCTGTTGCTTCCCCACTGAGCTTTATGGGACGGCGACCTGTGTCACCACCGTGTGACCTGTGTGCAGGCTTTGGCATATCCCAAAGTCACATTTGGAAGTCCGTCTTCTCTGACTGCCAGTTTGACGGGCCGAGAGGCACCCCTACCCCGACGTAATGTGGCGTCTCTCCCCGGTTCCAGCACGGCATCGGCATCCCGTCCACCTCCATCATGCTGCACGAGCTCATCAAGCTGCTGTACCACGCCCGCTGCTCCGACGTCACCGTCATCCGCATCGGCACGTCCGGCGGCATCGGTAAGTGTGCCGAGGGCCTCCGCCTGGGGCCAGCATCCCGCACGCGAGAGGACCCGAAACCCTCCTGCGGGAGGCCCCGTGCAGGGCGGGCTTGGGGACTCGGCGCATAATCAGGAAGCAGGAAAAGAAGCTCGTTCTGTTATTTTCGCCCAGCCGCTTCTCCCAACCCTCCCCCCAGAAACAGGTCGCGGAAAGTTGCTGGGCCTGCCTTGCAGGGCCTCGTCCTCCTGGGGTGATGCGCTCGGAGCCTCCTTGTCTTCCTGCCTCGCTCCCTTCTAACCGCTTCTCTGCCTTTCTCCTGTCCTCTGCGCTTTCCTATTCCTGCAAGGATTCGAACCACCGTAGGAGAAAACCAACAGGAAAATCACAGAGAGAGATGGAACACAAAGTTAAGTGTCCTTCAGTTGCCTAAAGGGTCCCCAGGCTGGTCTCTGAGCATGTTTTGCTTTGTCTCTGAAAGCCACAGAGAGAGGTACAGAGGACGGGATGTGGGGCACGTTTGCTTTAAGTAAGCTGCGGGCTCTCTGACTTTGACATTCCCGCCCTGGGGTTGGAGCTGCCCGAGAGAGGAGCCTGCAGTAGCGTCCCTGTCACCCGTCCCCTCTGGGAGGGGCATGCACGCCCCAGCTTGAGGGCGATGCAGACAGCAGAAGGGGCGAGAACTCCCCGGGCTTATGAGGGAAGGATGGCCAGCAGCCGAGCGCTTTGCAGGGTCAGCCCCAGGGTGGGAGCAGAACACTGACCAGAACAGGGATCAGAACAGCACAGGAGAGAGTCCAGATAAATACTCAGGGAGCACAACATGCTTTGTAACGTTTCATGGAAACAGCCGACGTGGGGGCTCCAGAATGATCCCCCGGCTTCCTCCTCCCTCCTTCCTCCGTGTTGAAGAAGCCCAACTTCCCATTCAGGTAAGTATCCAGAAAGCCTCATGGTCACATCCCACACAACGGTATCACAGGATCAAAGACTAGGAGTAGAGCGAGGTCCCTACAAACGCGAAAATGCCCCGGGAAGGTATGCCCGGCAAACTTGGGAAGCAGAACCCTAGCATGGCCGGGATCAGAATGAGAGGGCATGGGCTGGGAGTCAGAAGGTGCTGGAGCTGGGTTTGGGGTGCACAGGGGTTCCTTTTTTAAAAAAATATTTTATTTATTTACTTGGCAGAGAGAAAGAACAGGAGCAGGAGGGTGAGGGACAGAGAGATGGGGAGAAGCAGACTTCCCGCTGAGCAGGGAGCCTGACACGGGATTCAATCCCAGGACCCTGGGATCAGGACCTGAACCCAAGGCAGACACTTAACCACGGAGCCACACATGCACCCCTGGACAGGGGTTTCCTTGGACTATTCTACCTCTGTAGTTATTTGAAATCTTAAATAATGAAAAAGCACTAAGCAGGGACCAGGTGAGGGCACTGTGGTCAGCTGAGTGGTGGCGTGCCAGTTACAATCAGCAAGGACTGGAGGACTAGGAATATGTAACGGGGACGGGGGCCCCCAGCAGTCTCATTCTTGCCCTTTTTTCTTCTGTATTCTCCGCGGCCCTCATGTGTGACTTCCATCATCAGAAAACAAGAATTTGATGTAGAAAGTACATCCCAAGCGGTCTCCTTTTACAACCTGACCGGGTGTCCCGCGTTGTGGGGTGTAGACGGGTCATTTTCCTTTCTGCGCGCACTCTGCCGTGCCCTCCCCATCTGCCCTGTGTGCCCACCACACCTGCTTCTCTCTTCAGGTCTGAAGCCTGGCTCCGTGGTCATCACCCAGCAGGCGGTGGATGCCTCCTTCAAGCCGGTGTTCGAGCAGATGGTGCTGGGGAAGCCGGTGGTTCGGAGGACGCGTCTGGACGAGAAGGTGGCGCAAGAGCTCATGCAGTGCGCTTTGGAACTGCTCACGTTCCCCACTGTCCTGGGGAACACCATGTGCACCTCAGATTTCTATGAAGGTGACGGAGGGGGGTCTCCGTCCTGCTCGGGGGTCCCATCTCTTCCGCGTTTCCGCGGTGCCTGGAGGGCGCTGCTTAGGAGTGTGCAGGGCCGGGAGGGGTCCGGAGTGGGTAGCACCATCCTGGCATGCAGGTGCATACTACGTGCCAGTGGTGAGCACAGCAGGGTCAGCGTTGGCGCATCTCCACGTGTCTTCAGGGCAAGGCCGTCTGGACGGCGCTCTCTGCTCCTACACGGAGAAGGACAAGCAGAAGTACTTGAAGGAGGCCCAGGCCGCGGGCATCTGCAACATCGAGATGGAGTCCTCGGTCGTGGCCGCCGTGTGTGGCGCGTGTAATATCCCAGGTAGGCCGGCGTGCGGTCGTCGGGGTCCCTCCTGCACGGCGCAGCCCCCACACCCGCGTCCAGCTCCTCCTCCCGCCCCCCTCACCCAACACCCCCCGCCCGCCGGCAGCACCGGCTTTCCAGCCACCCTGCCCCAACGCAAGGTTCCTTGAGGCAAGAGAAAGACCCACCTGGGCTCCGGTCAGGAGGCTGCGGACGCGGCCGTGAACCTGCTCTCAGAGCGCCTGAGGTTTCTGACTTGGGGTTAGTCCGCCCCCACGTGCCCAGGCTCCCCCGCAGCGTCCAGCGCAGCCTTCCGGAATTCCCAGACGCCGGGCTTTCGATGGCCTTGCTCGCGAGCTGCTTTAGGAGGTGGCGGCTGGGAGGGATCGAGGGGGACAGCAGGGCACCCCTGCGGGACGGCCGAGCGGACACCTCGTCTGCCCTGGGGAATGAGGTGAGGAAGCCGGTGCTCGGCCGTGACGTGGGGTTTGCTTCTGCAGTGGCCGTGGTGTGTGTCACTCTGCTCGACCGCCTGGAGGGCGACCAGATCAGCAGCCCCCACGAGGTGCTGGTCGAGTACCAGGAGCGGCCACAGCGCCTGGTGAGCCACTTCATCAAGAAGCGCCTGGCCGCTGCCCAGAGCCCCTGAGGCGTGGAAGGTGCAGGTTGTCGTGGCCGTAGACAGTCACCGTCAGGCACCGGGCTGGCTCAGTCCTGAGAGCCGGGGACATGCGAGAGCTGCGGGTCCCGAGTTTGAGCCCCGCATTGGGCATAGATGTTACTTAAATAAATAAACTTGAAAAGAAATCACCGTTGAAATCTCCTTTTGTGGGGCACCTGAGTGGCTCAGTGGGTTAAAGCTTCTGCCTTCGGCTCAGATCATGATCCCAGGATCCTGGGATCGAGCCCCGCGTCGGGCTCTCTGCTCAGCGGGGAGCCTGCTTCCCTCCCTCTCTCTCTGCCTGCCTCTGCCTACTTGTGATCTCTGTCAAATAAATAAATAAAATCTTTAAAAAAAAAAGAAATCTCCTTTTGCATATCTTCGTGCACACTTGACACAAGGATGTGGGAACTGGGTTGCATTTCAGAGGCGAAGAATCTTGCATTAGCAGCACAGATTTTTCTAAAAGCTTCCTTGGGCTGTTTTTGACCACATCAGCTCCAGGCGGGTTTTGTTTAAGGACGTTCCTCTGAACATTTAAAATAGTTCTGGAGAAGATTTTCAGAGTTTTGAAACCTCGTGGTTGTCAGATGCCCTTATGCATATGACTTTCTGGAATATTCTGTGCCTGCGTCATCACACGGTGACGATGCCCTGTCTGTTTCCACACTGCTGGCGAGACGGGTCTGGGTTCAAGTCCCTGAGGATGGGAAGGACACGTCCTGCTCTAAGACCCCTTGCTCTGCATGTCCTCGCCAGTGCGTTGGGCTCAGACTTTCCTGCAAGGTCGGCGACAGCCTCCGCATGCCTTAGCCTCCTTCTGGAGTTGGTCACAGAGTGGTCCTGACTGGAAGGCTGAGGGTACCGGGTGGGAGAACCCAGGGTGTCCCCTCCTGTCCCAGGTGAGTGGCAGCACCACTTCTGGAGTATCCCAGCCCCACCCCCATCCCAGGGATGCTTGGGTCTTGGGACATCCCTGGCTTCTGTTTGTCCTAGGTGACTTCTCCACACTTTTGAATCAATGTGGCTAATCTTTTTTTTTTTTTTTTTTTAAGAGAGATTTATTTATTTGAGAGAGAGGCAGAGGGAGAGGGAAAAGCAGGCTCCCCACTGAGCAGGGAGCCTGACACCACACGGGACTCGATCCCAGGACCCCGAGATCATGACCTGAGCCAAAGGCAGAGGCTTAACCCACTGAGCCACCCAGGAGCCCCTCAATGTTGCGAATTTCTGGTTTTCGGTTCTGTTGTAAATACTCAAGGTTCAGAGTGCACGGACTCCCATGGGCAGCACAGGTCCTTGCCGTCCACAGCTGGTGTGGCCTTGTCCAGGTGCCACGGGACGTCGGTTCAACAAATCTGCCGGACCCTCCACGGAAGCTACTGCCATTCCAGCCCACGGATGCCCCGAGCACTCCGCCTTGGAGGAGCGGACATTTCATTGGTAAACTGAGGACAACCAGAAACCCAAGCTTTGGAGGCGCGGAAGACATTTCCCAAACTCAGCTCCCTGAACCGGCATCTCTCCGTGCCAGGATTACACAGCACCCGCCCCCCAGGAAAACTCCCTCTCATCAGGTTCCTGCCAAATACCCTTCGACATGTAACAAGGACAAGAAGTTGCAAACCCCAGGGGCCCTGGGGGGTCTGGTCAGTGAAGCCAGAAATCTCAGGCTTTTGCCCAGGAAGCCCCTGCCCACACCCCCCTCCCCGACCCTGCCCAGTCTCTCAGCGGCACCCTCTTGGTACGCCGGGCGGTGACGAAGAGAATTTTCAGGAGAACAGAAAATCACGACTCTCCCACAAGCATAAAAATAAGCCTGTGGTACAGACGGCATTTCACTCGTGTGAGGGAATGGGGCAGATACTCTCAAGGGTTCAGAGAACGTGGGCGTGCAGCTGGCTCTGTTGGTGGAGCTCTCGACTCTGGATCTCGGGGTCATGAGTTAGAGCCCCACGTCGGGTGTAGAGATCACTTAAAATAAATAAATTTAAAAAAATAAATAGAGGGTTCAGAGAATGGGAAAAGCACTCCCCACTCCAGGAGAGCCCAGGGAGTGTTGAAACAAATTGCAAGGTGGGGAGTGGCGGTCCTGCAGGAGCCCCGGGGAGAATTCGCTCAGATCTCTCCCAGAGGGGAGGCTGTGGATCCCGGCCGGGTCGCAGAGCAGATGGTCGGGAAGGGTGTCTGCAGACAACACACAGTTTTCTATGTAAACACAATTCATTATTTTTTTTTCTGAAGAAGGAAATCTGTTTACTGCTCATCAAGTAAGAAACGTGGCAGAGAGAGAAGGTGGCTCTGGGCTGGGACAAGGGCTCGGGTTTTTGCTCTTCTCGCCTCTTCCTTGTGGTGGGATCTCGGCTGCCGGGTCCCTCTGTCTGACCCCCGTCACCGTGGGTGGGACATGGGGGTTCAGAGGGCCGGTGCACGTCCGTGCTCTGGACTGGCTTTTTTTCTTTTCCTCTCTTTTTTATTGCACTGAAATACACCTCAGGTGGTAGCTGCCATTGCAGTCATCCGTACGCGTATTTCAGTGCCTTCATTTCGAAACGTTGAGCATCATCCTTGCCCAGAAATCTTCCGTTGTCCCCGGCATAGCTCTGAACCCCACACAGGAATTCCTTCCCCCCGCGCCCAGCCCCTGTGCCTGCGAACCTCTCTCTGTTTCTATGAATTTGCCTGTTCTAGGTCCTTCATGGAGGTGGAATCATACAGTGTTTGACTTTTTTTTTTTTTTGCTTGTTTGGATTATTTCCCTGTTTTCAAGGTCCATGCATGGAACAGCATAGATCAAAATCTCATTCCTTCTAAAGATGAAATCATGTTCCATCGTGTGTCTAAGCATCTGTTTATCCATTTATCTGTTGATGGACACGTGGGTTATACCCACCTTCTGTCTACTGTGGATAGAGATGCTGTGAACGTGGCACTGTCCCAGTCCTTGCTTTGAATTCTTTTGGGTGTGTGTCAGGAGTGGAGTTGCTGGGTCAGATGGAATTTCTATGTCGACCTCTTTGAAAAACCATTTGGGGGGCGCCTGGGTGGTTCAGTGGGTTAAACCTCTGCCTTCGGCTCAGGTCATGATCTCAGGGTCCTGGGATGCGGGTTCTCTGCTCAGCGGGGAGCCTGCTTCCCCCTCTCCCTCTGCCTGCCTCTCTGCCAGCTTGTGATCTCTCTCTCTGTGTCAAATGAACAAAACAAAACAAACAAACAAAAAAAATATTTGGGCCTAATTTTATCTCCATGTGGGAAGCTGAGGGACAATTGTCATTAGGTTGACCCTCCTTTGCAGCTCACCTGCTCATACCTCGTCCCTTCTGGAAACCCAGTTTTTAAAAAATATTTTCTTTAATTTTTATTTGAAGTAGGTTCTGTACCAAGGTGGAGCTTGAGCCCACGACCTGGAGATTAAGAGTCATATCCTCTACTGACGAGCCCACCAGGCATCCTCTGTATTAGTAAAGCCCTAACATGGGAGGCCATGGAGGGCTCAGTCATTAAGTGACTGCCTTGAGCTCGGGTCATGATCCCCGGGTCCTGGGATCGAGCCCCGCATCAGGCTCTCTGCTCATCGGGGAGTCTGCTTCTCCCTCTGACCCTTCCCCTGTTTGTGCTCCCTCTCTCAATGTGTCTCTCTCTGTCAAATAAGTAAATAAAATCTTAAAAAAAAAAAAAAAGCCCTAACATGGTCCCTAAGAGAGGGAGTTCAAAAGATCTGACCCTGGCCTGTGACAGTCCGAGGCTGGGCTCCTTGTGCTCGCAGGGCAGTCCGTAAACGCCCCTCACCCCGCAAACAGGCTGTACTCATCATCTCCCAAAGGTTATGGGCTTGAGCAAGGAAGGGGTGATATTTACGGGCCGGGCCGTGGTGTGGACATTCTGCCACGAAACAGCCTTGCTCCGAGGTCTTGAGCTGCCCCCCTGTGGAGCGTTTAGTAAGTGCTGCAAGGTTGTCCCTACGTGGTGCCTGTTGGACCTGATGTGATGTCCAGAGAGACACCATCTGTCTTGTTCCCAGAGAGACCTGAATGGGCGACGGCCTGTCTGCGAAGGTGGCATGGGGGGACCATCCCAAAATGTGCCCCTTTGGCCTAAGGATGGAGAAAGGACGGAGACAGGGAAGCTCTGAAAACAGAGTAGAACTTGGCCTTTTGTGAGGGAAAGCCCCGTGTGTATGGGTGTCTCCCTCCTGGTCTGGGGAAGAGAATCTGGAGCCAGAGAGCATTTGCAGGAACGGAGAGGGGCCGGCCTGGCAGTCTGGTTTCGCATCAGGCAGATCCTAGGTTTCATGGAGGAGGAGGAAACTAGGGAGCCCTGGGACTGCTGCCCTGCCCTCGGTCTGCTGCCCTGGGACCCTCCATCTGCTGCCCTGGGTCCCTCTGTCTGCTGCTCTGGACCCTCCCCACGCTGTAGTGGGGCCAGGGACCAGCGAAGCCCCACAGCTTTGATGGGAGAGGCCATGTGGGTTTCCCATGCAGGGCTCCCTGCACAGCGGGAAGCTGATTCTCCCTCTCCTTCTGCAGGCTGCTCCCCTTGCTTGTGTTCTCTCTGTCTCTGTCTCTGACAAATAAATATAATATTTTAAAAAAGTCTGTGTTTATCATGCATTATACTGATGTGGGAAACAAAGGCGGAAGAGAAATTATTTTATTTCCCAACTACCTACAGCCCACTGACAAGTCCTTGAAATACGACATTCCTCTGGGGACTCAGCTGCCTTGATGCTAATACTAAGCTAAGGGCAAAAACCAATCCTGGCCTGACTCCCAGGACCCTGTAAGTCTAATTTAATATATCAAAATTCCTTTGGAAACTTATATTATTTCCAAACGCCCCCAGATACGTATTAGCAATCATCCCCAAGCATGTGGCCCACTGATATACATCTGAAGGGTCTCATGGCTTGGGTTTTATTACACGGTAGTAAATGACCTTTTCCCAACAATTAGCTTCCTCTAGGTCCTGGAAACCTTGTTCCAAAATTCCTCAGAGACTCAAGCTCTCTCTAACCCCCTCCCACCTTGAAAGTATATTCTGCCCAGGGGTCCTGTCCCCGTACTTGAATAAAACCACCTTTCTGCACCAAAGACATCACAAGCATTCTTTCTCAGCCGTCAGCTTCAAACCCTAACATCTTCCCTACATCAACAAGAACGTGTCATATACAACTTAGAAATAGTAACAAAATGCACAACGATCTCTGCTATAAATTTCTGGTTCTCACAGAGCGCTGTCCTGTGGTCTTAGCCACTGCGGGGTTTCGGATGTGGCCCTGGCTTGACAGACGGAGCGGGGTCCCATCTGCGAAGTCCTTAACGCATTTACTGTTGTTGACTCTAACGGGTACCCTGCTGGCGAACGGTTGCGAATCCTGACTTCCACTGATTAAGCCGAAACCTCCGTCATCTCTGGCGCTTGTGGTTGGGGCTCCCCTGATTCATCCCTGCGCGAGGGGCATTTTCTCAAGTTTTTCTGTAATTGGTGCGTTAGTTCAGCTTTTCAGAACATGGTGAACGGCGGGCTGGTAAAATTCTCGACAATGTCACCATCAGCTTCCTAGACCCGGTACAGCCTGCCGGGCGCATCCTTACAGGAGGGCCGGCGGGTTGCTGGAACAGGAGAGTGGCCCAGAGGAGGGAACGAGGGCTCAGGCAGGTGGGAGGCGAGGGTGGGGGCAGTGGGAGAGCAGGGGAGGGCAGAGACCCGACTCACCGGTATGATCTGTTGAGATTTGCAGGTGAGGACTAGACGGGGCACAGCTTGCCCAAACACGGAGCACTCTGTGGGTACCAGACAGGTGAGGAGTCAGGAGGACCCCTAGCTCTCCAGAAGCACCATGAAAAAAGCCAGGAGACTGGGAGGCCGCTGCACCGGGCCCCAGTCTTCTATCTAACCCCCCCAAGTTAGGTACTGCTATGAAACATCATGCGGATCATGGAAAGGAGGTCCAAAGGTGGGTGTTGTGACCTGTCCATGTCACTGAGGGTACAGACGACACAAGGACTATCAAGGGAAGGGGCTGGGTTGACTCGGTTATTCTGAGGTAGGTGTCCCAGACGTGGCGAAGCCCCAGGCTCACCGGGGGACTGTTTCTGGTAGAGCTGCAAAACGTTTCTGTCCGGGGGAGAGCTGACACGAACGTGGGCCCGCTAGGACACTAGCCGGGAACCCTGACCTCCTAAAAGCTCTTTGGAACCGATGCGACCCTTTGCCCTTTTCCTCCTGAATTATTGGATTCAGGTCCTTGACATGTTTCTACTCTACGTATGCAAGAGAGTCAGGACGTTACCTTCTTGATGGGAAAGTATCCTGGAATGACATGCTTTGGAGTAGAGCCATGTTTGTGTTTTGGAAAGTTCACATGGTGGGTACACAGCAGACATGGCGAGGTCTGGGGCAGCAAACCCTATGACGTTCCCAAGACAGGGACAAATCAAGACCACGCAGCCTCGTGTAACTCGGGTCAGCGCTGCTGGCAGGTTGTCATAGGTTTTTTTGTTAGAAACTTGTTTTTCAGGGCGCCTGGGTGGCTCAGTCGTTGAAGCATCTGTCTTCGGCTCAAGTTGTGATCTCAGGGTCCTGGGATCGAGCCCTGCATCGGGACTCCCTGCTCGGTGGGGAGCCTGCTTCTCCCTGTGCCTGCTGCTCCCCCTGTTTGCGTTTTCTCTCCCATAAATAAATAAATAAAAAATAAATAAATAAACACTTAAAAAAACCAACAACAACTTGTTTTTCCTTGACATGTGACTTTCCGAATTTTACATAGTAACCGCGCTTCCGTATCTATTCTGGGATTCTAAGAGTGCCTGGCGCAGAGGCAGTCCCTGATCTCTAGTAACTCTGCCACCAGCAGGGGTGGGGGGTGGGGAGGACCAGGGGGTGTCCTACGATTCGCCTCGATTCCAACATGAACTACCTGGAGTCACGTCAGAGCCCACGGGTTCAAGGACAAGGTCTTGATTTGACAACATGGTCCTTACTTAGGATGCCAGCGGCAAGGCGGGGGTGGGGGGGTCCTGGGATGCCCACACTTCACATCTGGGGCTTCCTACAACCCCGCTCAGGTTTGCTGATTTGTTAGAATGACTCGCACAATGACTCGGGGAAAGACTACACCTCTGGGTACCGTCTTGTTATAAAGGATACAAGTGAACAGCCAGAAAGGCAGGTGCACGGGCCGGGCCGGACGGGTCCCAGGTGAAGGAGATTCTGCACATGGGGCCAGCGTGAGCCTCCCTCCACGCGTGTTCACTGCACAGATGATCTACTCCCTCGAGCCTGGCTGTTCCGAGTTTTTTTTAATCCAGTTTTCATCAGCTAGATGTGGCGGAATAGACCACTGGCTATACGATCGAGTGTCTGTGGCTCCCGGCCCTTCCCGGAGGTCAGGGTCGGGGAGCTGAGTGTCCAGACCTCTAACCATGTGGTCGGTTCCCCTAAACATCAGGAATTTACTTCTGGAAGTTCTGGAGGCTGGATGTTCTTGATCAGGACACCTGCGGACCCTCTTCCTGTTAGAGCCCGCTGCCTTCCCCTGTGTCCTGTCGAGGGGTTGGGGGCCCTGGTCTGCCCATGGTACAACGGCACTAACCCCATCACGGGCCCCACCCTCATGACCTCATCTACCCCCAGTTGCCTCCCGGGGCCCCACCTCCTAAACAATTCTATGGTGGGTGGGTTTCAACGTACAGATTTGGGAGGGACACAGACGTTCAGTCCCCAAAGGGGGTGAACAGCAGGAACCAGTGCTGTCACTCAGCACTTTTGGGGGCTCTGTGCAGAGCGGGCCTGGGATACAGACCAGATAAGTGGGCTAGAGTACCACATTGGTTTATAATATTGCTATGGCGGGAATCTCCTTAAGGCAGTGGCCTGTTGAATTTTTGGCCATATATTTCTGAGAATAATTTTGAAAATCTGCGTACCCCTGGTGAAATTTTAAACTTATGTCAACTTTTATCATAAGTTTAACAGAGGCAAAGGATGTAGTTTCAGGGATTTTTTTTTTTTTGGTAACTTTGCCTAATTTCCTCTTTTTACTATTATTTTTTACTATTTCTTTTTAAAAAATTTTTATTGTGTTATCTTAGTCACCATATAATACATCATTAGTTTTTGATGTAGCATTCCTTTTTTTTTTTTTTTTTTTAAGTAATCGCTACACCCAATGTGGGGCTTGAACTCATGACTCCAAGATCAAGAGTTCCATCCTCCACCGACTGAGTTGGCCAGGAGCCCCTACTATAACGGTGCTTCATTTTTAAATTTTTAAAAAAACATTTATTTATTTATTTTAGAGAAAGAGAGAGTGAGTGTGTGAGCCGGGGGAGGGACAGAGGGGGAGGGAGAGAATCTCAAGCAGACTCTTAGCGGAGCAGGGAGCCTCATGCAGGGCTCGATCCCGCAACCCCGAGATCAGGACCTGAGCCGAAACCAAGAGCCAGACGCCCAACCAACCGAGCCACCCAGGAGCCCCTATTGTACCTTTGCTTTGAAGACTCAGAGCTGAAGACACAGTCCAATCAGTTTCAGGCACGTGTCACGTACTTTGAATGACAAAACTCAGCCTTATTGCCCGTCAGTCACCATAGACTTCCTGTCGGAAAAAAAGAAGACTCTTTCCAAATCTACCCACGCTTCTACACGGATAGAAATCTATTGGGAATTCGATTCCCATAACCGGTTGATGTCACTGGCACGGACCTCCATTCTGAAGACCTCCGTGGGGCGGCGTGGGCAGACGGCCAGACAGGCAAGTGCTCAGGGCACCGAGGCTCACCAGCCTTCGTCACCCAAGAGAACGACATGGTCAGCTTCCCATTTCCCACTCAGACCCTCTTGACTTGGACGTCTCCGGATTCTCCCCAGGACCTGTCATGCCTTCTCACGGCGCCACCAGGTTTGGGTCTGCAAGCTTTTACACCAAAGGGCCAGCCACCGTGTAACCCCGGGACTGCTGGGCTGTGTGCTTTCCCCTCCAGCTGAGTGACAAAAGCGTCATCGTCTTCCTGAACCCCAGAGGCACATGCCCCTGGGGGTGGATGATCACGGCTCTGAGGGCGCGGGCCCCACATTATGTCGTCAGACCTGCTGCCCTCTCTCTTGTTCTTAGTGGATGGCTGTGGCTCCCATGGCCCCAGGGGTGGCAGGGAAGGTGTGTGGCACTGCCACAGACTTGTAGCTCCCAGTCCTCCCTGCAGAGAGGCTACCCTTATCCGCAGGGAAAGGAGCCTAGGTTCACGCTGTAGGCCCACCATCCTAGCACAGTTCAGGGGCCGAGTGTGACCCACCACCTGAGAGGGGCCCAGGAACGCTTCCTGGTGCAGGTGGGAGAGCTCATGCGTGCCTCTGAGAGCAAGAAGACACCTGCCTTCCCTGTTCTGCTGCTTTGCTACCTAATGACCGTGTTGTCCCTCTTTCTTTCCTTCCATCTGTCCTTCCCAGCTCCCTCCCTTCCTTCCCTCCCTCTGCCCTTCCTGCTCTCCTTCCCTCCCCTTTCCTTCTCTCCCCTTTCTCTCCCTCCCTCCTCCCTTTTCTTCCCTCCATCCTTCCCACCTTCCCTCCCTCCCCTTTCGTTTCTTCTCTCCACCCTCCCTCTCCCCTCCTTCCCTCTCCCCTCCTTCCCTCCCCCTTTCATCCTCCCCCCTTCTTTTCCTCCCTCCTCCCTTCCTACCTCCCTTCATTTTCCTTTTGGACCATAAAGTACCTCTGTGACGTACATTTAAAAGTTACGAATGAATAAGTTGTGCGTGTAAAATGCCTCTGAAATGAGTCGCCTGTCTGAAGAGTGTTAAAAATCCTTTAGCACGCCATCTAGCACGCGTTTGCAGAACTGGAAGGGCTCCTCTCATTGTGTACTAGAAAGCAAAGCTGGAAGAATTCACGTTGCGTCTGACTTGAGCAGACAGGTTACAACGTACTGCACAGCCAGAGCACGCAACGGGATATTTACGCAGTCTGCTTGCTGAGCTGTGGAGACAACTGTCCCTGACCAAGTCGCCTTCAGGGACGCAGTGTGAGGGCGGAAATGTGCCCCTAAATGTGCCCCTAGTTTCTCCTTTGACAACCGAGGAAATCAAGGGAAGTCTTGCTTTAAGAGATGGTGAAGCTAATCTGTGCCTTCGGAGATGGGCTCCAGCCTTCCGTGTCGTAAGATCGGAAAGCCAGGGGCACCTGGGGTGGGGTCGGGGGGCTCAGTCGGTTGAGCTTCCGACTCTTGGTTTTGGCTCAAGTCATGATCTCAGGGTCCTGGGGTCGAGTCCCACATCGGGCTTCACGCTGGGCACGCCGCCTGCTTGAAGACTCTCTCTCCCTCTCTCTCTGCCCCTCCCCCTCTCTGTCTAAAAAACAAATAAAATCTTAAAAAAAATAATAAAACCTCTAAAAAAAATCTGAAAACTACCCTGGAGACTCAGGTTAGGAGTTAATCTGCTGTTCCCCAGGACAGCTCATGGGGTCGACTCCACCGACACTCTGTGACTGCTGAGCCAGTCCCTGCCTGTCCCTCAGTCTGCTTTCATTCTTGGCCATGGGAGTGACCTGGGGTGTGGGGGTCCTGAGTCCCAGGGGCTCACCCGGAGTGACTGGGGTGAGCTAAGCAACGTTCAGGTCACGTTACTGTCTTCCCCTCTCTGGAGAGCGGGCTCAGTACCCAGAGCTGGGGTTCCCCTGACCACACGTGGCCCCCCTCTCTGAGCGGCGGGATGCACTGGGATGACAGGGGCACCTGGGCAGTCTGGAGCTGGCTGAAGGGGAGGCTTCCCCCGGCTTCCGTGGAGGGGGCACCTCCCTCCTGTGGGGTTCTAGTTGGCTGCCTGTTCCTCTATCAGGGACGACCACATCGCACTGTCATTGTTTAGGTCCCTCCTCAAGGGGGCCCAACACCCCTTCATAATCAGTGTTCAGCAGAGCTTGTGGGCTTTCCCAAGTAGCAGCACGTAATCCCCAGGGTTCAGCTGTAGGACGCAAAGTGAATTCAGTTACTGCTACTCCCTAAATGACCCACCCGGATAGCATGCTCAGTGACCACCGTCTGTCTAAGACCTGTTTGTTGTTCTGGGAGGGCGTTGTCCTGGGGGAAGGGCTGAGTCACCTCGAGTCCAGTCCCCAGAGGACTTGGATAAGTTCCCTTCCAGCAGCACCAGCTGACTGACAGGTGAGCTCAGAGCGGATTAGCAAACAGCAAACAGCGGCTCTCCATGGGAGGTCCTCAACTACCAACAGAAGCCACACTTAAAAATGTGTTAAAAATGCAAATCCTCAGGCTTCGGACTTCCTGAATTAAAAAAAATCTATGGGTGAGACCCACTGTCTACATCTAACAGCCCCATGGCCACTGGGATACTCACTCAAGGGTCAGAACAACGTGTCTCTGACGTCCCTAACCAAGAAAGATCCAGCTGGTTCCCTGCTCAGGAAGAGACCCTTGTCCCTCCCTGCAGATGCCACAGAACAGTCCTCTCTAAATGTCTCCTCTGTGAGCCTGGGGTCACAGGAGACCCCTTCCCGGTCCTGTCCCAGTCCCTGGGCTGCACAGACAGCCCTTTGCTTTTGAAGGCAGAGGACAGATTCCTCTCTCCCAGTCCCAGGGGACAGGATTGGGGCCACCCAAGCAATCAGACCACAGCACTGCCAGCTGGTGGCTGTTCTGGTTTCTTTTGTTTGGCATACAGTGCCATGAAATTTAAAAGATAGATGCTTCCATGACCATTTTTTTAAACCATTTTCTCTTTCTTTCTTTCTTTCTCTCATTTTTACGATTTTATTTATTCATTTGAGACACATACAGAGAGTATGAGCAGAAGGGAAAGGCAGAGGGAGAAGGAGAAGCAGATGCCCGGCTGAGCAGGGAGCCCGATGCGGGGCTTGATCCCAGGACCCTGAGATCGTGATCTGAGCCGAAGCAAACGCTTCACTGGCTGAGCCCCTTAGGTGCCCCTGCTTCGTTTCAGCAGACTGCCGGCTTCGCCAGCTTCACTCTGTAGGTCCCGACCCGTCTTCTGTGGGCTCTGCATCCAATGTTAATTCGACTTCCACAGATTTTGCTGGGCTATTCTGGTCTGCCTCATACCTGTGCCCCCCCCGGGACCAATCGGGGTCCTGGGTAGTGTCTGCTTCTTGGGTCCTGGGTCGTGTCTGCTTCGTGGGTTAGCTCTTTTTTTTTTTTTTTTAAGATTTTATTTATTTATTTGACAGACAAAGATCACAAGCAGGCAGAGAGAGAGAGAGAGAGAGAGAAGGAGGCAGGCTTCCCACTGAGCAGAGAGCCCGATATGGGGCTCGATCCCAGGACCCTGGGATCATGACCTGAGCCGAAGGCAGAGGCTTTAACCCACTGAGCCACCCAGGCGCCCCCGTGGGTTAGTTCTTAAAGCCTCTGCTATGAGGTTTCTGTTCATTCCCTGAATGCACAGCCCAGCGGCACCCCCGGATTTCTCAGAGCCAAAGGATCTCCTTCTCTGGCTCCATCTGCTCCAGAGCAGTTCCCAGCTCACCGTTCCCGGTGTCCCCGCACCCCCACCCCCCTCCCAGCCCCACCAGGAAGCTGGGCTGCAGTGTGTCCCGAGCAAGTGCACACTTTCTGCAGCAGACAACTGAGCCCTGGGGGTGTTGCCACCCCCACTAACCTTCGGGGACCCAAAGTGCGGTGCGGAGAGGGAGCCGAACATCTCTTTGCATGTTCTCTGGCTAGAGGCCCCCTTTTTGGAGTTCTGCCTCTGTGTTTGCCCACACTTCCAGGATTTGGGCTTCCCTAAACTCTTAGTCAGGCAACGTGGAAGGAAGCACCCCGCCCCCCCCCAGCAAAAAAGAAACTCACCACCATACGGTAGTTGTTGGCGTGTGGGGTCTCTGCCCATCCATCTGTTTTTATTTACTTTTCAGAGTTCTCCATGAGCTGGTGTTTATAGTCTGTCTGGAGGTTTTAGTTGCAATCAGTGGAAGAGAGGATGAACGTGCTTAATCCATCCTAATTAGAACCAGAACCCTAAGTCCTGCCTGGAGGCGGAAGGCTTCCAGAGAACCGGTGAGGGTGGCAGAGACCACAGCGGGGCCCTGGGGCAGCGAACCCACCGAGTAACCCAGCGAGGCCCACCCTGCTGAGAGCAGAGGCGGGGTCCCTGCGCTCCTGGAAGGAGCGTGGCAGCGAGGGACGGAGGGGCCGCGGCCAAAACGCAAGGACACAGCCCCCAGGGGGCAACAGGGGTCGTGGGGTGGGCACCAGAGGCCCCGTGGGGATGCAGGCACCGAGGCAGAGTGTGACAGAGTCACAGGGGTGCCTGAGGCCTCCGGGCAGTCCTCATCGGGAATGCGGTGGGGGGAGCGGGGGTGGTCCTCACCGGAATGCTAGGAAGGCTCCTTGTCGGGAATGCGGTGGGGCAAGAGCGCGCTGCGGGGCCGGGTCTGGGAGGTACCGAGGCCCGAGGCGGGGCCGGGATCGCCCAGGGAGCAGGTGCACCCGCGCAGGTGGAGCACAGGGAGCCGGCGCGGGGCACCCGGACGTCCACGACCGGCGAGACGAGCGGGAGGGCCTGGGGAGGACGGCCGGGGCGGCGCGAGGAGAGGAGAGGGAGCGCGGGGCCGCTAGGCAGGGCCTGGCTCCGTGTGGCCTTAGATCCGGAAGAGCGCGGGCTTGCGGGGGACTGTGGTTGGAGTGTGAGGACCCGGGCCGACCGCGGGGGCTCTGGCACCGAGGCGGGCGGAGCTGAGAGGCTGTGGGAAACCTTTGCAAGGGTCTGGACCCCCGCAAACAAGGTGCTGCGCCGTGGCTGAGGCCTTCGTGGTGGCTGCAGCGACGCTCGCTCGGCCAGTGCGCGCGTGCGCGCGCTCATGTACGTGTGCGCGCTCCCGGGCACGACCCCTTCGCGGGCGGCGGGACCGGGAGGCGCGGGGGGCACCCGGGAGTCGGAACAGAGCCTGAGCGGCTGCGCGCGAGCGGCCCTCTGGCTACCCCACCCTCCCGGGCCAGCGCGGAGCCTCAGCGCGCGCACTGGGAAATGACACCCGTCGCCAGCCCCTTACCGCCCTCACCCGGACACCTCGAGGACCGCGATCCTGAGTCCGCGGCTACCCTGGGGTTTGGATTTTGCTCCCGAGTTAGAATTAGACTCTCTGGCCTCGGTGTAAACGGAACTTAGCTTTCCCGGTTTCACCCGGAGAAATGCAGCTGCAGGCAACGGGCAGGTGCCAGGGGCTGATTGAGATGGTGTCCCCCGCGAGGGCACCGAGGAGAGCTCTACTCACTGCCCTGAGAGTCCGCGGCAGGTCTGTGCAACTTTCTTCTCAATATTGTTAGTCGATTTCGGAGTTCTGGTTAATTTTCTTAGCTCAGTGGGCACCAGATTACACTAGAAGGTGAAAACCATGTTTTCCTATGAACTTCTTCTTTTGAACCAGCATCCTTCAGAGACAAGTCGGAATGATGGTTTTCTATCACAACAAGAAGAGAAACTACTTCAGATTCATGAGAAATAATTGAAATTAGCAAGATAGCAGTTTAGGACCAGAGAAAAGTAAATTACCTGCAAGTTGTTTCATTTTCTTTCTTTCTTTTTTTTTTTTAAGAAACAATTGGGTGACTGAAGTTCTTTAAACGATGTAACTTTTAATCTCTGATTGTCTGTAATTTTAATAAAACTTTTTAATGGAGACAAAGAGGCGATTTTGCCTGAAAATCTGGAATAATTTACATTCTAACTCAACCTGCATTACCATTACCTTTCAAAGGGACAGCGGAGTGTGTGTCTGATAATCTCCACATTCAAGTTCGGGCATGTTTATTTGAGGCTGTGGTTGGCACTTTGGGGGTGGACCGCCGGCCCCCGCCAGAGGAAACCACGCTGGAAAGGGTTCATTCAAGCAGCGGTGGCCTGGGCAAGAGGTGGGGCTGGTTTTCAGCCCTCGGAGTGCCTTGTTCTTCTTGCCGTGCTGTTTTGGATTCAGCCCCCTTCCCTGCTGTATGCCTGCTGCGTTCCCAATCCAGCTCTCCAGGAAAGCAAACCTCAGTGCACAGGAGCATGGGGGTGGGGTGAAGGTGGGACGAGGGTGGCAAAGAGCAGGCAGTGGGGCAAGTCTAACACCCAGAAGGCCAAGCATCATTTCCAGAAACCAGTAGGAGACACGTCACAACAAAGAGCCGGTAGCTACGGCGTTGGGGTCTGCAGTGGCCGTGTGTCCTGCGCACATATTCTACACAGGGCATCTGAGAGGGGACCAAGCAGTTTCCTTGTCAGGACGCTGTTACACTGAGAGCTTTCTGGCAATTCTGTGGCTTCCTGTGTGTCCTCCAGAGTCAAAGAATCTCCCCAGTCCGGGTCATGGGCAAGCATGGGCCGTGAAGAGCTCGGCCAGCCTCACCAGCAGGTACACAGGTGAATTCAGCCCTCAGCCCCCAATTGCACGTGCCTGTGTAAACCCTCTGTAGGAGCTTCCTGGCGTGGGCCGGACAGCTTAGCAACACACTCCTCCTGTGTCACCGTGAGGGAGGCTGGGAGTCCGAGATCAAGGTGTGGGCAGGTCAGGTTCTTCCCGGCTTATACATGGCTGCCTTCTCGCTGTGTCCGCGCTCACTTTCCTCTGGGCACACATGGAAAGAGACCCTCCTGGGTGTCCCTGCCTCTCCTGAGGACATCAGTCCTATGGATCAGGGGCCCTCTGAGGACCGTATTTCAATCAATTCAGTCACAGGGCAGGGGGTGGGGGTTAGGGCTTCAACATGGGAATTTGGGGGGCACAATTCAGTCTGTGACTCCCTCCTTTCCTTCCTCCACTCTCCTTACGATGTGGGTTTCTTTCTTTCTTTCTTTCTATTTGAGAGAGAGAGGCAGAGAGGGAGAGAGCACAAGCGGGGGAATGGGCAGAGGGAGAGGGAGAAGCAGACGCCTCACTGAACAGGGAGCCTGATACAGGGCTCGATCCCAGGACCCTGGGATCATGACCTGAGCTGAAATCAGACACTTAACTGACTGAGCCACCCGGGCGCCCCATTATGTAGGTTTCATGGGAAAGTTTCCATTTCCTAATTCCTGTTGGAGCAGTTTTTGTGTGTTATAACAGAAGAGTTATATTACAGAAGAAATTTTGTTCGTTATAACTAATTAGTCGCACAAAGAACTTTTATTTGCAGCAGATAAGGAGACCCCAGGGAATGGCTTCCAAAGCCCTGACTCAGCAAGTGAGGGTGGACGGGCTCCTTTTGTTTAATGTTAGGATGATGCCTTGTCATCCTAGGTAGAGGCGGGCGACAGCCGTGCGCCGTCGGGAAGGGAACACGCCTGTGCACACATTGTGCGCTGGTAAATGGGGCTTGTGCTCCTCCCTGGGTGGGGATTTTAGTATCATAATGAGGTGAAGGTGACTGTAGGTCATTCCAGAGGGGACTCAGGGTCCAAGTGCGCAGGTGCGAGTCAGGTTTAGCTCAAAGGGTGGGGATGGTCCAGGGCGGGAGTGAGAGGGGGGCTCTCATCAGGTTTGGGTTTTCCTTTGCCTGAGTTAGGAGGAAAGCTGGAAAGAGGAGCTTGGGGGGAGATGTAAGACAGAGGTGGGCAGTCAAGGCCAGCTCTTGGGGTCAAGCAGGTGACATCCTTACACCTCCTCCCTTACCAGGCGTGGCTTCTCCCCCTTCTCTCTTTCTGTAAGGATGTCACCATGCCTTCCTTTCTGGCCTGGCGGCAGCAGGACACCACCATGATCCAGGCTGATAGAGTGCCGCGGACAGGGGTCATCGAAGGGACCTGTGGCCCCAGCAGGGGACGGGGAGGCAGGAAGGGGTGGAGGGGAGCACGCTTCCAGAGAGAATGCCGCACACTGACCACTTTAACTAGCAGAAGTCCCACCTCCATGGCTTGGCTCAGGGACATTTGGGTCCCGATCATGGAGCATCCATGGAATGGTCCTTGCTCAGGGGGCTTCATTACATGTGGGGGGTCCCAGGATCCAGGCTCCTTCCATCCTTTTGTCCCACTGTCCCCTAGGGTCCCGGCTGCAGAGCGGGGAGGTACACCTGCTTTGGGGAACCTGGACTGGAACAGAGAAATGCCGAGCGCCGCACTGTGGAAGTCCCGTGGGGTGCCCACCTCTCAGCCGTGCTCTGCTCTGTCCCTGCCTCACGGGGCCCCAGAAGCCGGACTGTCTCGCTCACCCCGCTACAGCCCACTCTGTCTCCCTCTCATCCCCCAAGCAACCCTCTTTTGTTGTTCTGTTGCTATGGACACCTTGCCACTTCTTCAGGGCTCCTTGGGGTCCTAGGGAAGGGGAAGGGACAGGAGGGGACAGAGGTGGGTGACAGGCAGAGCTGTGCTAGTTCACAGCCTCGGGCTTCGGGGGTGAGAGCTGACACCTGCTCGGAGCTCAGCGCCGGGAAGCACTGCAGAAGGGCGGGCGCGGGTGTCCACAACACGGAGAACAAAGGCAAAAGAAAAAAAGGAAATTAAACTTCCTTATAACTTAGAGCCCATTGACAAGTTCTCGGGACAGGCAGAGTGACCTTCCTCCAGGAGCTCAGCTGCTCGATGTTAATACTCTGCCAGAGGCAAAAGGCAGCCTTTGCTTGACCTCAGCCCAACCTCCAGGATCCTGTAAAAATCCCTTTGGAAACTTCCTTTATCTCTACGAAACATGTTGGTTAACATTCCTCCCCCACCAAGCATGTGACCCCCCCATATACATCTGAAGGGTCTGATGACTAAGGGTTTACTGGACTATGTAGTAAATGACTTTGTCCTAGCCACAGCTAGCCCCTCCAGGTCCTGGAAACCTTGCTTCCAAATCCCTTAGAGACTTACACTCACCCCAAACCCCTCCCAAGTTGAAAGTATAGAATCGGTCACCCCTCATGCCCCCCAGGGAGCTCTTTCTGCCCACGGGTCCTGTCCCGTGCTTGAATAAAAACATTTTTCTGGGATCGAAGATGCCTCCAGAATTCTTTCTTGACCCTTTGCTCCTGAACCCAGCACTTCACATCGTAAGGAGCAGGGGAACTTACACTTGAGGCTTGTTCTGGGCTCCCCAAGATGAGATCTCCACCCCCCCAAACCTTAAAGTTTCTAAAGCGGCCTTGATGGGGTTTAGTCACGTGCACCCTATGCATGGTCTCAGCACCCTGTCCCTCTCCCAGGGCCACGTCCTTGGGGCAGCCTCTGGGAGCAGGGGAGGCAAATGGGATGCGTATTCCCAAACAGGGAGGGAGTCAGGAGTCTCCCATGGCCGGGTTCCAGCTGGTCTGTCATCTGGCGGTCACGTCCTCTGGATGACCTCCTCCAGCCAGTGGCGCTCAGGTTGTAACCTCTCTGAACACTTGGCGTGCCAGTCCCTGTGTGTGGGGTTGGGGGGGGGGCGCCTTCGACGCTGCGGTGAGAGCCGGAACGGGCCGGGGGCCGGAGTCCATGGAGTGGACCATGTCCACTTCCCCCAGCAGGTACGCTCAGCACCAGCCGCTGGGGAGGAGACCTTGGCTTTGGCTTCTCCAAGAAGGGCTTAAGCAGCCACTGCCTGAAGTCACGCTGTGACAGTTTACAAAGCGGGGGGCACACATGAAGAAGGAGCGTGGTCAGGAGCCAAGCTCATGGTGCAGACCCGTCCAGGGTACCCTGCCTGTGTTTAGGTGAGCCTGGCTAGTGGCTGGGAAGAGATGGGTGGTGAAATGCAATTTAAAAAAATCATGTATTGAGGAGAAAGTCACATAACTCAGAATCTGCCCTTTGAAACGAACAATCAGTACATTCCCATTGTTGGCGCAACCCTCCCTTCTCCCTCGTTTCTAAAACCTGTCTTCACTCCTCAGGCAAACCCGCAGGGCGCCTGGCTGGCGTGCGACTCCTGATCTTGGGGTCATGGGTTCCAGCCCCACGTTGGGTGTGGAGATGACTAAAAGTAATTATCTTTGAAGGGACCCACACCTACTTACAGTTCTTCCTCGGGTCCCTCCCTCCTCAGGCCCTGGCACCTGCCTGTCTGCTTTCTGCGCATGGATTTATCTATCCTGGACTTTTCCATCCACGTGGAGCACCCAGTGCGGGTTGTTTCCACCATTTGGCTATTGTGAATAGTGTTGTGCACGTGCTCTCGTTTGAGTCCCCGCTTTCAATGATTTGGGGTACATACCTAGAGTAGAGATGCTCAGGTGTCCTTTTTGAGGGGCAGCTGGGGGCTCAGTCGGTTAAGTGTCTGACTCTTAGTTTCAGCTCAGGTGTGATCTCAGGGTCATGGGATCGAGCCCCATGTCAGGTGCGTCTCTCAGCACAGAGTCGGCTTCGGATTCTCACTCTTCCCCCCCGCACCCCACTCCATGCACACACGTGCTCTCTCCCTCTAAAATGAAATGAAATGAAACAAAATGGAACATACTTCTGATATCATGGGAAACTGTTATGTGTCGCAACCCATCCTCATGGGAACACCGGTGCTGGGAATACTACGGTCATAGCATATTCCCCCACCAGAGCAGGGCATGGAGTCGTGCAGGTCTGTGCAAAAAAAACAAAAAACAAAAAACAAAAAACAAAAAACTGTTGCAAACATAAAACGGAAAACAAAAACAAAAACAAAAACCATAGCTGGGGCTTTTCATGGTCCTGGAGTTTTAAAACAAGTGGCGACGGTCCTGGTGCTGTCGAGTGTGCTGTCTGCAGAGGGAGCCTGGGGATCAGCTCTTGGGGAACAGGACGGGGCTGGAGGGATGAGGGCCAAGGGCAGTGTGGTGCGCTGGCTTCCTGCGCTGGGCCTCACGCGGCCAGTCCGGCCCTCCCTCTGGTGCTGTGAAATACAGAACTGATAACAGAATGCAATTTTTAAACTGTGTTCTTTTAAAAAATAAGGTGATGGGGTCATTGAGTCAATCCCTTTGCTGAAGCCTGTGCCCCTGTTTCCTGTTGCCAAAGCCACTGATGGAGCGTTCTCGGCTTGTGGAAATTGCTTTATGGCATGGAAGACCACAGGGTTCTGGTTGCCCGACATCCCTCTGACCACAGCTGGGGGCAACAGGAACCCGGGAGCCTCGCCTCTGGGCGGATGGAGCAAGCCCTTCCCAGCTCAGTCCCGCAGGCTGGCTGAGGAGGTGGCCTGTGCAAGACTCACCCGGGGGGAGGGACCCGCAGGCCTGCTGAGTGCTGCCGGCTCGGGGAAGGTGCCAGAGAGCCCCCTCCGCCGGGATCAAGGGCAGACGGGAGAGTGGCTGACTGTTCCGGTCTTAGCCAGTCATCCGAGGTTTGCTCGCAGGCCCCCAGCAAAGGCTGATGGGACCCTGCTTGCGGAGCCTCCTCCTGGAAGCACGGACCCTGGGGGGACAGGGGTGCGAGTGTGCGCGCGCCGGGCTGTCCTTGACGTGAGCCACCCTGCCCTGTCGCCGGGGACACCCACGGGGCTTCCATCTCTTTTCCCTCGGATTGATTCCCTGCAGGGGGCCTCCGAAATGGAAAAGGCTCTGGTTGACGATTCCTGTGATAGCTGAAATGTCACGGGAGGAGAGGAAGATTCCAGGCAATTCACATCAGGGCCGGGGGCGGGGGGTCGGCGAGATGGTGGGCGCAGGGACTTCCCGCCTCTCGCCCCCAGCGGTGTGCGCTCTTGGAAACGCCGGCGCGAGGGAAATGGCCCCTGCGGCTGCCCCCAGTAACCCAACCCTCCCAACAGCGGGCAGCCCGTGAAAAGGCAAGATTTCTCAACAGAACAAGAGGGACATTCGATGCCCACCGCGCTCAGCCACCAGTAATCTGTCTTGCATAACTCACTTTTGTTGGGATTGACTAATGCGCGCCCGGCCTTCGCCCGGATCTGCAGATATAAGCCCGCGCTTCTCTGGCTTCCCGACCGAGCGCAGGAGGGCGGGCATGGGGCCGGCGAGGCGCCAGTTCGTAGCCCTGCTCTGGAAGAACTGGCTTTGCAGACTGCGGCACCCGGTGAGTGGGGAGGTGCGGAATAGGGGTGGGGGCGGGATCGGAGGAGGTGGGGGCGGGATCGGAGGAGATGGGGGGCTGGTCTGGCCTGTCTGCCCCACCCTGCGGGGATCTGGGGAGAGGCTGAGTTATCCAGGACGGAGGAGCCAAACTGCCACAACCGGGCTGCCGCCTTGTCAGAAAGGGGCTAGTTGAGAAAAACTCTTAAAAAAAAAAATGTGGATTTTGAACCACAGCCTGTGTTTTCTGAGCCTCTGCAGATCCCTCCAGTGGAAGGTACAATTCCTAATAGGTTACAGGTCCCCACGCTGCAGCCCCAGGACAGGAGGCTGCGGTGGCTGTCACCAGAGCCGGCAAGAGCCATCCCGTCGCTGTTAATTCTCAGCTCTTCGGAGCTGTATCCAAAGGACACGGAGGCGCTCCAGAGTGGATGGGAATGGCTCAGACCAGCCCTGTGCTAAATGTTACATAAACACCTGTAAGTTCACATTTTAAGACGCAGAAATCGCCTGCCTATCCGGCCAGCGACCTCTCCTTTACTTCTCACTCCGCCAGATCGAAGTGAACACGTATCCGCGTCGTTCCAGCAGGGACAGATCTGCAGCTGTGTCTGCAGAATTAGAATTCTCAAATTCTAAGGTCCACACAGCCTATGCGGTTGCCCTGCTGACCCACTCTGCTGTTGGAAGACGTTCAGTAACCGGCCCTGGGTTTCATTCTGCCGACTTCTCATTATCTAGAACGTTCTTGCCCCCAAATAAGGCGAATGTCAGGAAGGGTGTTTTCTTTCTTCAGCGTTCGCACGACTTGGGTGGGGAATTTGCACAAAAGTTTGACGATCAGGAACCAACAAGCGAGCGTTCTGTCCCTTATTGCTCCTGGCTTGGGGTCTGTGTAGGTGTTTCTCAGTTGATGAATCTGTTCTACGGACATAGGATTTGAGGGCTGAGCCTCTCGTTTCTACTATAGAACGTCCTGGATGAAATTAACTGACCAGGTACCACAATTTCTGCTTTTTGTGTATCAGCCCGAGGGGGCGGGTACGGGTACAGAGGGACCATCTACCTCGCAGCCTCAGGCACTTTGGGGGTTAAACACAGTCTTGGTTTGATGCTGCCGACATGAGTGTGCGCATTGGATAGAAACACTCAACGCGTTGATTATCCAACCATGCGTCCATCCTGTCCTTCTTTGCCGTGTTTTTCTCTGTAGTATTTTCCCCCTTACGACATAGCACCGGCTCACGTACTTGTTACCCTGCTATGGAGACCGCCTCGTATCTCAGATCCCCGGGAGTGGGGTGATTCATTCTGATGTGTTCGCCAGGGTAGTCCCTAGTGCCCAGACGGTGCCTGGAGCACAACAGGTGTTCAGTAGATATTGGCTGAAAGAGGGAAGAAGAAAGCGGTGTGGGGCTTCGGCGTCTCTGCCGGGTGCTCGGTGCTTGGTGAACCAGACGAAGGTGTGCCCTGCCCGGAGCTCGGGACCCAGGAAAGCAGTGGGGAAAATTACCTATTGAGCTCCTTCTGGGGATAGATTCCACAGATGTCCCTGCGCAAATGGGAAATGACACTTGCACAAAGTTGTTCAGCACGGCGTTGCCGAGACGAGCAACGTCACAGGGAGTAGACGCCACAGGGTCTGGAAACGATGTTCCTGTAGTAGATAAGGAGCGGGCCCTGTTTGCAGGACAAACACACCAGAAGGAACCATGATCAGGGAAATGCAGATCGGAACCTCAGGCGGCTTTTACACTTTGTGTAAAAACTTGAATTTTTTTGTATACACGTGAATTTATAGAGGCGCTTTTTACATTTCATCTTCATTTTGTTATATTTTATTATTGTAGTCTTTTATTTTTGATTTTTTTTGAGGTTTTATTTATTTATTTGAGAGAGAGAGGGACAGAGATAGCAAGAGAGAGCAAGAGTGGGGAGCAGAGAGAGAAGCTGGCTCGACGCTGAACAGGGAGTCCGATGCGGACTTGATCTCAGGACCCCGGTATCAGGACCTGGGTCCAAGGCAGACCCTTACCCGACCAAGCCACCCAGGCGTCCCTATTATAGTTCTTTTAGAAAACGCCTTATTACGGACACTTGGGACCGGGAAAAGTAGAACAGTGTAGAACGCATGAATAACAGCCTCCTCTCTGTCTTCACACTTCGCTTCAGAGATTGCTGACTTCCTACTCTTCTTGCGAAAGAAAATGCCTTGAAAAAGAAGAATGTTTTTATAATTATTTTAATATCACTTATTTTTTCTCTCCTGATTTTTATCTATTGCACAAAGGATGCTGTAGCAATGAGAAACACTTTGAAAACCCTCTAAAAATGCCATTATCCTAATGCGCCTGCTACTACTTTGGTCTTTTCTTGTCATTAGGCGTAGGTAGGGTGATATTTTTACATAATGAAAATCACAGCCTTTTGCTTTTTGCTTTCACTTTGCATGGAAACCCAACAGTTCCAAAGTTTCTGTTTGGTCTTCATATTTATTGGGTTTATTGCAAAATAGTTCATTTGGATGCACCTGATTTTTTAAAAAGATTTTATTTATTTGACAGAGAGAGAGAAAGAGAGAGAGAGAGTGCGCACAAGCAGGGGGAGCGGCAGAAGGAGAGAGAGAAGCAGACTCCTTTCTGAGCAGGGAGCCTGATCCGGGACTCGATCCCAGGACCCTGGGATCATGACCTGATCTGAAGGCAGACGCTGAGCTCACTGAGCTACCCAGGTGTCCCTAATACACATAATTTATTCAAGCGTTTCCTTACGCTGGGCAGTAAGGTTCCTCCTGGTTCCTACCATTGGGGCTGACATCTTCATTCTGCACGACGGACACATCTCTGCTAGGGTATTTCCCTTGAATGAATTTCCTGCAGCTGGTTTCCGGGTCAGAGGCGAAGGTGCTGGGCTGGACACGTCCAGAGCAGGGGCCCTCAGGAGCACCCACCTGGGCCGTTTCCAAGCAACCTGGGCAACACTGGCAGACGGCCACTGGCCACTGGCCGGGAGCCTTGCCCCGTGAATTTATAGGTGTACTTTTGCATTTCGTATTAATATAAATGAGTCTGATGCATTGCTTCTCACTTTAATAATTTAATAACAACCGCGAGAAGAAAGAACGGGATGTATCCTTGTTCTGCAACTTCTGGGGGGTTTCCTGTGTTTTATTAAGAGGGGGTTTGACCCTTCACTTGTGCAAGTGGATGGCACCGCTTCCCCAGTCTGCCCCTCAGTCACGGAGCGGGGACTGTTCTCGGAGTCTCCTGTATGTCTTAAAGTCATGCTCTGCTCTGCGTTTCTGGTTCCCCTCCCCTTTAATGAAAACTGCGAAGCTTGGTTTGGTGAACTTTTGCTGAGGACTTGGGCTAGTGGAGGGGGGATCGGAGTATACTTTGTTGCAAGGACAGCATTGTCCTAAAACAGCGTGGTCCACCCCCCACTGGGGGTGAGAGGGAGATGATGGAAATCACGAAACTCCACGCACCACCTGGTCAAATAGGAGCCGCTTCCACCTGCGGATAGACCAGCCCCCACCCCAGAGCCCTCTGTGCCCACGAAGCCCTGTACTCTTGCTTTCAAGGACCACGTATCTGGCAGAAAACACACTCGCTCTTAGACACAGACAAGGGTGATGGGGTCTTCACCAGAGCTGCTCCTTCCGGCCCGGCCCCCAGGAAGCCCCGAGGCTGGGTTAGCTGCATACGGGCAGGCTCCCCACTCAGCACAAAGCCAGGCTCCAACTCCTTCCTTCCTGCTCCCATGGGAGAGCTCCTAGCAAGCCCACCTAGCCGGGTTCAAGTCCATTAGGGCTGGTCCTTGAAACCACCGGCCATTTGGGAAACCACTGTTCTGGTTCCATACATGAAGAACCAATTCTCCAGCCAAGTTTCAGCAACTGGAGACCTCCGAACTGTTGTGTGTGTCTTCCTTTCCTGAGATCTTTGAGTTTTTGTCCACCCCCACAGGGGCTACCAACCTAACCTAGTGTCCCAACAAATTTCACTTTGGAAACAGCATGCTGGCCATGAGTCTGTATTTTTCTGACTTTGGAGGAAGTCACAGCCGTAAAGTCCTTGGAGTAAAGTAGCTCTTACTTCTTTTGCAGACTGTTCAGGTCTTAGAGATGGATGCTGGCTGGTTTTTGTGTAATTATAATGTACCAGTTACTTTTTGCCGGTTCGCTATAAAGGCCTATAAGAGTGTTTGTTGGAACCGGAGGCCCAAAGGGTAAGAGCTGACCTCTTTGCTAGGTAGGTTGGAAAAAAGATTGAAGGCTGGCTCCTGATAACATTCCACAGTCATATATTTAGAAAAAAAATAGCAGAATAAGCACGCTTGGCTGGCTTGGTTGGTGGGACACATGACTCTTGATCTTGGGTTCTGAGTCCAAGCCTGTTGGGTGTAGAGATTATGTAAAGATAAAATCTTTAAAAAAATAGGATAGTTTTATATTAGGGGAGATGAGACAGTTCAAAAGTATTCTTCTGCTTTGCATCGAGGTCCAAGTTTAAGAACCCAAAGATATCCAGTCTTTCTTTCTTTCTTTTTTTTTTTAAAAGATTTTATTTATGTATTTGACACAGAGAGAGAGAGAGAGAGAGAGAGAGAGAGAAAGAGAGCGAGCAGGGGAGGGAACAGAGGGAGAGTGACAGACATTTTGAGTGCGGATCTCACGACCCTGAGATCATGACCTGAGTGGGAATCAACACTGGGACGCTTAACCGACTGAGGCACGCAGGTGCCCGAGAAAATCCAGCCTTTCAAACGTGTAGAAAACAAACTGGGTTTCAGGAAAAAGGCATGCGATTTCTCTCTTCCCAATGCGGCTTTTTGTCAGTGTGGAAAGGAAAAGAAAACCCTGTTTCTATTGCTTTTCTGCTGAAAACATGACCTACATAGGGGAAGGAAAATGGCGAGATCCTCAAAAAGCTAGTTCTGGAAGATTTTTTTTTTTTTTTTGTAAGATTTTATTGATTTATTTGAGAGAGGGAGAGAGAGAGCGAGCACAAGCAGGGGGAGCAGCAGAGGGAGCTGTGGAGGGAGAGAGAGAAGCAGGCTCCCTGCTAATCAGGGAGCCCAATGTGGGGCTCGATCGCAGGACCCAGGATCGCAGAAGGCAGACACTTAATGGGCCGAGCCAGCCAGGGGCCCCTAGATTTTGTTTAGAATGGTGGATCTGTGTGACTTCCATGAAAAACAAAAACAAAACAAAAGCAACTACAAGTAAACAACCGAAACTCCAAAACCAGGGTCCTCCTCCTTTCCACACAGGGGTTTCCTCCTTACTCAGGAATGCGGGTCTTGGTTGGGAAACCTGGAGTTTCCCTGGTTTATTCTCTTTGACCTCAGATAAGCCCGGGTTTTCAGTTACAAGAAAGGTTCACAAACACGAGCCAAACCAACTTCCTGCTAACAATCCCTCCAGAGACCAGGGCCAAGGGCACCTCAGCTTGTTTTGAGAGACTGTACTGGAGGCCCAGGTAGTGTCCTGGGGACCATGGAAACTGGGGAGCATGTTCGTTTTGTCACCAGGGGGCTCCGAGGTCAGCTCTGCATTTGCCACTCAGCTGTGCCCCACCCCCCGCCCCGCCCCCTCTTCCCCTTGCTGAATCAGCCAACATGCACCCGAGGGAGGGACACCACTGCAGCCAGCCCCACCCTGGTCACTGGCGGCCTGGACCTTAGGGACGAGGGGAAAGCGGCAGGGAGTTGTGTTCCCGCCACCCATCCTGTCCTCTGTCCCAGACTTAGGGATCCCGGCTGTGTGTGGGGCACGAGGCTGCTAGGAGGGACCCACATGGAAGGTCAGACAGTGCTGTGTGTGCCCTTGGGGGGGCCTTTGGGCACGGGGCCTTTCCTTGGCCCCAAACACAATGACATTAGAATAAATTCCACACAGTGATACGTCTGAGCCAAAAAGCCCTCACACTACCTTCCATTGCTGTGGGTCATGCTACCCGCCGACGGACGTCCTCTCAGAAGGGATGTGCAGGTCACGTGGTGCCAGCTGGCATGTCCGGTGCTGTGTCCTGCCGGCCCGCGGTGGCCCTACTGCGTGGGTACCTGTGGTCTCTGCCAGCCCACTTCATCCACGTCCAGGGGCATATGAAGGTTTTTTTTTATCCAATCTTCTCTTTTGAAAGGTTACTGTAAAAAGGAACATATTTATCTGTATTTTCTCTTATATAAATTGCCCACAGGGCGCCCGGCCAGCTCAGTCGGTGGAGCGTGTGGCTCTTGATCTCGGGGTGGTGAGTTCGAGCCCCGTGTAGGGTGTAGAGATGACTTAAAAATAAAATATTAAAGAAAATAATAAATTGCCCATCCATTTCTTTTCCAATTTCATAATTGGGAGGAGGTCGTGGAGACCTCGCTGCCCTTCTCATTGGTTTGTTTCTGTATTTCCATCGCTCAGATTCAGTTTGTGCATCTTGCCACATCACCTTTCCTTTTTCCTTCAAATACGTCTTTTATAGTTTCAAAACTGCAGGAAGTACTTTTAAAAATTTTTAGCAGATTTTACTTATTTATTTGAGAAAGAGAGAACGAGTGGGGAGGGGTGGAGGTGGACGGAGAAGCAGACTCCTCACTGAGCAGGGAGCCTGACGCAGGACTCAATCCCGGGACCCTGGGATCATGACCTGAGCCGAAGGCAGACGCTTAACGACGGAGCCCCCCAGGCGCCCGTGCAAGAGGTATGTTTTATTCACCCACAGGTCGGATCAACAGTCCCCTCGCTACTGGTTTCTTTAGATTTGAGTTTTCTGTTTTGGACTTCTACCTACTTAAGGTACACTTGGGGTATTCTGCAAAGTTTTAGTTTATCTTTATAAAATTTATATCCAAATTCAGGGGGCCAGACTACCCCCCCCCCCATGCAATGGCTCTTCTCTGCCTCAGGTTATTTTGTCATATATTTAAAACGTGGTCAAGTCTGTTTTTGGACAGCTGTGGTAGGCGCCATATGAATGTTTGATGCATGAGTGTGGATGGAAAAGCAAATGTTTTTCAGTATAAAGCTTAACAAGCCGTAACAGTAAAAAGCAAAGCAAAACAAAACAAAACAAAAAAACCCCCAAACAAGGGAAGTGAGAGAGCTGGTGCATCTTGTCTCGTCCCAGCTAACTCAGTAGCCAGCTCAAAGATTTGCAGGGACTCCCTTAGGGAGGGGATTTTGGACACTGACGGAGAGGTCCTGGGAGTCCCAGCTCCCAGAGGCAATGGGCTGAGGCCAAGGGCTGATGGTCACTGTTTGGTTAGGACTCGGGCTTTGCTTGGATCTGCTCTTGTGGCACTGTTTTGTAGCTGGGACCTCGTAATACCTCTGGGAAAGTCTCCTCTCCTGAGAGGCTGGCATCCGGAGGCCCTCCGTACACCCCATAGAGACACAATAGAATTTCACCCTCTCTGCAAAGCCCTTTGTCTGCACAGACCAGGGAGGAGACTAATTACATGCTTTGCTCCAGCTTCCGTGATATTCTAAACTTGTTGTGATGCCTCCTCCTCGCCCGGCCAGTGGGTCTCGTGACCACGTTCTCCCTCTGGAAAGCTCTCTTTCCTCCTTGATTCAATGGTAATTCTAATTTTTGTACTGGGGGTGTTTTATTTTTTGTGGCTTTCAGTCGTAACCGAAACCCCTTGCTACCCGAGCAACCTGGAGGATTTAAGGATGGGCTTCAAGGAACCGCACCTGCGAGATGTTTCATTCCCGTAAGATGGAGGAGCACCTATTTCATGCTGAGGCCTGCGGTTCAGTCCACCTTCTACTGCAGACTAGGTCAAGGATATCGGGCAAAATACCGATGATTTCGATCTCCGATGCGGAAAACTGGCAAAAAATTACCTACCTCACTGGCTGTTGGGAGGCTGAAATAATGGAAGAGCACAAGCTTGTAGACGGTGCAGGGCTCTGGATAGGATAGGAGAACAGGGCTTGGTCATCCTGATGCGTGTGTCCCCAGAAGAGTCCCACGCACGGGATGAGCACACTTCCTGATGAATGAACGAGCGAACGAACGAACGAATGAATGAAAAAGTACACTCACTTTAAGGGCACCTACGTGGCTCAGTCTGTGAAGCATCTGCCTTCGGCTCAGGTCATGATCCCAAGTTCCTGGGATCGTGTCCCGCATCGGGCTCCCTGCTCAGCGGGGAGCCTGCTTCCTCCTCCACCCCACCCCCACTCCCTGTAGTGTTCTCTCTCTCTCTCTCTCTCTCAAATAAATAAATAAAATCTTTGAAAAAATACACTGACTTTTATTCCTCCAGTGCACAGCAACTTAATGATCCATTGTCCTATTTACTTTTTTGCGTGACTTACGTTTTTTTCTGTTCACGGATAAGAGAAGCATTGTTGAGCACACCTCTCTCTTTTTAAAATTGTGTTATCTCAGTCACTGTACAGTACATCATCAGCTTTTGATGCGGTGTTCCTGACTCATTGTTTGCATGTAACCCCCAGTTGAGCACACCTCTTGACTCATGTATGTAATTACCTTCTCAAAAACGATTAGCCTGAACGTTTTTAAAATTTATTTATTTATTTATTTAGATTTTATTTATTTATTTGAGAGAGAGAGGGAGAGAGTGTGCACAAGAGAACTAGAGTAAGAGAGAATCAGAGGGAGAGGGAGAAGCAGGCTCCCCACTGAGCAGGGAGTCCAATGCGGAACTCGATCCCAGGACCCTGACTGGGATCATGACCTGAGCGAAGGCAGACACTTAACAGACTGAGCCACCCAGGTGCCCCTATTTTTATTTTTATTTAAAGATTTTATTTATTTTAAACGGAGAGAGACAATGTGCACACAAACGGAGGAGGGGGAGAGGGAGAGAGAGAATCCCAAGCAGACTCCCCAGTCGGCATGGAGCCGACACGGGGCTCGATCCCACGACTCTGAGATCATGACCTGAGCTGAAATCAAGAGTTGGACAGTCCACTGACGTGAGCCAGCCAGGTGCCCCTGTAATTCTCTTTCTGTATTTCTATCACTTGTTTTTCGTATTTCTTGAGGATATTTAATAGGCTTATAAATGCTTACAATTATTTCATCTTCCTATTCTAAAACTTCCATTATTATATAGTGATTTTTTCTAGACCTAAGAACGTTGTCTTAAAGCCTCCTGTCTGATTTCACCAGCCAATTTTAATATTTACCTTGTATGTCTTTTTCATCTCTCGCTTTTTTAAAGAGAAATAGTTCTACTTATTTATTTATTTAATTTACTTTCTAAGTGGGCTCCACCCCCAACACAGGGCTCGAACTCACAGCCCTGCGACAAGAGTCAGTGAAGAGTCACATGCTGCACTGAATGAGCCGGGCAAACACCCCTCTTTTTCATCTTTGTAGTTCAACCGGTCCGTGTCCTTGTATTCTAATTTTATTTGTTCCGAATAACAGATAGCTTTTAAAAACGAAACCTGAAAATCCTTGTCTTTCAAACAGTGAGCTTAATCCAGGCGTTTATTGAAATCTAAGCCTATTATTTGCAAATCTCTTTGGCGTTGGTCTCTGGTTGGATAACTCGGTTTCTAATTCACTGAAAATTTTCTTTCGCCGTCACTCTTGAGAGGTCATTTCTCTGAGTACGTAATTCTAGACTGATCGAGTTTCTCTAAGCCATCTACAGATACTTAATTTCTTCTCATTTCTTGCTATTGATGAGTTCTTGGCAAGTCCAACCATTCCTCTGAGGTAGTGTGGCTTTATTTCTTGAATTGCTATTGAAATCTTTCCTCGGACTTAGGTGTGGTGAAGTTTTACAGGGGGTTTGTGTTTCCTGGCAAGTGTTATGTTTCCTTTATCAATAGATTTGTGTCATTTGTATGTTCTGGAAAATTCTCAGCCATCTGTCATTTGAATATTGTCTTGCCTGCCTCCCCTCCATTCCCCTTGAGGGGACTCTCCTCTATTACTAAATCTTACACTTAAAGATTCAAGTAAGGACTTCAATCTCCTTCTTTTTTTTTTTTCAAAGATTTTATTTATTTACTTGACAGAGATCACAAGTGGGCAGAGAGGAAGGCAGAGAAAGGGGGAAGCAAACTCCCCACTGAGCAGAGAGTCCAATGTGGGGCTCGATCCCAGGACCCTGAAATCATGACCTGAGCTGAAGGCAGAGGCTTTAACCCACTGAGCTGCCCAGGCGCCCCTTCAATCTTCTTTTTGATTTATTTTTTTTGTCCCTCTCCTTGTCCCCGTTCTCTGAAGATCACTTTCTGGAAAAGCAACAATGCAACAAAACCCATGTTCTCGTGGCAGGAGGCCTGATGTTTCTAGTCAGTGTGCTTTTGGAAACAGAAGTGACTTTACTGGATTTTAATATTTGTCCCACTTTTATTTTGGTTGGGTGTCCTTGCCAAGACTTTCCCCCTCGGGGTTCATGATTAATGAATGAGCGGTGTTTTTTCTTTTTATGATAGAGAATATGTGCATGTTGGTTCACACTTAAAGGCCATTTTGGTTGGTTATCATATTTTTATCACACTTTCTCTTTGAACTTTGCCCATCTTGCATTGGCATCTACAACTGAATGCTATTGGGATGTATTTGAGGCTGGACTGATTTTTTCCCTACTTGTTAATGAGTTGTTTTTTTTCCTCCCCCTCTGGATACCTGTGGTAACCTTCCTTTGTCTTTGGAGTTCAAGACCCATGATTCAGCTATAGCTTCAATTCCACCCCTGAAATACAGCATAGTCTTCCCATCTTCAGATAAACTCTTCTCTATTTCCAAAAAGTTCTCCTGTGTTCTATCTCTGGGAGTATTTTTTGTCATATTTGCTGGATTCTCTACTTCAGGGATGCTCTTCTGTGTTTACAGTCCTACCTCTAAAAACGCTTTAAAGAAAATCACTGTTGTTATCTCAAACTGTTTCTCTAATGCAAAAATCAAAATTGAACTAGCGTCTCTTCTCTTTGTGTGGTTTCTGAATCATTTAGAATTGCGCAGTGATGATTCAGTCATTGTTATGTGTTCCTTAGCTCTGCAACCTCTCTTTTCATTTGCCGTCTTTTTTTTTTTTTTTTTTGGAGCTCTTGTTTTCTGAATGTTTGTTCTTATTAAATTGTTTTTCTTTATGAAACAATTGTAAAGAAATTCTTCATTTTCTTTGCGTTGTTTACTTCCCGGTCATGCTTTATGACTTTGGTTTGCTTATTTGTTTCTTTCTCTCCGGAATATTTAGACAGCTGTTTCGTTCTTCCTTTTAATCTGTTTCATTCTTGGAGAGCTCAGCCGGGTGTTATATCTGTTCTCGACTCTCCGTAAATCTGAGCCCGGTTTGATTTCTCCTTCAAACTCTAGCACAGTCTCTGAAGACACCCTATATGGGCCGATTTTCTGTGCAGGAGGGATGGTTGGGATGAGAATGGAGATGGGCAGGAGGCCAGGCTGCCAGTGAGAGGAGATGCAGACACTGATGCACCAGATGGGCTCTGTGCTCTGGTTTGGGATTTTGTCCAGTGTTTTATGCCACGTTCATTGCATCCAGTTGGGGAAATTGTTCTCCGGCTCTGGATTCTTTCCACCTGATTATGTGAAGCCGTGGAAGCTTCTCCAACGGAGTCAAGCTCATTGCTCATTTCTCTTTTGCATTTCTCATTCCCAGCCACATTTCCCTGACTCTTGCCAGAGGGAGAGAGGCGACGCCTTGAAAGTGCTCATCCCACAGATGCCGGTGTCGGGGTGGGGGTCCCGAGATTGCAGGTTGCAACATTACAGCCTTGGGGGTGTGGGGCTGAGTCAGGACTGACCTGTGGTGGGCTTGCTTGACCTGCTCCACAGACTTGTTCCTTGGCATTTTTGTAGTTTTTGTATTATGGAAAAACATGTCATCTTTCTCCTCTACCTTCTTTTCTTTTTCTCCCCTCGTTTTGTCTGGGAGGAGAGAACGTCTGTAAGGAAGTGTCCATATTTTATGCATACGTGTCTGTGTATGGAGTGCTAAGGTCTCAGCAAATGCCACTGCCCTTCAGCTGTGCTTTTAGGAACCAAGGAGGGCCATCCATGGAAGTCGTGGTGAGGGCCACTGTCGGATGTGGAAGTCGGGGCACAGAACTGGACACTTCTTCCATATCCTGGTGGGAGCTTCCGGCCCAGGACTCTAATGTGTGGTTACGTGACTAGGGGGCTGCTGTTTTACCAGCACAGACGTGTTCCCCATCTGATTGTTCTTGAGAGCCTTGGACAACACGAGTGTGCTCTGTTCTCGGCCCTTCCTAGTGCAGGGAAACCACTCCTGGTGGACCTGAGGCGTGGGCCATGGTGGGAAGCATTCCCATTTAGCAGGGATGGGATGAGAAATGTCAGACAAGGGGCGCCTGGGTGGCTCAATGGGTTAAAGACTCTGCCTTCAGCTCTGGTCATGATCTCAGTGTCCTGGGATCGAGCCCCGTATCAGGCTCTCTGCTCAGTGGGGAGCCCGCTTCTTCCTCTCTCTCTCTGCCTGCCTCTCTGCCTACTTGTGATCGTTCTTTCTCTGTCAATTAAATAAATAAAATCTTAAAAAAAAAAAAAAAGAAAAAGAAATGCCAGACAAGACTCCAGGATGATGAGGACAGACGAGACGAAGAGCGTGATGCGAAGCTGTGATGGGCGAGAGCGGACCTCCTCTGCAAGCTTCCAGAGAAACAGTCTCATGAAAGGCAGTGATTCACGAGCTCACAATGGGCAGTGACACAGCAGAACCCGCTGTTCAGAGACTTTGCTTCTGAGCGGAGTTATTTCAAATTCCAAACAATGGGAGGTTTTTCCCACCTGGGCTTTTCTGAGCAGCTGGGGATGGGCTTGTAAATAGAGACCCGAGATACAGTTTTTTGAAGTTTAACCGGGGTTCTGTTTTATTTCAAGATCGCCAAGAAACTTCTCAAGTATACGATGTGGAGTTTAATTTTTTTTGACAATGTTATTTCCATTTGAAACTGGAGATCCCCCTTTGACTTGAGGGTGGGACGGGTAAATAGCTTCATGGCTGCTTACCGCCTATTTTAATTCGTCTGTGACAAGGCCCCTTAAATGATGGTGGTCTTTCCATGTAGGAGGAAGAAAATCCAGATGCTAGGAATGAAAAGATTGATACATGGATTGCATCAGATATTTTGATAATAAAAAGGCAAATAAGACACTGGAGAAAATATTTGCAATACTTTAAGCCAACAAAGGACCAATTAAGGAATTCTTCAATTCAAAAAAAGAAGAAGCAATGATGTACAAATGAGTTAAAAAAAAAAAAAGACGGGTGCCTGGTGGCTCAGTCAGTTAAGCGTCTAACTTTGGTTCAGGTCATGATCCCAGGGTGCTGGGATCGAGCCCCAAATCGGCTCCCTGCTCAGTGGAGAGCCTGCTTCTCCCTCTCCCTCTGTCGCTCCCCCTGCTTGTGTTCTCTCTCTGCCAAATACATAAATAACATCTTTTAAAAAAAAAGACAGAAAGAAAAAAAATACATTGAGTGGGCTCTGAAACAGTAAGACTCCCTCTTTAGTGTTAGACCAAGTATCCTCAACTTCTTGAACTGTATAGAGTCCTATTCGTGCGTTACTGACTGTCTAGCCTGTGTCTGACTGTAAACTTTTGTTTTATATATATGTATATGAATATAATAGAAACATGGATACAGGGAAGAATGGGGATTAATGGACAAGGAATCATTATATACTAATCTATGAAATGCTTGACCTAAATACTTAAAGAAAAATTCTTTTTGCGTCTCAGTTTGATAAAACATGGACAGACATTTAAAAACCCGTTAATCTCGGGTGCTACTGAGTGTGGGATCAGAGGAAAGGTGGCTGGTTTAGCTTTTACTGAGTGCATGTTGGTTGTGGCTATGCAAATTAAACATCATACACACTTCGACTCAGTGATCTCACTTGGTAGTGGTACTCCATAAATATACTTACAGAAGTCAGCCAAACGTGTGCAGAAAACTCATGACAGTGATGTCCCCAAACAGAAGACCTTGTAAGTTTCCATAATTAGGTGGTAGGTTGAATAAGTTGAATTCTACAGTTGATTATTGGGCACTTTTTAAAAACAATGAGGGGGGGACACCTGGGTGGCTCAGTCAGTTAAGTGCCTTGACTTGGGTCGTGATCCTGAGGTCCTGGGATTGAGCCCTGAGTCAGGCTCCCTGCTCAGTGGGGAGCCTGCTTCTCCCTCTGCCTGCTGCTCCCTCCATTTGTGCACACACTTTCTCTCTCTGACAAATAAATAAATAAAATCTTAAAAAAAAATGAGTAAAGTAAAAATAATGAGATAGATCTATAAGGGCTGATATGAAAAATCGTTTTCAAAAACATTACCTATGCTTATGCATTTTTTAAGATGCATTTATTTATTTGAGAGGGAGAGCATGCAAGGGGGAGGGGCAGAGGGAGATGGAGAGAGAATCCCAAGCAGGCTCTGCACTGAGTGTGGAGCCTGACGTGGGGCTCGATCCCACCACCCCGCGATCACCACCTGAGCCAAAACCAAGAGCTGGATGGTTAGCTGACCGCACCCCCCAGGTGCCCTGCTGATATAGGTTTTTAAAAAAGAATTCAGGAAACTGTTCAGAGAATTTATCCTTTGGGAGAATGGTTGTATTCTTTCTGTACTTTTTGAATTTCCTAACCAAGCATGTATGTAATTATGTATAACATCAGAAGTTGTTATAGGGCTGTTGGGTCCAAACCATTTTCTGTTTTCTTTCTACCTCTCTGTCTAAAAAAAATGGCTTTCATATGTCATTAAAAAAATTTTAAACCTCCCCAAAATTCATTATGTATTTATCCTTCTTAATGCTCTCCAGTCATTGTTGAATTTGGGGACGTTTTCTGCTTTGCACACCTGTATTCAGCCAGAGTTAATCAGGAAATCCTCCCCCACCACAGCTCTACTCCCAGACTTCAGGAAAGGATTATTTGTTAACAGAGAATGAATAAGGCGACCTTAACGATCTGGGGGCTTCTGAATGCTCTTGACCTCTCTTCTGGCGTAATTACCATCCTTTGAGTCAGAGGGTGGCCTCCTGCAGATGATTTCCCTGTTCTCAGGACTATGATACTGAAATCAGTAATTGGTCAGAAACTTTGCGTAATGACACACTTTCTGGCATGAGGAGTATTACTTCAGGAACTGTTTCAAAGATGATGATTTCTTTTCTTCTTTTTCATTTATTTATTTTTTATTTTAAAGATTTTATTTATTTATTTGAGAGAGTGATAGAGAGGGAGCGCAAGTAGCGGGGAGGGGCAGAGGGATCGGGAGAAGCAGACTCTGAGCAGAGAGCCCGATGTGGGACTCGATCCCAGGACATTGGGATCATGACCTGAGCCAAAAGCAAACGCTTAACTGACTGAGCCACCCAGTGGGTCCCTCTTTTTTTCTTTAATTACAGTAGGGATTGAAACCTTTTCCACCTGTGTTTTGTCTTAATGGCTTCTGGCCTCACACACCCAACCTGGATGCAATTAGAGGTTGTTTCCTTGGAGGGAGGAATTGGGACAGGCTGTTCGGAGAGCAAAGGAACCGAAGAGATGAGAAGTTCATTTTGGCTCAAAGCGTTATAGCTTCATGTTTTTTTTTTTAATTATTTTTTGTTTTTTATTTTTTTTTAAATTTTATTTTTTGTAAACATATAATATATTTTTATCCCCAGGGGTACAGGTCTGTGAATCGCCAGGTTTACACACTTCACAGCACTCACCATAGCACATAGCTTCATGTTTGAAATGACCCTCTTTACTGTTCGACTGAGCATCCTTAACCTCCTAACCTGCAGATGTTAAGTTTTTGTTCATGCATTATTGGATGCCTCACCTGTTTTGTGTCTGGTTATACACTTCTGTGTTTGTGGAAGGACAGGAGAGGAAGTCTGCAGGAGAACATTATCCAGCATAAAATCAAAGGAAGAATGATGACAGTCAGAATAATCTGGTGATAATTGAGGATCTTCTCTCTCTTTTTAAAAAAGACTTTATTTATTTATTTGAAAGAGAGAGAGAGAATGAGAGGAGAGAGGTCAGCGAGAAAAGCAGGCTCCCTGCCGAGCAGGGAGTCCGACACGGGACTCGATCCCAGGACTCCAGGATCATGACCTGAGCCGAAGGCAGTCGCTTAACCAATTGAGCCACCCGGGCACCCCGAGGAATTTTCTCTTAATTAGTTTTTCACTGGGTTATACCTTGGATGTTTCTTTCTTAAATAAATTCCATGTATCAATGGCTAGTCCTTGTGTGGATTTTTTTTTTTCTTTTAAGATTCAAGGCTATGCAAATTATTGCAATCCTTATCTGTAGCTCCTTTTTAAAAAAAGATTTTATTTATTTATTGGACAGAGAGAGAGTACAAGCAGGGGGAGTGGCAGGCGGTGGGAGAGGGAGAAGCAGGCTTTTCTCTGAGCAGGGAGCCCAACACGGAACTCAATCCCAGGACCCTGGGATCATGACCTGAGCCAAAGGCAGATGCCCAACTGACTGAGCCACCCAGGTGGCCCCTTATCTATAGCTCTTTTGTTATCTATGTGAAAAGATTTGACTCCAATAATCTGAATTTTACGAATTTGTTCCAATCTCGAGAAAATGATTCAAAAGAAAAATTACTGATAAAAAAATATTTGCTGGTGGGAGAATGTGACTTACAGTATACCCATTTGGTAAGAAGGTTATGCAACCAGTAAGATGTTAGTTATGAACCTTGTGTGGCAACACTAGAAAACACTCAGAAGGGGCACCTGAGTGGCACAGTAGGTTGATGTCTGACTCTTAATTTCAGCTCAGGTCATGATCTCGGGGTCATGAGATTGAGTCCCGTGCTGGGCTCCCTGCTCAGGGGGGAGTCTGCTTCTCCCTCTCCTGCTGCTCCTCCCTCTGCTTGAGCTCTCTCTCTCTCTTTCAAATAAATAAATGAATAAGAATCTTACAAAAAATCAAAGGAAAATACTCATAAAAGAAAGTGTGTGTGCCACCGCCATCTCTGGGAAAATGTCTATTTGGATGGAAAAGTCAGGCATGTTCAAGAAATTAGAAAAATGTTGGGTACTTCAGTGGCTCCGTCAGTTGTGTGTCTGATTCTTGATCTCAGTTCAGGTCTTGATCTCAGGGTTGTGAGCTCAAGCCCCATGTTGGGCCCAGCGTGGAGCCCACTTAAAAAAAAAAAAAAAGGAAAGAAAAAAAGTTAATTTGTTGGAATGTGAGTAGTATGAATGAAGTTACTTATTTAATTTCTTTAATGCCATGAGGTCTTGTCATAAATAGGAATGTAGGGAAAGAAGAAAGACGTGGAAGACGTGCCTTTTGGGAGAACTATAAGGAGGTAACTGTCATGGGTCTGGATGTGGTGACGAATGAACTGGGCCCCTTCTGCGGGCTCTCAAATGACTGTTCTCAGAGATGCACCATTGGGATGACGATGGCCTCCTTTAAAGGAGGCCTTACCTGGCCAGCGTGCCATCCTGCAGGAGAGGGGGATACTGCCATAATTTGCAATTTACTCAAGCTCTGACTTTTTTTTTTTTTTTAACATCTTCTGCAGGTCCTTTCTCTTGCTGAATTCTTTTGGCCATGTATCCTGTTCATGATTCTGACAGTGCTACGCTTTCAAGAACCTCCCAGACACAGAGACAACTGTAAGTTTCACATTTGCTGTGCTTTTTGAACTACGGAGCTCTGGAGAAAAGAAGTGCAGCTCTCTTTCTCTGTTCTTTATAGACTCTGATTTCTGAGTGGAATGAGTGAATAATCATTGTAATGTCATAATAGCTGTATTTCTGGGGTCATGCCAGTTTACCGTCATTTTATATATTTTTTCTTTTAAGAATGAAATTCACACACATCTGCTTCATCTAGCAGAGAGATTTATTCCTCTAATTAAACTGCCTTTTGGGGCATAGGTTTCTATGCTATCATGAACATGCAAAGAGTAGAAGAAGACATAAAAGTGGGAGATACAGGGGTGCCTGTGTGGCTCAGTCAGTTTGTGTCTTGTCTTCAGCTCAGGTTGTGATCCTGGAGTCCTGGGTTCGAGCCCTACATTGGGCTCCCTGCTTGGTGGGGAATCTGCTTCTCCCTATGTCCCTCCCCCTGCTCGTGCTCTCTCTCCCTCTCAAACAAATAAAATCTTTTTTAAAAGTGGGAGATACGTTTCATAGTTTGCCAGCATGATACTGATGGCAATGGTGGTTTTATGGAGGTGGGGATGATAGTGATGACGAAGATGATGGAGATGATGGAGATGATGATGATACTGGTGATGATGGTGATGG